>NW_026988607.1:0-312815 GCF_030222135.1 Aotus nancymaae
GCTTTCTCTGCAGAGTCCCAAAACAGGCGTTTTCAGCCCATTACCGGCATATGGAAGAAACAGCAGTCAGCACAGGGAAATATCTGCTTCTAAATCCAAAACGCAGCTATCTAACAGAACGGTTGTCAATGTGTGCACTCAACTTCCAGAGTTAAACCCGTGTGTGGATTCAGCAGTCTGTAAAAAACTCTCTCTGCAGAGTCCCAAAACAGGCGTTTTCAGCCCATTACCGGCTTATGGAAGAAACAGCAGTAAGCCCAGGGTAATATCTGCTTCTAAATCCAAAACGCAGCTATCTAACAGAACGGTTGTCAATGTGTGCACTCAACTTCCAGAGTTAAACCCGTGTGTGGATTCAGCAGTCTGCAAACACTTTCTCTGCAGAGTCCCAAAACAGGCGTTTTCAGCCCATTACCGGCATATGGAAGAAACAGCAGTAAGCACAGGGAAATATCTGCTTCTAAATCCAAAACGCAGCTATCTAACAGAACGGTTGTCAATGTGTGCACTCAACTTCCAGAGTTAAACCCGTGTGTGGATTCAGCAGTCTACAAACACTTTCTCTGCAGAGTCCCAAAACAGGCGTTTTCAGCCCATTACCGGCATATGGAAGAAACAGCAGTAAGCACAGGGAAATATCTGCTTCTAAATCCAAAACGCAGCTATCTAACAGAACGGTTGTCAATGTGTGCACTCAACTTCCAGAGTTAAACCCGTGTGTGGATTCAGCAGTCTGCAAACACTTTCTTTGCAGAGTCCCCAAACAGGCGTTTTCAGCCCATTACCGGCATATGGAAGCAACAGCAGTAAGCCCAGGGAAATACCTGCTTCTAAATCCAAAACGCAGCTATCTAACAGAACGGTTGTCAATGTGTGCACTCAACTTCCAGAGTTAAACCCGTGTGTGGATTCAGCAGTCTGCAAACGCTTTCTCTGCAGAGTCCCAAAACAGGCGTATTCAGTCCTTTACCGGCATATGGAAGAAACAGCAGTAAGCACAGGGAAATATCTGCTTCTAAATCCAAAACGCAGCTATCTAACAGAACGGTTGTCAATGTGTGCACTCAACTTCCAGAGTTAAACCCGTGTGTGGATTCAGCAGTCTGCAAACACTTTCTCTGCAGAGACCCAAAACAGCCGTTTTCAGCCCATAACCGGCATATGGAAGAAACAGCAGTAAGCCCAGGGAAATATCTGCTTCTAAATCCAAAACGGAGCTATCTAACAGAACGGTTGTCAATGTGTGCACTCAACTTCCAGAGTTAAACCCGTGTGTGGATTCAGCAGTCTGCAAACACTTTCTCTGCAGAGTCCCAAAACAGGCGTTTTCAGGCCATTACCGGCATATGGAAGAAACAGCAGTAAGCCCAGGGAAATATCTGCTTCTAAATCCAAAACGCAGCTATCTAACTGAACGGTTGTCAATGTGTGCACTCAACTTCCAGAGTTAAACCCGTGTGGTGGATTCAGCAGTCTGCAAACGCTTTCTCTGCAGAGTCCCAAAACTGGCGTTTTCAGCCCATTACCGGCATATGGAAGAAACAGCAGTAAGCCCAGGGAAATATCTGCTTCTAAATCCAAAACGCAGCTATCTAACAGAACGGTTGTCAATGTGTGCACTCAACTTCCAGAGTTAAACCCGTGTGTGGATTCAGCAGTCTGCAAACGCTTTCTCTGCAGAGTCCCAAAACAGGCGTTTTCAGCCCATTACCGGCATATGGAAGAAACAGCAGTAAGCACAGGGAAATATCTGCTTCTAAATCCAGAACGCAGCTATCTAACAGAACGGTTGTCAATGTGTGCACTCAACTTCCAGAGTTAAACCCGTGTGTGGATTCAGCAGTCTGCAAACACTTTCTCTGCAGAGTCCCAAAACAGGCGTTTTCCGCCCATTACGGGCATATGGAAGAAACAGCAGTAAGCACAGTGAAATATCTGCTTCTAAATCCAAAACGCAGCTATCTAACAGAACGGTTGTCAATGTGTTCACTCAACTTCCAGAGTTAAACCCGTGTGTGGATTCAGCAGTCTGCAAACACTTTCTCTGCAGAGTCCCCAAACAGGCGTTTTCAGCCCATTACCGGCATATGGAAGAAAGAGCAGTAAGCACAGGGAAATATCTGCTTCTAAATCCAAAACGCAGCTATCTAACAGAACGGTTGTCAATGGGTGCACTCAACTTCCAGAGTTAAACCCGTGTGTGGATTCAGCAGTCTGCAAACACTTTCTCTGCAGAGTCCCCAAACAGGCGTTTTCAGCCCATTACCGGCATATGGAAGAAAGAGCAGTAAGCACAGGGAAATATCTGCTTCTAATTCCAAAACGCAGCTATCTAACAGAACGGTTGTCAATGTGTGCACTCAACTTCCAGAGTTAAACCCGTGTGTGGATTCAGCAGTCTGCAAACACTTTCTCTGCAGAGTCTCAAAACAGGCGTTTTCAGCCCATTACCGGCATATGGAAGAAACAGCAGTAAGCCCAGGGAAATATCTGCTTCTAAATACAAAACGCAGCAATCTAACAGAACGGTTGTCAATGTGTGCACTCAACTTCCAGAGTTAAACCCGTGTGTGGATTCAGCAGTCTGCAAACACTTTCTCTGCAGAGTCCCAAAACAGGCGTTTTCAGCCCATTACCGGCATATGGAAGAAACAGCAGTAAGCACAGGGAAATATCTGCTTCTAAATCCAAAACGCAGCTATCTAACAGAACGGTTGTCAATGTGTGCACTCAACTTCCAGAGTTAAACCCGTGTGTGGATTCAGCAGTCTGCAAACACTTTCTCTGCAGAGTCCCCAAACAGGCGTTTTCAGCCCATTACCGGCATATGGAAGAAACAGCAGTAAGCCCAGGGAAATATCTGCTTCTAAATCCAAAACGCAGCTATCTAACAGAACGGTTGTCAATGTGTGCACTCAACTTCCAGAGTTAAACCCGTGTGTGGATTCAGCAGTCTGCAAACGCTTTCTCTGCAGAGTCCAAAAACAGGCGTTTTCAGCCCGTTACCGGCATATGGAAGAAACAGCAGTAAGCACAGGGAAATATCTGCTTCTAAATCCAAAACGCAGCTATCTAACAGAACGGTTGTCAATGTGTGCACTCAACTTCCAGAGTTAAACCCGTGTGTGGATTCAGCAGTCTGCAAACGCTTTCTCTGCAGAGTCCCAAAACAGGCGTTTTCAGCCCATAACCGGCATATGGAAGAAACAGCAGTAAGCCAAGGGAAATATCTGCTTCTAAATCCAAAACGCAGCTATCTAACAGAACGGTTGTCAATGTGTGCACTCAACTTCCAGAGTTAAACCGGTGTGTGGATTCAGCAATCTGCAAACACTTTCTCTGCAGAGTCCCAAAACAGGCGTTTTCAGCCCATTACCGGCATATGGAAGAAACAGCAGTAAGCCCAGGGAAATATCTGCTTCTAAAGCCAAAACGCAGCTATCTAACAGAACGGTTGTCAATGTGTGCACTCAACTTCCAGAGTTAAACCCGTGTGTGGATTCAGCAGTCTGCAAACGCTTTCTCTGCAGAGTCCCAAAACAGGCGTTTTCAGCCCATTACCGGCATATGGAAGAAACAGCAGTCAGCACAGGGAAATATCTGCTTCTAAATCCAAAACGCAGCTATCTAACAGAACGGTTGTCAATGTGTGCACTCAACTTCCAGAGTTAAACCCGTGTGTGGATTCAGCAGTCTGCAAACACTTTCTCTGCAGAGTCCCAAAACAGGCGTTTTCCGCCCATTACGGGCATATGGAAGAAACAGCAGTAAGCACAGGGAAATATCTGCTTCTAAATCCAAAACGCAGCTATCTAACAGAACGGTTGTCAATGTGTGCACTCAACTTCCAGAGTTAAACCCGTGTGTGGATTCAGCAGTCTGCAAACACTTTCTCTGCAGAGTCCCCAAACAGGCGTTTTCAGCCCATTACCGGCATATGGAAGAAACAGCAGTAAGCACAGGGAAATATCTGCTTCTAAATCCAAAACGCAGCTATCTACCAGGACGGTTGTCAATGTGTGCACTCAACTTCCAGAGTTAAACCCGTGTGTGGATTCAGCAGTCTGCAAACACTTTCTCTGCAGAGTCCCAAAACAGGCGTTTTCAGCCCATTACCGGCATATGGAAGAAACAGCAGTAAGCACAGGGAAATATCTGCTTCTAAACCCAAAACGCAGCTATCTAACAGAACGGTTGTCAATGTGTGCACTCAACTTCCAGAGTTAAACCCGTGTGTGGATTCAGCAGTCTGCAAACACTTTCTCTGCAGAGTCCCAAAACAGGCGTTTTCAGCCCATAACCGGCATATGGAAGAAACAGCAGTAAGCCCAGGGAAATATCTGCTTCTAAATCCAAAACGCAGCTATCTAACAGAACGGTTGTCAATGTGTGCACTCAACTTCCAGAGTTAAACCGGTGTGTGGATTCAGCAGTCTGCAAACACTATCTCTGCAGAGTCCCAAAACAGGCGTTTTCAGCCCATTACCGGCATATGGAAGAAACAGCAGTAAGCCCAGGGAAATATCTGCTTCTAAAGCCAAAACGCAGCTATCTAACAGAACGGTTGTCAATGTGTGCACTCAACTTCCAGAGTTAAACCCGTGTGTGGATTCAGCAGTCTGCAAACGCTTTCTCTGCAGAGTCCCAAAACAGGCGTTTTCAGCCCATTACCGGCATATGGAAGAAACAGCAGTCAGCACAGGGAAATATCTGCTTCTAAATCCAAAACGCAGCTATCTAACAGAACGGTTGTCAATGTGTGCACTCAACTTCCAGAGTTAAACCCGTGTGTGGATTCAGCAGTCTGTAAAAAACTCTCTCTGCAGAGTCCCAAAACAGGCGTTTTCAGCCCATTACCGGCTTATGGAAGAAACAGCAGTAAGCCCAGGGTAATATCTGCTTCTAAATCCAAAACGCAGCTATCTAACAGAACGGTTGTCAATGTGTGCACTCAACTTCCAGAGTTAAACCCGTGTGTGGATTCAGCAGTCTGCAAACACTTTCTCTGCAGAGTCCCAAAACAGGCGTTTTCAGCCCATTACCGGCATATGGAAGAAACAGCAGTAAGCACAGGGAAATATCTGCTTCTAAATCCAAAACGCAGCTATCTAACAGAACGGTTGTCAATGTGTGCACTCAACTTCCAGAGTTAAACCCGTGTGTGGATTCAGCAGTCTACAAACACTTTCTCTGCAGAGTCCCAAAACAGGCGTTTTCAGCCCATTACCGGCATATGGAAGAAACAGCAGTAAGCACAGGGAAATATCTGCTTCTAAATCCAAAACGCAGCTATCTAACAGAACGGTTGTCAATGTGTGCACTCAACTTCCAGAGTTAAACCCGTGTGTGGATTCAGCAGTCTGCAAACACTTTCTTTGCAGAGTCCCCAAACAGGCGTTTTCAGCCCATTACCGGCATATGGAAGCAACAGCAGTAAGCCCAGGGAAATACCTGCTTCTAAATCCAAAACGCAGCTATCTAACAGAACGGTTGTCAATGTGTGCACTCAACTTCCAGAGTTAAACCCGTGTGTGGATTCAGCAGTCTGCAAACGCTTTCTCTGCAGAGTCCCAAAACAGGCGTATTCAGTCCTTTACCGGCATATGGAAGAAACAGCAGTAAGCACAGGGAAATATCTGCTTCTAAATCCAAAACGCAGCTATCTAACAGAACGGTTGTCAATGTGTGCACTCAACTTCCAGAGTTAAACCCGTGTGTGGATTCAGCAGTCTGCAAACACTTTCTCTGCAGAGACCCAAAACAGCCGTTTTCAGCCCATAACCGGCATATGGAAGAAACAGCAGTAAGCCCAGGGAAATATCTGCTTCTAAATCCAAAACGGAGCTATCTAACAGAACGGTTGTCAATGTGTGCACTCAACTTCCAGAGTTAAACCCGTGTGTGGATTCAGCAGTCTGCAAACACTTTCTCTGCAGAGTCCCAAAACAGGCGTTTTAAGCCCATTACCGGCATATGGAAGAAACAGCAGTAAGCCCAGCGATATATCTGCTTCTAAATCCAAAACGCAGCTATCTAACAGAACGGTTGTCAATGTGTGCACTCAACTTCCAGAGTTAAACCCGTGTGTGGATTCAGCAGTCTGCAAACGCTTTCTCTGCAGAGTCCCAAAACTGGCGTTTTCAGCCCATTACCGGCATATGGAAGAAACAGCAGTAAGCCCAGGGAAATATCTGCTTCTAAATCCAAAACGCAGCTATCTAACAGAACGGTTGTCAATGTGTGCACTCAACTTCCAGAGTTAAACCCGTGTGTGGATTCAGCAGTCTGCAAACGCTTTCTCTGCAGAGTCCCAAAACAGGCGTTTTCAGCCCATTACCGGCATATGGAAGAAACAGCAGTAAGCACAGGGAAATATCTGCTTCTAAATCCAGAACGCAGCTATCTAACAGAACGGTTGTCAATGTGTGCACTCAACTTCCAGAGTTAAACCCGTGTGTGGATTCAGCAGTCTGCAAACACTTTCTCTGCAGAGACCCAAAACAGGCGTTTTCCGCCCATTACGGGCATATGGAAGAAACAGCAGTAAGCACAGTGAAATATCTGCTTCTAAATCCAAAACGCAGCTATCTAACAGAACGGTTGTCAATGTGTTCACTCAACTTCCAGAGTTAAACCCGTGTGTGGATTCAGCAGTCTGCAAACACTTTCTCTGCAGAGTCCCCAAACAGGCGTTTTCAGCCCATTACCGGCATATGGAAGAAAGAGCAGTAAGCACAGGGAAATATCTGCTTCTAAATCCAAAACGCAGCTATCTAACAGAACGGTTGTCAATGGGTGCACTCAACTTCCAGAGTTAAACCCGTGTGTGGATTCAGCAGTCTGCAAACACTTTCTCTGCAGAGTCCCCAAACAGGCGTTTTCAGCCCATTACCGGCATATGGAAGAAAGAGCAGTAAGCACAGGGAAATATCTGCTTCTAATTCCAAAACGCAGCTATCTAACAGAACGGTTGTCAATGTGTGCACTCAACTTCCAGAGTTAAACCCGTGTGTGGATTCAGCAGTCTGCAAACACTTTCTCTGCAGAGTCTCAAAACAGGCGTTTTCAGCCCATTACCGGCATATGGAAGAAACAGCAGTAAGCCCAGGGAAATATCTGCTTCTAAATACAAAACGCAGCAATCTAACAGAACGGTTGTCAATGTGTGCACTCAACTTCCAGAGTTAAACCCGTGTGTGGATTCAGCAGTCTGCAAACACTTTCTCTGCAGAGTCCCAAAACAGGCGTTTTCAGCCCATTACCGGCATATGGAAGAAACAGCAGTAAGCACAGGGAAATATCTGCTTCTAAATCCAAAACGCAGCTATCTAACAGAACGGTTGTCAATGTGTGCACTCAACTTCCAGAGTTAAACCCGTGTGTGGATTCAGCAGTCTGCAAACACTTTCTCTGCAGAGTCCCCAAACAGGCGTTTTCAGCCCATTACCGGCATATGGAAGAAACAGCAGTAAGCCCAGGGAAATATCTGCTTCTAAATCCAAAACGCAGCTATCTAACAGAACGGTTGTCAATGTGTGCACTCAACTTCCAGAGTTAAACCCGTGTGTGGATTCAGCAGTCTGCAAACGCTTTCTCTGCAGAGTCCAAAAACAGTCGTTTTCAGCCCGTTACCGGCATATGGAAGAAACAGCAGTAAGCACAGGGAAATATCTGCTTCTAAATCCAAAACGCAGCTATCTAACAGAACGGTTGTCAATGTGTGCACTCAACTTCCAGAGTTAAACCCGTGTGTGGATTCAGCAGTCTGCAAACGCTTTCTCTGCAGAGTCCCAAAACAGGCGTTTTCAGCCCATAACCGGCATATGGAAGAAACAGCAGTAAGCCAAGGGAAATATCTGCTTCTAAATCCAAAACGCAGCTATCTAACAGAACGGTTGTCAATGTGTGCACTCAACTTCCAGAGTTAAACCGGTGTGTGGATTCAGCAGTCTGCAAACACTTTCTCTGCAGAGTCCCAAAACAGGCGTTTTCAGCCCATTACCGGCATATGGAAGAAACAGCAGTAAGCCCAGGGAAATATCTGCTTCTAAAGCCAAAACGCAGCTATCTAACAGAACGGTTGTCAATGTGTGCACTCAACTTCCAGAGTTAAACCCGTGTGTGGATTCAGCAGTCTGCAAACGCTTTCTCTGCAGAGTCCCAAAACAGGCGTTTTCAGCCCATTACCGGCATATGGAAGAAACAGCAGTCAGCACAGGGAAATATCTGCTTCTAAATCCAAAACGCAGCTATCTAACAGAACGGTTGTCAATGTGTGCACTCAACTTCCAGAGTTAAACCCGTGTGTGGATTCAGCAGTCTGCAAACACTTTCTCTGCAGAGTCCCAAAACAGGCGTTTTCCGCCCATTACGGGCATATGGAAGAAACAGCAGTAAGCACAGGGAAATATCTGCTTCTAAATCCAAAACGCAGCTATCTAACAGAACGGTTGTCAATGTGTGCACTCAACTTCCAGAGTTAAACCCGTGTGTGGATTCAGCAGTCTGCAAACACTTTCTCTGCAGAGTCCCCAAACAGGCGTTTTCAGCCCATTACCGGCATATGGAAGAAACAGCAGTAAGCACAGGGAAATATCTGCTTCTAAATCCAAAACGCAGCTATCTACCAGGACGGTTGTCAATGTGTGCACTCAACTTCCAGAGTTAAACCCGTGTGTGGATTCAGCAGTCTGCAAACACTTTCTCTGCAGAGTCCCAAAACAGGCGTTTTCAGCCCATTACCGGCATATGGAAGAAACAGCAGTAAGCCCAGGGAAATATCTGCTTCTAAATCCAAAACGCAGCTATCTAACAGAACGGTTGTCAATGTGTGCACTCAACTTCCAGAGTTAAACCCGTGTGTGGATTCAGCAGTCTGCAAACACTTTCTCTGCAGAGTCCCAAAACAGGCGTTTTCAGCCCATTACCGGCATATGGAAGAAACAGCAGTAAGCACAGGGAAATATCTGCTTCTAAATCCAAAACGCAGCTATCTAACAGAACGGTTGTCAATGTGTGCACTCAACTTCCAGAGTTAAACCCATGTGTGGATTCAGCAGTCTGCAAACAGTTTCTCTGCAGAGACCCAAAACAGCCGTTTTCAGCCCATTACCGGCATATGGAAGAAACAGCAGTAAGCACAGGGAAATATCTGCTTCTAAATCCAAAACGCAGCTATCTAACAGAATGGTTGTCAATGTGTGCACTCAACTTCAAGAGTTAAACCCGTGTGTGGATTCAGCAGTCTGCAAACACTTTCTCTGCAGAGTCCCAAAACAGGCGTTTTCAGCCCATTACCGGCATATGGAAGAAACAGCAGTAAGCACAGGGAAATATCTGCTTCTAAATCCAAAACGCAGCTATCTAACAGAACGGTTGTCAATGTGTGCACTCAACTTCCAGAGTTAAACCCGTGTGTGGATTCAGCAGTCTGCAAACGCTTTCTCTGCAGAGTCCCAAAACAGGCGTTTTCAGCCCATTACCGGCATATGGAAGAAACAGCAGTCAGCACAGGGAAATATCTGCTTCTAAATCCAAAACGCAGCTATCTAACAGAACGGTTGTCAATGTGTGCACTCAACTTCCAGAGTTAAACCCGTGTGTGGATTCAGCAGTCTGCAAACACTTTCTCTGCCGAGTCCCAAAACAGGCGTTTTCAGCCCATATACCGGCATATGGAAGAAACAGCAGTAAGCAAAGGGAAATATCTGCTTCTAAATCCAAAACGCAGCTATCTAACAGAACGGTTGTCAATGTGTGCACTCAACTTCCAGAGTTAAACCCGTGTGTGGATTCAGCAGTCTGCAAACACTTTCTCTGCAGAGTCACAAAACAGGCGTTTTCAGCCCATTACCGGCATATGGAAGAAACAGCAGTAAGCACAGGGAAATATCTGCTTCTAAATCCAAAATGCAGCTATCTAACAGAACGGTTGTCAATGTGTGCACTCAACTTCCAGAGTTAAACCGGTGTGTGGATTCAGCAGTCTGCAAACACTTTCTCTGCAGAGTCCCAAAACAGGCGTTTTCAGCCCATTACCGGCATATGGAAGAAACAGCAGTAAGCACAGGGAAATATCTGCTTCTAAATCCAAAACGCAGCTATCTAACAGAACGGTTGTCAATGTGTGCACTCAACTTCCAGAGTTAAACCCGTGTGTGGATTCAGCAGTCTGCAAACAGTTTCTCTGCAGAGTCCCAAAACAGGCGTTTTCAGCCCATTACCGGCATATGGAAGAAACAGCAGTAAGAACAGGGAAATATCTGCTTCTAAATCCAAAACGCAGCTATCTAACAGAACGGTTGTCAATGTGTGCACTCAACTTCCAGAGTTAAACCCGTGTGTGGATTCAGCAGTCTGCAAACACTTTCTCTGCAGAGTCCCAAAACAGGCGTTTTCAGCCCATAACCAGCATATGGAAGAAACAGCAGTAAGCCCAGGGAAATATCTCCTTCTAAATCCAAAACGCAGGTATCTAAAAGAACGGTTGTCAATGTGTGCACTCAACTTCCAGAGTTAAACCCGTGTGTGGATTCAGCAGTCTGCATACACTTTCTCTGCAGAGTCCCAAAACAGGCGTTTTCAGCCCATTACCGGCATAAGAAAGAAACAGCAGTAAGCACAGGGAAATATCTGCTTCTAAATCCAAAACGCAGCTATCTAACAGAACGGTTGTCAATGTGTGCACTCAACTTCCAGAGTTAAACCCGTGTGTGGATTCAGCAGTCTGCAAACACTTTCTCTGCAGAGTCACAAAACAGACGTTTTCCGCCCATTACGGGCATATGGAAGAAACAGCAGTAAGCACAGGGAAATATCTGCTTCTACATCCAAAACGCAGCTATCTAACAGAACGGTTGTCAATGTGTGCACTCAACTTCCCGAGTTAAACCCGTGTGTGGATTCAGCAGTCTGCAAACACTTTCTCTGCAGAGTCCCAAAACAGGCGTTTTCAGCCCATTACCGGCATATGGAAGAAACAGCAGTAAGCACAGGGAAATATCTGCTTCTAAATCCAAAACGCAGCTATCTAACAGAACGGTTGTCAATGTGTGCACTCAACTTCCCGAGTTAAACCCGTGTGTGGATTCAGCAGTCTGCAAACACTTTCTCTGCAGAGTCCCAAAACAGGCGTTTTAAGCCCATTACCGGCATATGGAAGAAACAGCAGTAAGCCCAGGGAAATATCTGCTTCTAAATACAAAACGCAGCTATCTAACACAACGGTTGTCAATGTGTGCACTCAACTTCCAGAGTTAAACCGGTGTGTGGATTCAGCAGTCTGCAAACACTTTCTCTGCAGAGTCCCCAAACAGGCGTTTTCCGCCCATTACGGGCATATGGAAGAAACAGCAGTAAGCACAGGGAAATATCTGCTTCTAAATCCAAAACGCAGCTATCTAACAGAACGGTTGTCAATGTGTGCACTCAACTTCCAGAGTTAAACCCGTGTGTGGATTCAGCAGTCTGCAAACACTTTCTCTGCAGAGACCCAAAACAGGCGTTTTCAGCCCATTACCGGCATATGGAAGAAACAGCAGTAAGCACAGGGAAATATCTGTTTCTAAATCCAAAACGCAGCTATCTAACAGAACGGTTGTCAATGTGTGCACTCAACTTCCAGAGTTAAACCCGTGTGTGGATTCAGCAGTCTGCAAACACTTTCTCTGCAGAGTCCCAAAACAGGCGTTTTAAGACAATTACCGGCATTTGGAAGAAACAGCAGTAAGCCCAGGGAAATATCTGCTTCTAAATCCAAAACGCAGCTATCTAACACAACGGTTGTCAATGTGTGCACTCAACTTCCAGAGTTAAACCCGTGTGTGGATTCAGCAGTCTGCAAACACTTTCTCTGCAGAGTACCAAAACAGGCGTTTTCCGCCCATTACGGGCATATGGAAGAAACAGCAGTAAGCACAGGGAAATATCTGCTTCTACATCCAAAACGCAGCTATCTAACAGAACGGTTGTCAATGTGTGCACTCAACTTCCCGAGTTAAACCCGTGTGTGGATTCAGCAGTCTGCAAACACTTTCTCTGCAGAGTCCCAAAACAGGCGTTTTCAGCCCATTACCGGCATATGGAAGAAACAGCAGTAAGCACAGGGAAATATCTGCTTCTAAATCCAAAACGCAGCTATCTAACAGAACGGTTGTCAATGTGTGCACTCAACTTCCAGAGTTAAACCCGTGTGTGGATTCAGCAGTCTGCAAACGCTTTCTCTGCAGAGTCCCAAAACTGGCGTTTTCAGCCCATTACCGGCATATGGAAGAAACAGCAGTCAGCACAGGGAAATATCTGCTTCTAAATCCAAAACGCAGCTATCTAACAGAACGGTTGTCAATGTGTGCACTCAACTTCCAGAGTTAAACCCGTGTGTGGATTCAGCAGTCTGCAAACGCTTTCTCTGCAGAGTCCCAAAACAGGCGTTTTCAGCCCATTACCGGCATATGGAAGAAACAGCAGTAAGCACAGGGAAATATCTGCTTCTAAATCAAAAACGCAGCTATCTAACAGAACGGTTGTCAATGTGTGCACTCAACTTCCAGAGTTAAACCCGTGTGTGGATTCAGCAGTCTGCAAACACTTTCTCTGCAGAGTCCCAAAGCAGGCGTTTTCCGCCCATTACGGGCATATGGAAGAAACAGCAGTAAGCACAGTGAAATATCTGCTTCTAAATCCAAAACGCAGCTATCTAACAGAACGGTTGTCAATGTGTTCACTCAACTTCCAGAGTTAAACTCGTGTGTGGATTCAGCAGTCTGCAAACACTTTCTCTGCAGAGTCCCCAAACAGGCGTTTTCAGCCCATTACCGGCATATGGAAGAAACAGCAGTAAGCCCAGGGAAATATCTGCTTCTAAATCCAAAACGCAGCTATCTAACAGAACGGTTGTCAATGTGTGCACTCAACTTCCAGAGTTAAACCCGTGTGTGGATTCAGCAGTCTGCAAACACTTTCTCTGCAGAGTCCCCAAACAGGCGTTTTCAGCCCATTACCGGCATATGGAAGAAAGAGCAGTAAGCACAGGGAAATATCTGCTTCTAAATCCAAAACGCAGCTATCTAACAGAACGGTTGTCAATGTGTGCACTCAACTTCCAGAGTTAAACCCGTGTGTGGATTCAGCAGTCTGCAAACACTTTCTCTGCAGAGTCCCAAAACAGGCGTTTTCAGCCCATTACCGGCATATGGAAGAAACAGCAGTAAGCAAAGGGAAATATCTGCTTCTAAATCCAAAACGCAGCTATCTAACAGAACGGTTGTCAATGTGTGCACTCAACTTCCAGAGTTAAACCCGTGTGTGGATTCAGCAGTCTGCAAACACTTTCTCTGCAGAGTCCCAAAACAGGCGTTTTAAGCCCATTACCGGCATATGGAAGAAACAGCAGTAAGCCCAGGGAAATATCTGCTTCTAAATCCAAAACGCAGCTATCTAACAGAACGGTTGTCAATGTGTGCACTCAACTTCCAGAGTTAAACCCGTGTGTGGATTCAGCAGTCTGCAAACACTTTCTCTGCAGAGTCCCAAAACAGGCGTTTTCAGCCCATTACCGGCATATGGAAGAAACAGCAGTAAGCACAGGGAAATATCTGCTTCTAAATCCAAAACGCAGCTATCTAACAGAACGGTTGTCAATGTGTGCACTCAACTTCCAGAGTTAAACCCGTGTGTGGATTAAGCAGTCTGCAAACGCTTTCTCTGCAGAGTCCCAAAACTGGCGTTTTCAGCCCATTACCGGCATATGGAAGAAACAGCAGTAAGCACAGGGAAATATCTGCTTCTAAATCCAAAACGCAGCTATCTAACAGAACGGTTGTCAATGTGTGCACTCAACTTCCAGAGTTAAACCCGTGTGTGGATTCAGCAGTCTGCAAACGCTTTCTCTGCAGAGTCCCAAAACAGGCGTTTTCAGCCCATTACCGGCATATGGAAGAAACAGCAGTAAGCACAGGGAAGTATCTGCTTCTAAATCCAGAACGCAGCTATCTAAAAGAACGGTTGTCAATGTGTGCACTCAACTTCCAGAGGTAAACCCGTGTGTGGATTCAGCAGTCTGCAAACACTTTCTCTGCAGAGTCCCAAAGCAGGCGTTTTCCGCCCATTACGGCAATATGGAAGAAACAGCAGTAAGCACAGTGAAATATCTGCTTCTAAATCCAAAACGCAGCTATCTAACAGAACGGTTGTCAATGTGTTCACTCAACTTCCAGAGTTAAACCCGTGTGTGGATTCAGCAGTCTGCAAACACTTTCTCTGCAGAGTCCCCAAACAGGCGTTTTCAGCCCATTACCGGCATATGGAAGAAACAGCAGTAAGCACAGGGAAATATCTGCTTCTAAATCCAAAACGCAGCTATCTAACAGAACGGTTGTCAATGTGTGCACTCAACTTCCAGAGTTAAACCCGTGTGTGGATTCAGCAGTCTGCAAACACTTTCTCTGCAGAGTCCCCAAACAGGCGTTTTCAGCCCATTACCGGCATATGGAAGAAACAGCAGTAAGCACAGGGAAATATCTGCTTCTAAATCCAAAACGCAGCTATCTAACAGAACGGTTGTCAATGTGTGCACTCAACTTCCAGAGTTAAACCCGTGTGTGGATTCAGCAGTCTGCAAACACTTTCTCTGCAGAGTCTCAAAACAGGCGTTTTCAGCCCATTACCGGCATATGGAAGAAACAGCAGTAAGCCCAGGGAAATATCTGCTTCTAAATACAAAACGCAGCAATCTAACAGAACGGTTGTCAATGTGTGCACTCAACTTCCAGAGTTAAACCCGTGTGTGGATTCAGCAGTCTGCAAACACTTTCTCTGCAGAGTCCCAAAACAGGCGTTTTCAGCCCATTACCGGCATATGGAAGAAACAGCAGTAAGCACAGGGAAATATCTGCTTCTAAATCCAAAACGCAGCTATCTAACAGAACGGTTGTCAATGTGTGCACTCAACTTCTAGAGTTAAACCCGTGTGTGGATTCAGCAGTCTGCAAACACTTTCTCTGCAGAGTCACAAAACAGGCCTTTTCAGCCCATTACCGGCATATGGAAGAAACAGCAGTAAGCACAGGGAAATATCTGCTTCTAAATCCAAAACGCAGCTATCTAACAGAACGGTTGTCAATGTGTGCACTCAACTTCCAGAGTTAAACCCGTGTGTGGATTCAGCAGTCTGCAAACGCTTTCTCTGCAGAGTCCCAAAACAGGCGTTTTCAGCCCATTACCGGCATATGGAAGAAACAGCAGTAAGCCCAGGGATATATCTGCTTCTAAATCCAAAACGCAGCTATCTAACAGAACGGTTGTCAATGTGTGCACTCAACTTCCAGAGTTAAACCCGTGTGTGGATTCAGCAGTCTGTAAACACTTTCTCTGCAGAGTCCCAAAACAGGCGTTTTCAGCCCATTACCGGCATATGGAAGAAACAGCAGTAAGCCCAGGGAAATATCTGCTTCTAAATCCAAAACGCAGCTATCTAACAGAACGGTTGTCAATGTGTGCACTCAACTTCCAGAGTTAAACCCGTGTGTGGATTCAGCAGTCTGCAAACGCTTTCTCTGCAGAGTCCCAAAACAGGGGTTTTCAGCCCATTACCAGCATATGGAAGAAACAGCAGTAAGCACAGGGAAATATCTGCTTCTAAATCCAAAACGCAGCTATCTAACAGAACGGTTGTCAATGTGTGCACTCAACTTCCCGAGTTAAACCCGTGTGTGGATTCAGCAGTCTGCAAACACTTTCTCTGCAGAGTCCCAAAACAGGCGTTTTCAGCCCATTACCGGCATATGGAAGAAACAGCAGTAAGCACAGGGAAATATCTGCTTCTAAATCCAAAACGCAGCTATCTAACAGAACGGTTGTCAATGTGTGCACTCAACTTCCAGAGTTAAACCCGTGTGTGGATTCAGCAGTCTGCAAACACTTTCTCTGCAGAGTCTCAAAACAGGCGTTTTCAGCCCATTACCGGCATATGGAAGAAACAGCAGTAAGCCCAGGGAAATATCTGCTTCTAAATACAAAACGCAGCAATCTAACAGAACGGTTGTCAATGTGTGCACTCAACTTCCAGAGTTAAACCCGTGTGTGGATTCAGCAGTCTGCAAACACTTTCTCTGCAGAGTCCCAAAACAGGCGTTTTCAGCCCATTACTGGCATATGGAAGAAACAGCAGTAAGCACAGGGAAATATCTGCTTCTAAATCCAAAACGCAGCTATCTAACAGAACGGTTGTCAATGTGTGCACTCAATTTCCAGAATTAAACCCGTGTGTGGATTCAGCAGTCTGCAAACACTTTCTCTGCAGAGTCCCAAAACAGGCGTTTTCAGCCCATTACCGGCATATGGAAGAAACAGCA
This sequence comes from Aotus nancymaae, assembly GCF_030222135.1. Taxonomy (NCBI): domain Eukaryota; kingdom Metazoa; phylum Chordata; class Mammalia; order Primates; family Aotidae; genus Aotus; species Aotus nancymaae. The sequence goes on from NW_026988607.1 coordinate 16,350, forward strand.
GTCAGCAAAGGGAAATATCTGCTTCTAAATCCAAAACGCAGCTATCTAACAGAACGGTTGTCAATGTGTTCACTCAACTTCCAGAGTTAAACCCGTGTGTGGATTCAGCAGTCTGCAAACACTTTCTCTGCAGAGTCCCAAAAGACGCGTTTTCAGCCCATTACCGGCATATGGAAGAAACAGCAGTAAGCAAAGGGAAATATCTGCTTCTAAATCCAAAACGCAGCTATCTAACAGAACGGTTGTCAATGTGTGCACTCAACTTCTAGAGTTAAACCCGTGTGTGGATTCAGCAGTCTGCAAACACTTTCTCTGCAGAGTCACAAAACAGGCCTTTTCAGCCCATTACCGGCATATGGAAGAAACAGCAGTAAGCACAGGGAAATATCTGCTTCTAAATCCAAAACGCAGCTATCTAACAGAACGGTTGTCAATGTGTGCACTCAACTTCCAGAGCTAAACCCATGTGCCAATTCAGCAGTCTGCAAAACACTTTCTCTGGCAGAGTCCCAAAACAGGCGTTTTCAGACCCATTACCGGCATATGGAAGAAACAGCAGTAAGCACAGGGAAATATCTGCTTCTAAATCCAAAACGCAGCTATCTAACAGAACGGTTGTCAATGTGTGCACTCAACTTCCAGAGTTAAACCCGTGTGTGGATTCAGCAGTCTGCAAACAGTTTCTCTGCAGAGTCCCAAAAACAGGCGTTTTCAGCCCATTACCGGCATTATGGAAGAAACAGCAGTAAGCACAGGGAAATATCTGCTTCTAAATCCAAAACGCAGCTATCTAACAGAACGGTTGTCAATGTGTGCACTCAACTTCCAGAGTTAAACCCGTGTGTGGATTCAGCAGTCTGCAAACACTTTCTCTGCAGAGTCCCAAAACAGGCGTTTTCAGCCCATTACCGGCATATGGAAGAAACAGCAGTAAGCACAGGGGAAATATCTGCTTCTAAATCCAAAACGCAGCTATCTAACAGAACGGTTGTCAATGTGTGCACTCAACTTCCAGAGTTAAACCCGTGTGTGGATTCAGCAGTCTGCAAACGCTTTCTCTGCAGAGTCCCAAAACAGGCGTTTTCAGCCCATTACCGGCATATGGAAGGAAACAGCAGTCAGCAAAGGGAAATATCTGCTTCTAAATCCAAAACGCAGCTATCTAACAGAAACGGTTGTCAATGTGTGCACTGAACTTCCAGAGTTAAACCCGTGTGTGGATTCAGCAGTCTGCAAACACTTTCTCTGCAGAGTCCCAAAACAGGCGTTTTCAGCCCATTACTGGCATATGGAAGAAAACAGCAGTAAGCACAGGGAAATATCTGCTTCTAAATCCAAAACGCAGCTATCTAACAGAACGGTTGTCAATGTGTCCACTCAACTACCAGAGATAAACCCGTGTGTGGATTCAGCAGTCTGCAAACACTTTCTCTGCAGAGTCCCCAAAACAGGCGTTTTCAGCCCGATTACCGGCATATGGAAGAAACAGCAGTAAGCACAGGGAAATATCTGCTTCTAAATCCAAAACGCAGCTATCTAACAGAACGGTTGTCAATGTGTGCACTCAACTTCCCGAGTTAAACCCGTGTGTGGATTCAGCAGTCTGCAAACACTTTCTCTGCAGAGACCCAAAACAGGCGTTTTCAGCTCATTACCGGCATATGGAAGAAACAGCAGTAAGCACAGGGAAATATCTGCTTCTAAATCCAAAACGCAGCTATCTAACAGAACGGTTGTCAATGTGTGCACTCAACTTCCAGAGTTAAACCCGTGTGTGGATTCAGCAGTCTGCAAACCACTTTCTCTGCATAGTCCCAAAACAGGCGTTTTTAAGCCCATTACCGGCATATGGAAGAAACAGCAGTAAGCCCAGGGAAATATCTGCTTCTAAATCCAAAACGCAGCTATCTAACACAACGGTTGTCAATGTGTGCACTCAACTTCCAGAGTTAAACCCGTGTGTGGATTCAGCAGTCTGCAAACACTTTCTCTGCAGAGTACCAAAACAGGCGTTTTCCGCCCATTACGGGCATATGGAAGAAACAGCAGTAAGCACAGGGAAATATCTGCTTCTACATCCAAAACGCAGCTATCTAACAGAACGGTTGTCAATGTGTGCACTCAACTTCCCGAGTTAAAAAACCCGTGTGTGGATTCTAGGCAGTCTGCAAACACTTTCTCTGCAGAGTCCCAAAACAGGCGTTTTCAGCCCATTACCCGGCATATGGAAGAAACAGCAGTAAGCACAGGGAAAATATCTGCTTCTAAATCCAAAACGCAGCTATGTACAGAACGGTTGTCAATGTGTTGCACTCAACTTCCAGAGTTAAACCCGTGTGTGGATTCAGCAGTCTGCAAAACACTTTCTCTGCAGAGTCCCAAAAACAGGCGTTTTTAAGCCCATTACCGGCATATGGAAGAAACAGCAGTAAGCCCAGGGAAATATCTGCTTCTAAATCCAAAACGCAGCTATCTAAACAGAACGGTTGTCAATGTGTGCACTCAACTTCCAGAGTTAAACCCGTGTGTGGATTCAGCAGTCTGCAAACACTTTCTCTGCAGAGTCCCAAAACAGGCGTTTTCAGCCCATTACCGGCATATGGAAGAAAACAGCAGTAAGCACAGGGAAATATCTGCTTCTAAATCCAAAACGCAGCTATCTAACAGAACGGTTGTCAATGTGTGCACTCAACTTCCAGAGTTAAACCCGTGTGTGGATTCAGCAGTCTGCAAACACTTTCTCTGCAGAGTCCCAAAACTGGCGTTTTCAGCCCATTTACCGGCATATGGAAGAAACAGCAGTAAGCACAGGGAAATATCTGCTTCTAAATCCAAAACGCAGCTATCTAACAGAACGGTTTTCAATGTGTGCACTCAACTTCCAGAATTAAAAAAACCCGTGTGTGGATTCAGCAGTCTGCAAACGCTTTCTCTGCAGAGTCCCAAAACAGGCGTTTTCAGGCCCATTACCCGGCATATGGAAGAAACCAGGCAGTAAGCACAGGGAAATATCTGCTTCTAAATCCAGAACGCAGCTATCTAACAGAACGGTTGTCAATGTGTGCACTCAACTTCCAGAGTTAAACCCGTGTGTGGATTCAGCAGTCTGCAAACACTTTCTCTGCAGAGTCCCAAAGCAGGCGTTTTCCGCCCATTACGGGCATATGGAAGAAACAGCAGTAAGCACAGTGAAATATCTGCTTCTAAATCCAAAACGCAGCTATCTAACAGAACGGTTGTCAATGTGTTCACTCAACTTCCAGAGTTAAACCCGTGTGTGGATTCAGCAGTCTGCAAACACTTTCTCTGCAGAGTCCCCAAACAGACGTTTTCAGCCCATTACCGGCATATGGAAGAAACAGCAGTAAGCACAGGGAAATATCTGCTTCTAAATCCAAAACGCAGCTATCTAACAGAACGGTTGTCAATGTGTGCACTCAACTTCCAGAGTTAAACCCGTGTGTGGATTCAGCAGTCTGCAAACACTTTCTCTGCAGAGTCCCAAAACAGGCGTTTTAAGCCCATTACCGGCATATGGAAGAAACAGCAGTAAGCCCAGGGAAATATCTGCTTCTAAATCCAAAACGCAGCTATCTAACAGAACGGTTTGTCAATGTGTGCACTCAACTTCCAGAGTTAAACCCGTGTGTGGATTCAGCAGTCTGCAAACACTTTCTCTGCAGAGTCCCAAAACAGGCGTTTTCAGCCCATTACCGGCATATGGAAGAAACAGCAGTAAGCACAGGGAAATATCTGCTTCTAAATCCAAAACGCAGCTATCTAACAGAACGGTTGTCAATGTGTGCACTCAACTTCCAGAGTTAAACCCGTGTGTGGATTCAGCAGTCTGCAAACACTTTCTCTGCAGAGTCCCAAAACTGGCGTTTTCAGCCCATTACCGGCATATGGAAGAAACAGCAGTAAGCACAGGGAAATATCTGCTTCTAAATCCAAAACGCAGCTATCTAACAGAACGGTTTTCAATGTGTGCACTCAACTTCCAGAATTAAACCCGTGTGTGGATTCAGCAGTCTGCAAACGCTTTCTCTGCAGAGTCCCAAAACAGGCGTTTTCAGCCCATTACCGGCATATGGAAGAAACAGCAGTAAGCACAGGGAAATATCTGCTTCTAAATCCAGAACGCAGCTATCTAACAGAACGGTTGTCAATGTGTGCACTCAACTTCCAGAGTTAAACCCGTGTGTGGATTCAGCAGTCTGCAAACACTTTCTCTGCAGAGTCCCAAAGCAGGCGTTTTCCGCCCATTACGGGCATATGGAAGAAACAGCAGTAAGCACAGTGAAATATCTGCTTCTAAATCCAAAACGCAGCTATCTAACAGAACGGTTGTCAATGTGTTCACTCAACTTCCAGAGTTAAACCCGTGTGTGGATTCAGCAGTCTGCAAACACTTTCTCTGCAGAGTCCCCAAACAGACGTTTTCAGCCCATTACCGGCATATGGAAGAAACAGCAGTAAGCACAGGGAAATATCTGCTTCTAAATCCAAAACGCAGCTATCTAACAGAACGGTTGTCAATGTGTGCACTCAACTTCCAGAGTTAAACCCGTGTGTGGATTCAGCAGTCTGCAAACACTTTCTCTGCAGAGTCCCCAAACAGGCGTTTTCAGCCCATTACCGGCATATGGAAGAAAGAGCAGTAAGCACAGGGAAATATCTGCTTCTAAATCCAAAACGCAGCTATCTAACAGAACGGTTGTCAATGTGTGCACTCAACTTCCAGAGTTAAACCCGTGTGTGGATTCAGCAGTCTGCAAACACTTTCTCTGCAGAGTCCCAAAACAGGCGTTTTAAGCCCATTACCGGCATATGGAAGAAACAGCAGTAAGCCCAGGGAAATATCTGCTTCTAAATCCAAAACGCAGCTATCTAACAGAACGGTTGTCAATGTGTGCACTCAACTTCCAGAGTTAAACCCGTGTGTGGATTCAGCAGTCTGCAAACACTTTCTCTGCAGAGTCCCAAAACAGGCGTTTTCAGCCCATTACCGGCATATGGAAGAAACAGCAGTAAGCACAGGGAAATATCTGCTTCTAAATCCAAAACGCAGCTATCTAACAGAACGGTTGTCAATGTGTGCACTCAACTTCCAGAGTTAAACCCGTGTGTGGATTCAGCAGTCTGCAAACACTTTCTCTGCAGAGTCCCAAAACAGGCGTTTTAAGCCCATTACCGGCATATGGAAGAAACAGCAGTAAGCCCAGGGAAATATCTGCTTCTAAATCCAAAACGCAGCTATCTAACAGAACGGTTGTCAATGTGTGCACTCAACTTCCAGAGTTAAACCCGTGTGTGGATTCAGCAGTCTGCAAACACTTTCTCTGCAGAGTCCCAAAACAGGCGTTTTCAGCCCATTACCGGCATATGGAAGAAACAGCAGTAAGCACAGGGAAATATCTGCTTCTAAATCCAAAACGCAGCTATCTAACAGAACGGTTGTCAATGTGTGCACTCAACTTCCAGAGTTAAACCCGTGTGTGGATTCAGCAGTCTGCAAACGCTTTCTCTGCAGAGTCCCAAAACTGGCGTTTTCAGCCCATTACCGGCATATGGAAGAAACAGCAGTAAGCCCAGGGAAATATCTGCTTCTAAATCCAAAACGCAGCTATCTAACAGAACGGTTGTCAATGTGTGCACTCAACTTCCAGAGTTAAACCCGTGTGTGGATTCAGCAGTCTGCAAACGCTTTCTCTGCAGAGTCCCAAAACAGGCGTTTTCAGCCCATTACCGGCATATGGAAGAAACAGCAGTAAGCACAGGGAAATATCTGCTTCTAAATCCAGAACGCAGCTATCTAACAGAACGGTTGTCAATGTGTGCACTCAACTTCCAGAGTTAAACCCGTGTGTGGATTCAGCAGTCTGCAAACACTTTCTCTGCAGAGTCCCAAAGCAGGCGTTTTCCGCCCATTACGGGCATATGGAAGAAACAGCAGTAAGCACAGTGAAATATCTGCTTCTAAATCCAAAACGCAGCTATCTAACAGAACGGTTGTCAATGTGTTCACTCAACTTCCAGAGTTAAACCCGTGTGTGGATTCAGCAGTCTGCAAACACTTTCTCTGCAGAGTCCCCAAACAGGCGTTTTCAGCCCATTACCGGCATATGGAAGAAACAGCAGTAAGCACAGGGAAATATCTGCTTCTAAATCCAAAACGCAGCTATCTAACATAACGGTTGTCAATGTGTGCACTCAACTTCCAGAGTTAAACCCGTGTGTGGATTCAGCAGTCTGCAAACACTTTCTCTGCAGAGTCCCCAAACAGGCGTTTTCAGCCCATTACCGGCATATGGAAGAAAGAGCAGTAAGCACAGGGAAATATCTGCTTCTAAATCCAAAACGCAGCTATCTAACAGAACGGTTGTCAATGTGTGCACTCAACTTCCAGAGTTAAACCCGTGTGTGGATTCATTAGTCTGCAAACACTTTCTCTGCAGAGTCTCAAAACAGGCGTTTTCAGCCCATTACCGGCATATGGAAGAAACAGCAGTAAGCCCAGGGAAATATCTGCTTCTAAATACAAAACGCAGCAATCTAACAGAACGGTTGTCAATGTGTGCACTCAACTTCCAGAGTTAAACCCGTGTGTGGATTCAGCAGTCTGCAAACACTTTCTCTGCAGAGTCCCAAAACAGGCGTTTTCAGCCCATTACCGGCATATGGAAGAAACAGCAGTAAGCACAGGGAAATATCTGCTTCTAAATCCAAAACGCAGCTATCTAACAGAACGGTTGTCAATGTGTGCACTCAACTTCCAGAGTTCAACCCGTGTGTGGATTCAGCAGTCTGCAAACGCTTTCTCTGCAGAGTCCCAAAACAGGCGTTTTCAGCCCATTACCGGCATATGGAAGAAACAGCAGTCAGCAAAGGGAAATATCTGCTTCTAAATCCAAAACGCAGCTATCTAACAGAACGGTTGTCAATGTGTGCACTCAACTTCCAGAGTTAAACCCGTGTGTGGATTCAGCAGTCTGCAAACACTTTCTCTGCAGAGTCCCAAAACAGGCGTTTTCAGCCCATTACTGGCATATGGAAGAAACAGCAGTAAGCACAGGGAAATATCTGCTTCTAAATCCAAAACGCAGCTATCTAACAGAACGGTTGTCAATGTGTGCACTCAACTACCAGAGATAAACCCGTGTGTGGATTCAGCAGTCTGCAAACACTTTCTCTGCAGAGTCCCAAAACAGGCGTTTTCCGCCCATTACGGGCATATGGAAGAAACAGCAGTAAGCACAGGGAAATATCTGCTTCTAAATCCAAAACGCAGCTATCTAACAGAACGGTTGTCAATGTGTGCACTCAACTTCCAGAGTTAAACCCGTGTGTGGATTCAGCAGTCTGCAAACGCTTTCTCTGCAGAGTCCCAAAACAGGCGTTTTCAGCCCATTACCGGCATATGGAAGAAACAGCAGTCAGCAAAGGGAAATATCTGCTTCTAAATCCAAAACGCAGCTATCTAACAGAACGGTTGTCAATGTGTGCACTCAACTTCCCGAGTTAAACCCGTGTGTGGATTCAGCAGTCTGCAAACACTTTCTCTGCAGAGACCCAAAACAGGCGTTTTCAGCCCATTACCGGCATATGGAAGAAACAGCAGTAAGCACAGGGAAATATCTGCTTCTAAATCCAAAACGCAGCTATCTAACAGAACGGTTGTCAATGTGTGCACTCAACTTCCAGAGTTAAACCCGTGTGTGGATTCAGCAGTCTGCAAACACTTTCTCTGCATAGTCCCAAAACAGGCGTTTTAAGCCCATTACCGGCATATGGAAGAAACAGCAGTAAGCCCAGGGAAATATCTGCTTCTAAATCCAAAACGCAGCTATCTAACAGAACGGTTGTCAATGTGTGCACTCAACTTCCAGAGTTAAACCCGTGTGTGGATTCAGCAGTCTGCAAACACTTTCTCTGCAGAGTACCAAAACAGGCGTTTTCCGCCCATTACGGGCATATGGAAGAAACAGCAGTAAGCACAGGGAAATATCTGCTTCTACATCCAAAACGCAGCTATCTAACAGAACGGTTGTCAATGTGTGCACTCAACTTCCCGAGTTAAACCCGTGTGTGGATTCAGCAGTCTGCAAACACTTTCTCTGCAGAGTCCCAAAACAGGCGTTTTCAGCCCATTACCGGCATATGGAAGAAACAGCAGTAAGCACAGGGAAATATCTGCTTCTAAATCCAAAACGCAGCTATGTAACAGAACGGTTGTCAATGTGTGCACTCAACTTCCAGAGTTAAACCCGTGTGTGGATTCAGCAGTCTGCAAACACTTTCTCTGCAGAGTCCCAAAACAGGCGTTTTAAGCCCATTACCGGCATATGGAAGAAACAGCAGTAAGCCCAGGGAAATATCTGCTTCTAAATCCAAAACGCAGCTATCTAACAGAACGGTTGTCAATGTGTGCACTCAACTTCCAGAGTTAAACCCGTGTGTGGATTCAGCAGTCTGCAAACACTTTCTCTGCAGAGTCCCAAAACAGGCGTTTTCAGCCCATTACCGGCATATGGAAGAAACAGCAGTAAGCACAGGGAAATATCTGCTTCTAAATCCAAAACGCAGCTATCTAACAGAACGGTTGTCAATGTGTGCACTCAACTTCCAGAGTTAAACCCGTGTGTGGATTCAGCAGTCTGCAAACACTTTCTCTGCAGAGTCCCAAAACAGGCGTTTTCAGCCCATTACCGGCATATGGAAGAAACAGCAGTAAGCACAGGGAAATATCTGCTTCTAAATCCAAAACGCAGCTATCTAACAGAACGGTTGTCAATGTGTGCACTCAACTTCCAGAATTAAACCCGTGTGTGGATTCAGCAGTCTGCAAACGCTTTCTCTGCAGAGTCCCAAAACAGGCGTTTTCAGCCCATTACCGGCATATGGAAGAAACAGCAGTAAGCACAGGGAAATATCTGCTTCTAAATCCAGAACGCAGCTATCTAACAGAACGGTTGTCAATGTGTGCACTCAACTTCCAGAGTTAAACCCGTGTGTGGATTCAGCAGTCTGCAAACACTTTCTCTGCAGAGTCCCAAAGCAGGCGTTTTCCGCCCATTACGGGCATATGGAAGAAACAGCAGTAAGCACAGTGAAATATCTGCTTCTAAATCCAAAACGCAGCTATCTAACAGAACGGTTGTCAATGTGTTCACTCAACTTCCAGAGTTAAACCCGTGTGTGGATTCAGCAGTCTGCAAACACTTTCTCTGCAGAGTCCCCAAACAGACGTTTTCAGCCCATTACCGGCATATGGAAGAAACAGCAGTAAGCACAGGGAAATATCTGCTTCTAAATCCAAAACGCAGCTATCTAACAGAACGGTTGTCAATGTGTGCACTCAACTTCCAGAGTTAAACCCGTGTGTGGATTCAGCAGTCTGCAAACACTTTCTCTGCAGAGTCCCCAAACAGGCGTTTTCAGCCCATTACCGGCATATGGAAGAAAGAGCAGTAAGCACAGGGAAATATCTGCTTCTAAATCCAAAACGCAGCTATCTAACAGAACGGTTGTCAATGTGTGCACTCAACTTCCAGAGTTAAACCCGTGTGTGGATTCAGCAGTCTGCAAACACTTTCTCTGCAGAGTCCCAAAACAGGCGTTTTAAGCCCATTACCGGCATATGGAAGAAACAGCAGTAAGCCCAGGGAAAAATCTGCTTCTAAATCCAAAACGCAGCTATCTAACAGAACGGTTGTCAATGTGTGCACTCAACTTCCAGAGTTAAACCCGTGTGTGGATTCAGCAGTCTGCAAACACTTTCTCTGCAGAGTCCCAAAACAGGCGTTTTCAGCCCATTACCGGCATATGGAAGAAACAGCAGTAAGCACAGGGAAATATCTGCTTCTAAATCCAAAACGCAACTATCTAACAGAACGGTTGTCAATGTGTGCACTCAACTTCCAGAGTTAAACCCGTGTGTGGATTCAGCAGTCTGCAAACACTTTCTCTGCAGAGTCCCAAAACAGGCGTTTTAAGCCCATTACCGGCATATGGCAGAAACAGCAGTAAGCCCAGGGAAATATCTGCTTCTAAATCCAAAACGCAGCTATCTAACAGAACGGTTGTCAATGTGTGCACTCAACTTCCAGAGTTAAACCCGTGTGTGGATTCAGCAGTCTGCAAACACTTTCTCTGCAGAGTCCCAAAACAGGCGTTTTCAGCCCATTACCGGATAATGGAAGAAACAGCAGTAAGCACAGGGAAATATCTGCTTCTAAATCCAAAACGCAGCTATCTAACAGAACGGTTGTCAATGTGTGCACTCAACTTCCAGAGTTAAACCCGTGTGTGGATTCAGCAGTCTGCAAACGCTTTCTCTGCAGAGTCCCAAAACTGGCGTTTTCAGCCCATTACCGGCATATGGAAGAAACAGCAGTAAGCCCAGGGAAATATCTGCTTCTAAATCCAAAACGCAGCTATCTAACAGAACGGTTGTCAATGTGTGCACTCAACTTCCAGAGTTAAACCCGTGTGTGGATTCAGCAGTCTGCAAACGCTTTCTCTGCAGAGTCCCAAAACAGGCGTTTTCAGCCCATTACCGGCATATGGAAGAAACAGCAGTAAGCACAGGGAAATATCTGCTTCTAAATCCAGAACGCAGCTATCTAACAGAACGGTTGTCAATGTGTGCACTCAACTTCCAGAGTTAAACCCGTGTGTGGATTCAGCAGTCTGCAAACACTTTCTCTGCAGAGTCCCAAAGCAGGCGTTTTCCGCCCATTACGGGCATATGGAAGAAACAGCAGTAAGCACAGTGAAATATCTGCTTCTAAATCCAAAACGCAGCTATCTAACAGAACGGTTGTCAATGTGTTCACTCAACTTCCAGAGTTAAACCCGTGTGTGGATTCAGCAGTCTGCAAACACTTTCTCTGCAGAGTCCCCAAACAGGCGTTTTCAGCCCATTACCGGCATATGGAAGAAACAGCAGTAAGCACAGGGAAATATCTGCTTCTAAATCCAAAACGCAGCTATCTAACATAACGGTTGTCAATGTGTGCACTCAACTTCCAGAGTTAAACCCGTGTGTGGATTCAGCAGTCTGCAAACACTTTCTCTGCAGAGTCCCCAAACAGGCGTTTTCAGCCCATTACCGGCATATGGAAGAAAGAGCAGTAAGCACAGGGAAATATCTGCTTCTAAATCCAAAACGCAGCTATCTAACAGAACGGTTGTCAATGTGTGCACTCAACTTCCAGAGTTAAACCCGTGTGTGGATTCATTAGTCTGCAAACACTTTCTCTGCAGAGTCTCAAAACAGGCGTTTTCAGCCCATTACCGGCATATGGAAGAAACAGCAGTAAGCCCAGGGAAATATCTGCTTCTAAATACAAAACGCAGCAATCTAACAGAACGGTTGTCAATGTGTGCACTCAACTTCCAGAGTTAAACCCGTGTGTGGATTCAGCAGTCTGCAAACACTTTCTCTGCAGAGTCCCAAAACAGGCGTTTTCAGCCCATTACCGGCATATGGAAGAAACAGCAGTAAGCACAGGGAAATATCTGCTTCTAAATCCAAAACGCAGCTATCTAACAGAACGGTTGTCAATGTGTGCACTCAACTTCCAGAGTTCAACCCGTGTGTGGATTCAGCAGTCTGCAAACGCTTTCTCTGCAGAGTCCCAAAACAGGCGTTTTCAGCCCATTACCGGCATATGGAAGAAACAGCAGTCAGCAAAGGGAAATATCTGCTTCTAAATCCAAAACGCAGCTATCTAACAGAACGGTTGTCAATGTGTGCACTCAACTTCCAGAGTTAAACCCGTGTGTGGATTCAGCAGTCTGCAAACACTTTCTCTGCAGAGTCCCAAAACAGGCGTTTTCAGCCCATTACTGGCATATGGAAGAAACAGCAGTAAGCACAGGGAAATATCTGCTTCTAAATCCAAAACGCAGCTATCTAACAGAACGGTTGTCAATGTGTGCACTCAACTACCAGAGATAAACCCGTGTGTGGATTCAGCAGTCTGCAAACACTTTCTCTGCAGAGTCCCAAAACAGGCGTTTTCAGCCCATTACCGGCATATGGAAGAAACAGCAGTAAGCACAGGGAAATATCTGCTTCTAAATCCAAAACGCAGCTATCTAACAGAACGGTTGTCAATGTGTGCACTCAACTTCCAGAGTTAAACCCGTGTGTGGATTCAGCAGTCTGCAAACGCTTTCTCTGCAGAGTCCCAAAACAGGCGTTTTCAGCCCATTACCGGCATATGGAAGAAACAGCAGTCAGCAAAGGGAAATATCTGCTTCTAAATCCAAAACGCAGCTATCTAACAGAACGGTTGTCAATGTGTGCACTCAACTTCCAGAGTTAAACCCGTGTGTGGATTCAGCAGTCTGCAAACACTTTCTCTGCAGAGTCCCAAAACAGGCGTTTTCAGCCCATTACCGGCATATGGAAGAAACAGCAGTAAGCAAAGGGAAATATCTGCTTCTAAATCCAAAACGCAGCTATCTAACAGAACGGTTGTCAATGTGTGCACTCAACTTCTAGAGTTAAACCCGTGTGTGGATTCAGCAGTCTGCAAACACTTTCTCTGCAGAGTCACAAAACAGGCCTTTTCAGCCCATTACCGGCATATGGAAGAAACAGCAGTAAGCACAGGGAAATATCTGCTTCTAAATCAAAAACGCAGCTATCTAACAGAACGGTTGTCAATGTGTGCACTCAACTTCCAGAGTTAAACCCATGTGTCGATTCAGCAGTCTGCAAACACTTTCTCTGCAGAGTCCCAAAACAGGCGTTTTCAGCCAAAACCGGCATATGGAAGAAACAGCAGTAAGCCCAGGGATATATCTGCTTCTAAATCCAAAACGCAGCTATCTAACAGAACGGTTGTCAATGTGTGCACTCAACTTCCAGAGTTAAACCCGTGTGTGGATTCAGCAGTCTGCAAACACTTTCTCTGCAGAGTCCCAAAACAGGCGTTTTCAGCCCATTACCGGCATATGGAAGAAACAGCAGTAAGCCCAGGGAAATATCTGCTTCTAAATCCAAAACGCAGCTATCTAACAGAACGGTTGTCAATGTGTGCACTCAACTTCCAGAGTTAAACCCGTGTGTGGATTCAGCAGTCTGCAAACGCTTTCTCTGCAGAGTCCCAAAACAGGGGTTTTCAGCCCATTACCAGCATATGGAAGAAATAGCAGTAAGCACAGGGAAATATATGCTTCTAAATCCAAAACGCAGCTATCTAACAGAACGGTTGTCAATGTGTGCACTCAACTTCCAGAGTTAAACCCGTGTGTGGATTCAGCAGTCTGCAAACACTTTCTCTGCAGAGTCCCAAAACAGGCGTTTTCAGCCCATTACCGGCATATGGAAGAAACAGCAGTAAGCACAGGGAAATATCTGCTTCTAAATCCAAAACGCAGCTATCTAACAGAACGGTTGTCAATGTGTGCACTCAACTTCCAGAGTTAAACCCGTGTGTGGATTCAGCAGTCTGCAAACACTTTCTCTGCAGAGTCCCCAAACAGGCGTTTTCAGCCCATTACCGGCATATGGAAGAAAGAGCAGTAAGCACAGGGAAATATCTGCTTCTAAATCCAAAACGCAGCTATCTAACAGAACGGTTGTCAATGTGTGCACTCAACTTCCAGAGTTAAACCCGTGTGTGGATTCAGCAGTCTGCAAACACTTTCTCTGCAGAGTCTCAAAACAGGCGTTTTCAGCCCATTACCGGCATATGGAAGATACAGCAGTAAGCCCAGGGAAATATCTGCTTCTAAATACAAAACGCAGCAATCTAACAGAACGGTTGTCAATGTGTGCACTCAATTTCCAGAATTAAACCCGTGTGTGGATTCAGCAGTCTGCAAACACTTTCTCTGCAGAGTCACAAAACAGGCCTTTTCAGCCCATTACCGGCATATGGAATAAACAGCAGTAAGCACAGGGAAATATCTGCTTCTAAATCCAAAACGCAGCTATCTAACAGAACGGTTGTCAATGTGTGCACTCAACTTCCAGAGCTAAACCCATGTGCCGATTCAGCAGTCTGCAAACACTTTCTCTGCAGAGTCCCAAAACAGGCGTTTTCAGCCCATTACCGGCATATGGAAGAAACAGCAGTAAGCACAGGGAAATATCTGCTTCTAAATCCAAAACGCAGCTATCTAACAGAACGGTTGTCAATGTGTGCACTCAACTTCCAGAGTTAAACCCGTGTGTGGATTCAGCAGTCTGCAAACAGTTTCTCTGCAGAGTCCCAAAACAGGCGTTTTCAGCCCATTACCGTCATATGGAAGAAACAGCAGTAAGCACAGGGAAATATCTGCTTCTAAATCCAAAACGCAGCTATCTAACAGAACGGTTGTCAATGTGTGCACTCAACTTCCAGAGTTAAACCCGTGTGTGGATTCAGCAGTCTGCAAACAGTTTCTCTGCAGAGTCCCAAAACAGGCGTTTTCAGCCCATTACCGTCATATGGAAGAAACAGCAGTAAGCACAGGGAAATATCTGCTTCTAAATCCAAAACGCAGCTATCTAACAGAACGGTTGTCAATGTGTGCACTCAACTTCCAGAGTTAAACCCGTGTGTGGATTCAGCAGTCTGCAAACACTTTCTCTGCAGAGTCCCAAAACAGGCGTTTTCAGCCCATTACCGGCATATGGAAGAAACAGCAGTAAGCACAGGGAAATATCTGCTTCTAAATCCAAAACGCAGCTATCTAACAGAACGGTTGTCAATGTGTGCACTCAACTTCCAGAGTTAAACCCGTGTGTGGATTCAGCAGTCTGCAAACGCTTTCTCTGCAGAGTCCCAAAACAGGGGTTTTCAGCCCATTACCAGCATATGGAAGAAACAGCAGTAAGCACAGGGAAATATCTGCTTCTAAATCCAAAACGCAGCTATCTAACAGAACGGTTGTCAATGTGTGCACTCAACTTCCAGAGTTAAACCCGTGTGTGGATTCAGCAGTCTGCAAACACTTTCTCTGCAGAGTCCCAAAACAGGCGTTTTCAGCCCATTACCGGCATATGGAAGAAACAGCAGTAAGCACAGGGAAATATCTGCTTCTAAATCCAAAACGCAGCTATCTAACAGAACGGTTGTCAATGTGTGCACTCAACTTCCAGAGTTAAACCCGTGTGTGGATTCAGCAGTCTGCAAACACTTTCTCTGCAGAGTCCCCAAACAGGCGTTTTCAGCCCATTACCGGCATATGGAAGAAAGAGCAGTAAGCACAGGGAAATATCTGCTTCTAAATCCAAAACGCAGCTATCTAACAGAACGGTTGTCAATGTGTGCACTCAACTTCCAGAGTTAAACCCGTGTGTGGATTCAGCAGTCTGCAAACACTTTCTCTGCAGAGTCTCAAAACAGGCGTTTTCAGCCCATTACCGGCATATGGAAGATACAGCAGTAAGCCCAGGGAAATATCTGCTTCTAAATACAAAACGCAGCAATCTAACAGAACGGTTGTCAATGTGTGCACTCAATTTCCAGAATTAAACCCGTGTGTGGATTCAGCAGTCTGCAAACACTTTCTCTGCAGAGTCACAAAACAGGCCTTTTCAGCCCATTACCGGCATATGGAAGAAACAGCAGTAAGCACAGGGAAATATCTGCTTCTAAATCCAAAACGCAGCTATCTAACAGAACGGTTGTCAATGTGTGCACTCAACTTCCAGAGCTAAACCCATGTGCCAATTCAGCAGTCTGCAAACACTTTCTCTGCAGAGTCCCAAAACAGGCGTTTTCAGCCCATTACCGGCATATGGAAGAAACAGCAGTAAGCACAGGGAAATATCTGCTTCTAAATCCAAAACGCAGCTATCTAACAGAACGGTTGTCAATGTGTGCACTCAACTTCCAGAGTTAAACCCGTGTGTGGATTCAGCAGTCTGCAAACAGTTTCTCTGCAGAGTCCCAAAACAGGCGTTTTCAGCCCATTACCGTCATATGGAAGAAACAGCAGTAAGCACAGGGAAATATCTGCTTCTAAATCCAAAACGCAGCTATCTAACAGAACGGTTGTCAATGTGTGCACTCAACTTCCAGAGTTAAACCCGTGTGTGGATTCAGCAGTCTGCAAACACTTTCTCTGCAGAGTCCCAAATCAGGCGTTTTCAGCCCATTACCGGCATATGGAAGAAACAGCAGTAAGCACAGGGAAATATCTGCTTCTAAATCCAAAACGCAGCTATCTAACAGAACGGTTGTCAATGTGTGCACTCAACTTCCAGAGTTAAACCCGTGTGTGGATTCAGCAGTCTGCAAACACTTTCTCTGCAGAGTCACAAAACAGGCCTTTTCAGCCCATTACCGGCATATGGAAGAAACAGCAGTAAGCACAGGGAAATATCTGCTTCTAAATCCAAAACGCAGCTATCTAACAGAACGGTTGTCAATGTGTGCACTCAACTTCTAGAGTTAAACCCGTGTGTGGATTCAGCAGTCTGCAAACACTTTCTCTGCAGAGTCACAAAACAGGCCTTTTCAGCCCATTACCGGCATATGGAAGAAACAGCAGTAAGCACAGGGAAATATCTGCTTCTAAATCAAAAACGCAGCTATCTAACAGAACGGTTGTCAATGTGTGCACTCAACTTCCAGAGTTAAACCCATGTGTCGATTCAGCAGTCTGCAAACACTTTCTCTGCAGAGTCCCAAAACAGGCGTTTTCAGCCAAAACCGGCATATGGAAGAAACAGCAGTAAGCCCAGGGATATATCTGCTTCTAAATCCAAAACGCAGCTATCTAACAGAACGGTTGTCAATGTGTGCACTCAACTTCCAGAGTTAAACCCGTGTGTGGATTCAGCAGTCTGCAAACACTTTCTCTGCAGAGTCCCAAAACAGGCGTTTTCAGCCCATTACCGGCATATGGAAGAAACAGCAGTAAGCCCAGGGAAATATCTGCTTCTAAATCCAAAACGCAGCTATCTAACAGAACGGTTGTCAATGTGTGCACTCAACTTCCAGAGTTAAACCCGTGTGTGGATTCAGCAGTCTGCAAACGCTTTCTCTGCAGAGTCCCAAAACAGGGGTTTTCAGCCCATTACCAGCATATGGAAGAAACAGCAGTAAGCACAGGGAAATATCTGCTTCTAAATCCAAAACGCAGCTATCTAACAGAACGGTTGTCAATGTGTGCACTCAACTTCCAGAGTTAAACCCGTGTGTGGATTCAGCAGTCTGCAAACACTTTCTCTGCAGAGTCCCAAAACAGGCGTTTTCAGCCCATTACCTGCATATGGAAGAAACAGCAGTAAGCCCAGGGAAATATCTGCTTCTAAATCCAAAACGCAGCTATCTAACAGAACGGTTGTCAATGTGTGCATTGAACTTCCAGAGTTAAACCCGTGTGTGGATTCAGCAGTCTGCAAACACTTTCTCTGCAGAGTCCCCAAACAGGCGTTTTCAGCCCATTACCGGCATATGGAAGAAAGAGCAGTAAGCACAGGGAAATATCTGCTTCTAAATCCAAAACGCAGCTATCTAACAGAACGGTTGTCAATGTGTGCACTCAACTTCCAGAGTTAAACCCGTGTGTGGATTCAGCAGTCTGCAAACACTTTCTCTGCAGAGTCTCAAAACAGGCGTTTTCAGCCCATTACCGGCATATGGAAGATACAGCAGTAAGCCCAGGGAAATATCTGCTTCTAAATACAAAACGCAGCAATCTAACAGAACGGTTGACAATGTGTGCACTCAATTTCCAGAATTAAACCCGTGTGTGGATTCAGCAGTCTGCAAACACTTTCTCTGCAGAGTCACAAAACAGGCCTTTTCAGCCCATTACCGGCATATGGAAGAAACAGCAGTAAGCACAGGGAAATATCTGCTTCTAAATCCAAAACGCAGCTATCTAACAGAACGGTTGTCAATGTGTGCACTCAACTTCCAGAGCTAAACCCATGTGCCAATTCAGCAGTCTGCAAACACTTTCTCTGCAGAGTCCCAAAACAGGCGTTTTCAGCCCATTACCGGCATATGGAAGAAACAGCAGTAAGCACAGGGAAATATCTGCTTCTAAATCCAAAACGCAGCTATCTAACAGAACGGTTGTCAATGTGTGCACTCAACTTCCAGAGTTAAACCCGTGTGTGGATTCAGCAGTCTGCAAACACTTTCTCTGCAGAGTCCCAAAACAGGCGTTTTCAGCCCATTACTGGCATATGGAAGAAACAGCAGTAAGCACAGGGAAATATCTGCTTCTAAATCCAAAACGCAGCTATCTAACAGAACGGTTGTCAATGTGTGCACTCAACTACCAGAGATAAACCCGTGTGTGGATTCAGCAGTCTGCAAACACTTTCTCTGCAGAGTCCCAAAACAGGCGTTTTCAGCCCATTACCGGCATATGGAAGAAACAGCAGTAAGCACAGGGAAATATCTGCTTCTAAATCCAAAACGCAGCTATCTAACAGAACGGTTGTCAATGTGTGCACTCAACTTCCAGAGTTAAACCCGTGTGTGGATTCAGCAGTCTGCAAACGCTTTCTCTGCAGAGTCCCAAAACAGGCGTTTTCAGCCCATTACCGGCATATGGAAGAAACAGCAGTAAGCAAAGGGAAATATCTGCTTCTAAATCCAAAACGCAGCTATCTAACAGAACGGTTGTCAATGTGTGCACTCAACTTCTAGAGTTAAACCCGTGTGTGGATTCAGCAGTCTGCAAACACTTTCTCTGCAGAGTCACAAAACAGGCCTTTTCAGCCCATTACCGGCATATGGAAGAAACAGCAGTAAGCACAGGGAAATATCTGCTTCTAAATCAAAAACGCAGCTATCTAACAGAACGGTTGTCAATGTGTGCACTCAACTTCCAGAGTTAAACCCATGTGTCGATTCAGCAGTCTGCAAACACTTTCTCTGCAGAGTCCCAAAACAGGCGTTTTCAGCCAAAACCGGCATATGGAAGAAACAGCAGTAAGCCCAGGGATATATCTGCTTCTAAATCCAAAACGCAGCTATCTAACAGAACGGTTGTCAATGTGTGCACTCAACTTCCAGAGTTAAACCCGTGTGTGGATTCAGCAGTCTGCAAACACTTTCTCTGCAGACTCCCAAAACAGGCGTTTTCATCCCATTACCGGCATATGGAAGAAACAGCAGTAAGCCCAGGGAAATATCTGCTTCTAAATCCAAAACGCAGCTATCTAACAGAACGGTTGTCAATGTGTGCACTCAACTTCCAGAGTTAAACCCGTGTGTGGATTCAGCAGTCTGCAAACGCTTTCTCTGCAGAGTCCCAAAACAGGGGTTTTCAGCCCATTACCAGCATATGGAAGAAACAGCAGTAAGCACAGGGAAATATCTCCTTCTAAATCCAAAACGCAGCTATCTAACAGAACGGTTGTCAATGTGTGCACTCAACTTCCAGATTTAAACCCGTGTGTGGATTCAGCAGTCTGCAAACACTTTCTCTGCAGAGTCCCAAAACAGGCGTTTTCAGCCCATTACCGGCATATGGAAGAAACAGCAGTAAGCACAGGGAAATATCTGCTTCTAAATCCAAAACGAAGCTATCTAACAGAACGGTTGTCAATGTGTGCACTCAACTTCCAGAGTTAAACCCGTGTGTGGATTCAGCAGTCTGCAAACACTTTCTCTGCAGAGTCCCCAAACAGGCGTTTTCAGCCCATTACCGGCATATGGAAGAAAGAGCAGTAAGCACAGGGAAATATCTGCTTCTAAATCCAAAACGCAGCTATCTAACAGAACGGTTGTCAATGTGTGCACTCAACTTCCAGAGTTAAACCCGTGTGTGGATTCAGCAGTCTGCAAACACTTTCTCTGCAGAGTCTCAAAACAGGCGTTTTCAGCCCATTACCGGCATATGGAAGATACAGCAGTAAGCCCAGGGAAATATCTGCTTCTAAATACAAAACGCAGCAATCTAACAGAACGGTTGTCAATGTGTGCACTCAATTTCCAGAATTAAACCCGTGTGTGGATTCAGCAGTCTCAAACACTTTCTCTGCAGAGTCACAAAACAGGCCTTTTCAGCCCATTACCGGCATATGGAAGAAACAGCAGTAAGCACAGGGAAATATCTGCTTCTAAATCCAAAACGCAGCTATCTAACAGAACGGTTGTCAATGTGTGCACTCAACTTCCAGAGCTAAACCCATGTGCCAATTCAGCAGTCTGCAAACACTTTCTCTGCAGAGTCCCAAAACAGGCGTTTTCAGCCCATTACCGGCATATGGAAGAAACAGCAGTAAGCACAGGGAAATATCTGCTTCTAAATCCAAAACGCAGCTATCTAACAGAACGGTTGTCAATGTGTGCACTCAACTTCCAGAGTTAAACCCGTGTGTGGATTCAGCAGTCTGCAAACAGTTTCTCTGCAGAGTCCCAAAACAGGCGTTTTCAGCCCATTACCGTCATATGGAAGAAACAGCAGTAAGCACAGGGAAATATCTGCTTCTAAATCCAAAACGCAGCTATCTAACAGAACGGTTGTCAATGTGTGCACTCAACTTCCAGAGTTAAACCCGTGTGTGGATTCAGCAGTCTGCAAACACTTTCTCTGCAGAGTCCCAAAACAGGCGTTTTCAGCCCATTACCGGCATATGGAAGAAACAGCAGTAAGCACAGGGAAATATCTGCTTCTAAATCCAAAACGCAGCTATCTAACAGAACGGTTGTCAATGTGTGCACTCAACTTCCAGAGTTAAACCCGTGTGTGGATTCAGCAGTCTGCAAACACTTTCTCTGCAGAGTCCCAAAACAGGCGTTTTCAGCCCATTACTGGCATATGGAAGAAACAGCAGTAAGCACAGGGAAATATCTGCTTCTAAATCCAAAACGCAGCTATCTAACAGAACGGTTGTCAATGTGTCCACTCAACTACCAGAGATAAACCCGTGTGTGGATTCAGCAGTCTGCAAACACTTTCTCTGCAGAGTCCCAAAACAGGCGTTTTCAGCCCATTACCGGCATATGGAAGAAACAGCAGTAAGCACAGGGAAATATCTGCTTCTAAATACAAAACGCAGCTATCTAACAGAACGGTTGTCAATGTGTGCACTCAACTTCCAGAGTTAAACCCGTGTGTGGATTCAGCAGTCTGCAAACGCTTTCTCTGCAGAGTCCCAAAACAGGCGTTTTCAGCCCATTACCGGCATATGGAAGAAACAGCAGTCAGCAAAGGGAAATATCTGCTTCTAAATCCAAAACGCAGCTATCTAACAGAACGGTTGTCAATGTGTGCACTCAACTTCCAGAGTTAAACCCGTGTGTGGATTCAGCAGTCTGCAAACACTTTCTCTGCAGAGTCCCAAAACAGGCGTTTTCAGCCCATTACCGGCATATGGAAGAAACAGCAGTAAGCAAAGGGAAATATCTGCTTCTAAATCCAAAACGCAGCTATCTAACAGAACGGTTGTCAATGTGTGCACTCAACTTCTAGAGTTAAACCCGTGTGTGGATTCAGCAGTCTGCAAACACTTTCTCTGCAGAGTCCCAAAACAGGCGTTTTCAGCCCATTACTGGCATATGGAAGAAACAGCAGTAAGCCCAGGGAAATATCTGCTTCTAAATACAAAACGCAGCAATCTAACAGAACGGTTGTCAATGTGTGCACTCAACTTCCAGAGTTAAACCCGTGTGTGGATTCAGCAGTCTGCAAACACTTTCTCTGCAGAGTCCCAAAACAGGCGTTTTCAGCCCATTACCGGCATATGGAAGAAACAGCAGTAAGCCAAGGGAAATATCTGCTTCTAAATCCAAAACGCAGCTATCTAACAGAACGGTTGTAAATGTGTGCACTCAACTTCCAGAGTTAAACCCGTGTGTGGATTCAGCAGTCTGCAAACACTTTCTCTGCAGAGTCCCAAAACAGGCGTTTTCAGCCCATTACCGGCATATGGAAGAAACAGCAGTAAGCCAAGGGAAATATCTGCTTCTAAATCCAAAACGCAGCTATCTAACAGAACGGTTGTCAATTTGTGCACTCAACTTCCAGAGTTAAACCCGTGTGTGGATTCAGCAGTCTGCAAACACTTTCTCTGCAGAGTCCCAAAACAGGCGTTTTCAGCCCATTACCGGCATATGGAAGAAACAGCAGTAAGCACAGGGAAATATCTGCTTCTAAATCCAAAACGCAGCTATCTAACAGAACGGTTGCAATGTGTGCACTCAACTTCCAGAGTTAAACCCGTGTGTGGATTCAGCAGTCTGCAAACGCTTTCTCTGCAGAGTCCCAAAACAGGCGTTTTCAGCCCATTACCGGCATATGGAAGAAACAGCAGTAAGCAAAGGGAAATATCTGCTTCTAAATCCAAAACGCAGCTATCTAACAGAACGGTTGTCAATGTGTGCACTCAACTTCCAGAGTTAAACCCGTGTGTGGATTCAGCAGTCTGCAAACACTTTCTCTGCAGAGTCCCAAAACAGGCGTTTTCAGCCCATTACCGGCATATGGAAGAAACAGCAGTAAGCCCAGGGAAATATCTGCTTCTAAATCCAAAACGCAGCTATCTAACAGAACGGTTGTCAATGTGTGCACTCAACTTCTAGAGTTAAACCTGTGTGTGGATTCAGCAGTCTGCAGACACTTTCTCTGCAGAGTCACAAAACAGGCCTTTTCAGCCCATTACCGGCATATGGAAGAAACAGCAGTAAGCACAGGGAAATATCTGCTTCTAAATCCAAAACGCAGCTATCTAACAGAACGGTTGTCAATGTGTGCACTCAACTTCCAGAGTTAAACCCATGTGCCGATTCAGCAGTCTGCAAACACTTTCTCTGCAGAGTCCCAAAACAGGCGTTTTCAGCCCATTACCGGCATATGGAAGAAACAGCAGTAAGCCAAGGGAAATATCTGCTTCTAAATCCAAAACGCAGCTATCTAACAGAACGGTTGTCAATGTGTGCACTCAACTTCCAGAGTTAAACCCGTGTGTGGATTCAGCAGTCTGCAAACAGTTTCTCTGCAGAGTCCCAAAACAGGAGTTTTCAGCCCTTTACCGGCATATGGAAGATACAGCAGTAAGCACAGGGAAATATCTGCTTCTAAATCCAAAACGCAGCTATCTAACAGAACGGTTGTCAATGTGTGCACTCAACTTCCAGAGTTAAACCCGTGTGTGGATTCAGCAGTCTGCAAACACTTTCTCTGCAGAGTCCCAAAACAGGCGTTTTCAGCCCATTACCGGCATATGGAAGAAACAGCAGTAAGGACAGGGAAATATCTGCTTCTAAATCCAAAACGCAGCTATCTAACAGAACGGTTGTCAATGTGTGCACTCAACTTCCAGAGTTAAACCCGTGTGTGGATTCAGCAGTCTGCAAACACTTTCTCTGCAGAGTCCCAAAACAGGCGTTTTCAGCCCATTACCGGCATATGGAAGAAACAGCAGTAAGAAAAGGGAAATATCTGCTTCTAAATCCAAAACGCAGCTATCTAACAGAACGGTTGTCAATGTGTGCACTCAACTTCTAGAGTTAAAGCCGTGTGTGGATTCAGCAGTCTGAAAACACTTTCTCTGCAGAGTCACAAAACAGGCGTTTTCAGCCCATTACCGGCATATGGAAGAAACAGCAGTAAGCACAGGGAAATACCTGCTTCTAAATCCAAAACGCTGCTATCTAACAGAACGGTTGTCAATGTGTGCACTCAACTTCCAGAGTTAAACCCGTGTGTGGATTCAGCAGTCTGCAAACAATTTCTCTGCAGAGTCCCAAAACAGGCGTTTTCAGCCCATTACCAGCATATGGAAGAAACAGCAGTAAGCCAAGGGAAATATCTGCTTCTAAATCCAAAACGCAGCTATCTAACAGAACGGTTGTCAATGTGTGCACTCAACTTCCGGAGTTAAACCCGTGTGTGCATTCAGCAGTCTGCAAACAGTTTCTCTGCAGAGTCCCAAAACAGGCGTTTTCAGCCCATTACCGGCATATGGAAGAAACAGCAGTAAGCACAGGGAAATATCTGCTTCTAAATCCAAAACGCAGCTATCTAACAGAACGGTTGTCAATGTGTGCACTCAACTTCCAGAGTTAAACCCGTGTGTGGATTCAGCAGTCTGCAAACAATTTTTCTGCAGAGTCCCAAAACAGGCGTTTTCAGCCCATTACCAGCATATGGAAGAAACAGCAGTAAGCCAAGGGAAATATCTGCTTCTAAATCCAAAACGCAGCTATCTAACAGAACGGTTGTCAATGTGTGCACTCAACTTCCAGAGTTAAACCCGTGTGTGGATTCAGCAGTCTGCAAACACTTTCTCTGCAGAGTCCCAAAACAGGCGTTTTCAGCCCATTACCGGCATATGGAAGAAACAGCAGTAAGCACAGGGAAATATCTGCTTCTAAATCCAAAACGCAGCTATCTAACAGAACGATTGTCAATGTGTGCACTCAACTTCTAGAGTTAAACCCGTGTGTGGATTCAGCAGTCTGCAAACACTTTCTCTGCAGAGTCACAAAACAGGCCTTTTCAGCCCATTACCGGCATATGGAAGAAACAGCAGTAAGCCCAGGGAAATATCTGCTTCTAAATCCAAAACGCAGCTATCTAACAGAACGGTTGTCAATGTGTGCACTCAACTTCCAGAGTTAAACCCATGTGTCGATTCAGCAGTCTGCAAACACTTTCTCTGCAGAGTCCCAAAACAGGCGTTTTCAGCCAAAACCGGCATATGGAAGAAACAGCAGTAAGCCCAGGGAAATATCTGCTTCTAAATCCAAAACGCAGCTATCTAACAGAACGGTTGTCAATGTGTGCACTCAACTTCCAGAGTTAAACCCGTGTGTGGATTCAGCAGTCTGCAAACGCTTTCTCTGCAGAGTCCCAAAACAGGCGTTTTCAGCCCATTACCGGCATATGGAAGAAACAGCAGTAAGCCCAGGGAAATATCTGCTTCTAAATCCAAAACGCAGCTATCTAACAGAACGGTTGTCAATGTGTGCACTCAACTTCCAGAGTTAAACCCGTGTGTGGATTCAGCAGTCTGCAAACACTTTCTCTGCAGAGTCCCAAAACAGGCGTTTTCAGCCCATTACCGGCATATGGAAGAAAGAGCAGTAAGCACAGGGAAATATCTGCTTCTAAATCCAAAACGCAGCTATCTAACAGAACGGTTGTCAATGTGTGCACTCAACTTCCAGAGTTAAACCCGTGTGTGGATTCAGCAGTCTGCAAACACTTTCTCTGCAGAGTCTCAAAACAGGCGTTTTCAGCCCATTACCGGCATATGGAAGAAACAGCAGTAAGCACAGGGAAATACCTGCTTCTAAATACAAAACGCAGCAATCTAACAGAACGGTTGTCAATGTGTGCACTCAACTTCCAGAGTTAAACCCGTGTGTGGATTCAGCAGTCTGCAAACACTTTCTCTGCAGAGTCCCAAAACAGGCGTTTTCAGCCCATTACTGGCATATGGAAGAAACAGCAGTAAGCACAGGGAAATATCTGCTTCTAAATCCAAAACGCAGCTATCTAACAGAACGGTTGTCAATGTGTGCACTGAACTTCCAGAGTTAAACCCGTGTGTGGATTCAGCAGTCTGCAAACACTTTCTCTGCAGAGTCCCAAAACAGGCGTTTTCAGCCCATTACCGGCATATGGAAGAAACAGCAGTAAGCACAGGGAAATATCTGCTTCTAAATCCAAAACGCAGCTATCTAACAGAACGGTTGTCAATGTGTGCACTCAACTTCCAGAGTTAAACCCGTGTGTGGATTCAGCAGTCTGCAAACGCTTTCTCTGCAGAGTCCCAAAACAGGCGTTTTCAGCCCATTACCGGCATATGGAAGAAACAGCAGTCAGCAAAGGGAAATATCTGCTTCTAAATCCAAAACGCAGCTATCTAACAGAACGGTTGTCAATGTGTGCACTCAACTTCCAGAGTTAAACCCGTGTGTGGATTCAGCAGTCTGCAAACACTTTCTCTGCAGAGTCCCAAAACAGGCGTTTTCAGCCCATTACCGGCATATGGAAGAAACAGCAGGAAGCAAAGGGAAATATCTGCTTCTAAATCCAAAACGCAGCTATCTAACAGAACGGTTGTCAATGTGTGCACTCAACTTCTAGAGTTAAACCCGTGTGTGGATTCAGCAGTCTGCAAACACTTTCTCTGCAGAGTCCCAAAACAGGCGTTTTCAGCCCATTACCGGCATATGGAAGAAACAGCAGGAAGCAAAGGGAAATATCTGCTTCTAAATCCAAAACGCAGCTATCTAACAGAACGGTTGTCAATGTGTGCACTCAACTTCCAGAGTTAAACCCATGTGCCGATTCAGCAGTCTGCAAACACTTTCTCTGCAGAGTCCCAAAACAGGCGTTTTCCGCCCATTACGGGCATATGGAAGAAACAGCAGTAAGCACAGGGAAATATCTGCTTCTACATCCAAAACGCAGCTATCTAACAGAACGGTTGTCAATGTGTGCACTCAACTTCCCGAGTTAAACCCGTGTGTGGATTCAGCAGTCTGCAAACACTTTCTCTGCAGAGTCCCAAAACAGGCGTTTTCAGCCCATTACCGGCATATGGAAGAAACAGCAGTAAGGACAGGGAAATATCTGCTTCTAAATCCAAAACGCAGCTATCTAACAGAACGGTTGTCAATGTGTGCACTCAACTTCCAGAGTTAAACCCGTGTGTGGATTCAGCAGTCTGCAAACGCTTTCTCTGCAGAGTCCCAAAACAGGCGTTTTCAGCCCTTTACCGGCATATGGAAGAAACAGCAGTAAGCACAGGGAAATATCTGCTTCTAAATCCAAAACGCAGCTATCTAACAGAACGGTTGTCAATGTGTGCACTCAACTTCCAGAGTTAAACCCATGTGTGGATTCAGCAGTCTGCAAACACTTTCTCTGCAGAGTCCCAAAACAGGCGTTTTCAGCCCATTACCGGCATATGGAAGAAACAGCAGTAAGAAAAGGGAAATATCTGCTTCTAAATCCAAAACGCAGCTATCTAACAGAACGGTTGTCAATGTGTGCACTCAACTTCTAGAGTTAAAGCCGTGTGTGGATTCAGCAGTCTGAAAACACTTTCTCTGCAGAGTCACAAAACAGGCGTTTTCAGCCCATTACCGGCATATGGAAGAAACAGCAGTAAGCACAGGGAAATATCTGCTTCTAAATCCAAAACGCTGCTATCTAACAGAACGGTTGTCAATGTGTGCACTCAACTTCCAGAGTTAAACCCGTGTGTGGATTCAGCAGTCTGCAAACAATTTCTCTGCAGAGTCCCAAAACAGGCGTTTTCAGCCCATTACCAGCATATGGAAGAAACAGCAGTAAGCCAAGGGAAATATCTGCTTCTAAATCCAAAACGCAGCTATCTAACAGAACGGTTGTCAATGTGTGCACTCAACTTCCGGAGTTAAACCCGTGTGTGGATTCAGCAGTCTGCAAACAGTTTCTCTGCAGAGTCCCAAAACAGGCGTTTTCAGCCCATTACCGGCATATGGAAGAAACAGCAGTAAGCACAGGGAAATATCTGCTTCTAAATCCAAAACGCAGCTATCTAACAGAACGGTTGTCAATGTGTGCACTCAACTTCCAGAGTTAAACCCGTGTGTGGATTCAGCAGTCTGCAAACAATTTCTCTGCAGAGTCCCAAAACAGGCGTTTTCAGCCCATTACCAGCATATGGAAGAAACAGCAGTAAGCCAAGGGAAATATCTGCTTCTAAATCCAAAACGCAGCTATCTAACAGAACGGTTGTCAATGTGTGCACTCAACTTCCAGAGTTAAACCCGTGTGTGGATTCAGCAGTCTGCAAACACTTTCTCTGCAGAGTCCCAAAACAGGCGTTTTCAGCCCATTACCGGCATATGGAAGAAACAGCAGTAAGCAAAGGGAAATATCTGCTTCTAAATCCAAAACGCAGCTATCTAACAGAACGATTGTCAATGTGTGCACTAAACTTCTAGAGTTAAACCCGTGTGTGGATTCAGCAGTCTGCAAACACTTTCTCTGCAGAGTCACAAAACAGGACTTTTCAGCCCATTACCGGCATATGGAAGAAACAGCAGTAAGCACAGGGAAATATCTGCTTCTAAATCCAAAACGCAGCTATCTAACAGAACGGTTGTCAATGTGTGCACTCAACTTCCAGAGTTAAACCCATGTGTCGATTCAGCAGTCTGCAAACACTTTCTCTGCAGAGTCCCAAAACAGGCGTTTTCAGCCAAAACCGGCATATGGAAGAAACAGCAGTAAGCCAAGGGAAATATCTGCTTCTAAATCCAAAACGCAGCTATCTAACAGAACGGTTGTCAATGTGTGCACTCAACTTCCAGAGTTAAACCCGTGTGTGGATTCAGCAGTCTGCAAACACATTCTCTGCAGAGTCCCAAAACAGGCGTTTTCAGCCCATTACCGGCATAAGGAAGAAACAGCAGTAAGCCCAGGGAAATAGCTGCTTCTAAATCCAAAACGCAGCTATCTAACAGAACGGTTGTCAATGTGTGCACTCAACTTCCAGAGTTAAACCCGTGTGTGGATTCAGCAGTCTGCAAACGCTTTCTCTGCAGAGTCCCAAAACAGGCGTTTTCAGCCCATTACCGGCATATGGAAGAAACAGCAGTAAGCCCAGGGAAATATCTGCTTCTAAATCCAAAACGCAGCTATCTAACAGAACGGTTGTCAATGTGTGCACCTAGCTTCCAGAGTTAAACCCGTGTGTGGATTCAGCAGTCTGCAAACACTTTCTCTGCAGAGTCCCAAAACAGGCGTTTTCAGCCCATTACCTGCATATGGAAGAAACAGCAGTAAGCCCAGGGAAATATCTGCTTCTAAATCCAAAACGCAGCTATCTAACAGAACGGTTGTCAATGTGTGCACTGAACTTCCAGAGTTAAACCCGTGTGTGGATTCAGCAGTCTGCAAACACTTTCTCTGCAGAGTCGCAAAACAGGTGTTTTCAGCCCATTACCTGCATATGGAAGAAACAGCAGTAAGCACAGGGAAATATCTGCTTCTAAATCCAAAACGCAGCTATCTAACAGAACGGTTGTCAATGTGTGCACTCAACTTCCAGAGTTAAACCCGTGTGTGGATTCAGCAGTCTGCAAACACTTTCTCTGCAGAGTCCCAAACAGGCGTTTTCAGCCCATTACCGGCATATGGAAGAAACAGCAGTAAGCCCAGGGAAATATCTGCTTCTAAATCCAAAACGCAGCTATCTAACAGAACGGTTGTCAATGTGTGCACTCAACTTCCAGAGTTAAACCCGTGTGTGGATTCAGCAGTCTGCAAACACTTTCTCTGCAGAGTCCCAAAACAGGCGTTTTCAGCCCATTACCGGCATAAGGAAGAAACAGCAGTAAGCACAGGGAAATATCTGCTTCTAAATGCAAAACGCAGCTATCTAACAGAACGGTTGTCAATGTGTGCACTCAACTTCCAGAGTTAAACCCGTGTGTGGATTCAGCAGTCTGCAAACACTTTCTCTGCAGAGTCCCAAAACAGGCGTTTTCAGCCCATTACCGGCATATGGAAGAAACAGCAGTAAGCACAGGGAAATATCTGCTTCTAAATCCAAAACGCAGCTATCTAACAGAACGGTTGTCAATGTGTGCACTGAACTTCCAGAGTTAAACCCGTGTGTGGATTCAGCAGTCTGCAAACACTTTCTCTGCAGAGTCGCAAAACAGGTGTTTTCAGCCCATTACCGGCATATGGAAGAAACAGCAGTAAGCACAGGGAAATATCTGCTTCTAAATCCAAAACGCAGCTATCTAACAGAACGGTTGTCAATGTGTGCACTCAACTTCCAGAGTTAAACCCGTGTGTGGATTCAGCAGTCTGCAAACACTTTCTCTGCAGAGTCCCAAAACAGGCGTTTTCACCCCATTACCGGCATATGGAAGAAACAGCAGTAAGCCCAGGAAAATATCTGCTTCTAAATTCAAAACGCAGCTATCTAACAGAACGGTTGTCAATGTGTGCACTCAACTTCCAGAGTTAAACCCGTGTGTGGATTCAGCAGTCTGCAAACACTTTCTCTGCAGAGTCCCAAAACAGGCGTTTTCACCCCTTTACCGGCATATGGAAGAAACAGCAGTAAGCCCAGGGAAATATCTTCTTCTAAATCCAAAACGCAGCTGTCTAACAGAAAGGTTGTCAATGTGTGCACTCAACTTCCAGAGTTAAACCCGTGTGTGGATTCAGCAGTCTGCAAACACTTTCTCTGCAGAGTCCCAAAACAGGCGTTTTCAGCCCATTACCGGCATAAGGAAGAAACAGCAGTAAGCACAGGGAAATATCTGCTTCTAAATCCAAAACGCAGCTATCTAACAGAACGGTTGTCAATGTGTCCACTCAACTTCCAGAGTTAAACCCGTGTGTGGATTCAGCAGTCTGCAAACGCTTTCTCTGCAGAGTCCCAAAACAGGCGTTTTCAGCCCATTACAGGCATATGGAAGAAACAGCAGTTAGGTCAGGGAAATATCTGCTTCTAAATCCAAAACGCAACTATCTAACAGAACGGTTGTCAATGTGTGCACTCAACTTCCAGAGTTAAACCCGTGTGTGGATTCAGCAGTCGCCAAACGCTTTCTCTGCAGAGTCCCAAAACATTCGTTTTCAGCCCATTACCGGCATATGGAAGAAACAGCAGTAAGCCCAGGGAAGTATCTGCCTCTAAATCCAAAACGCAGCTATCTAACAGAACGGTTGTCAATGTGTGCACTCAACTTCCAGAGTAAACCCGTGTGTGGATTCAGCAGTCTGCAAGCACTTTCTCTGCAGAGTCCCAAAGAGGCGTTTTCAGCCCATTACCGGCATATGGAAGAAACAGCAGTAAGCACAGGGAAATATCTGCTTCTAAATCCAAAACGCAGCTGTCTAACAGAACGGTTGTCAATGTGTGCACTCAACTTCCAGAGTTAAACCCGTGTGTGGATTCAGCGGTCTGCAAACCCTTTGTCTGCAGAGTCCCAAAACAGGCGTTTTCAGCCCATTACCGGCATATGGAAGAAACAGCAGTAAGCCCAGGGAAATATCTGCTTCTAAATCCAAAACGCAGCTATCTAACAGAACGGTTGTCAATGTGTGCACTCAACTTCCAGAGTTAAACCCGTGTGTGGATTCAGCAGTCTGCAAACACTTTCTCTGCAGAGTCCCAAAACAGGCGTTTTCAGCCCATTACCGGCATATGGAAGAAACAGCAGTAAGCCCAGGGAAATATCTGCTTCTAAATCCAAAACGCAGCTATCTAACAGAACGGTTGTCAATGTGTGCACTCAACTTCCAGAGTTAAACCCGTGTGTGGATTCAGCAGTCTGCAAACACTTTCTCTGCAGAGTCCCAAAACAGGCGTTTTCAGCCCATTACCGGCATATGGAAGAAACAGCAGTAAGCCCAGGGAAATATCTGCTTCTAAATCCAAAACGCAGCTATCTAACAGAACGGTTGTCAATGGGTGCACTCAACTTCCAGAGTTAAACCGGTGTGTGGATTCAGCAGTCTGCAAACGCTTTCTCTGCAGAGTCCCAAAACAGGCGTTTTTAGCCCATTACCGGCATATGGAAGAAACAGCAGTAAGCACAGGGAAATATCTTCTTCTAAATCCAAAACGCAGCTATCTAACAGAAAGGTTGCTAATTTGTGCACTCAACTTCCAGAGTTAAACCCGTGTGTGGATTCAGCAGTCTGCAAACACTTTCTCTGCAGAGTCCCAAAACAGGCGTTTTCAGCCCATTACCGGCATATGGAAGAAACAGCAGTAAGCCCAGGGAAATATCTTCTTGTAAATCCAAAACGCAGCTATCTAACAGAAAGGTTGTCAATGTGTGCACTCAACTTCCAGAGTTAAACCCGTGTGTGGATTCAGCAGTCTGCAAACACTTCCTCTGCAGAGTCCCAAAACAGGCGTTTTCAGCCCATTACCGGCATAAGGAAGAAACAGCAGTAAGCACAGGGAAATATCTGCTTCTAAATCCAAAACGCAGCTATCTAACAGAACGGTTGTCAATGTGTGCACTCAACTTCCAGAGTTAAACCCGTGTGTGGATTCAGCAGTCTGCAAACGCTTTCTCTGCAGAGTCCCAAAACAGGCGTTTTCAGCCCATTACCGGCATATGGAAGAAACAGCAGTTAGGTCAGGGAAATATCTGCTTCTAAATCCAAAACGCAGCTATCTAACAGAACGGTTGTCAATGTGTGCACTCAACTTCCAGAGTTAAACCCGTGTGTGGATTCAGCAGGCTGCAAACACTTTCTCTGCAGAGTCCCAAAACAGGCGTTTTCCGCCCATTACCGGCATATGGAAGAAACAGCAGTAAGCACAGGGAAATATCTGCTTCTAAATCCAAAACGCAGCTATCTAACAGAACGGTTGTCAATGTGTGCACTCAACTTCCAGAGTTAAACCCGTGTGTGGATTCAGCAGTCTGCAAACACATTCTCTGCAGAGTCCCAAAACAGGCGTTTTCAGCCCATTACCGGCATAAGGAAGAAACAGCAGTAAGCCCAGGGAAATAGCTGCTTCTAAATCCAAAACGCAGCTATCTAACAGAACGGTTGTCAATGTGTGCACTCAACTTCCAGAGTTAAACCCGTGTGTGGATTCAGCAGTCTGCAAACACTTTCTCTGCAGAGTCCCAAAACAGGCGTTTTCAGCCCATTACCGGCATATGGAAGAAACAGCAGTAAGCCCAGGGAAATATCTGCTTCTAAATCCAAAACGCAGCTATCTAACAGAACGGTTGTCAATGTGTGCACCCAGCTTCCAGAGTTAAACCCGTGTGTGGATTCAGCAGTCTGCAAACACTTTCTCTGCAGAGTCCCAAAACAGGCGTTTTCAGCCCATTACCGGCATATGGAAGAAACAGCAGTAAGCCCAGGGAAATATCTGCTTCTAAATCCAAAACGCAGCTATCTAACAGAACGGTTGTCAATGTGTGCACTGAACTTCCAGAGTTAAACCCGTGTGTGGATTCAGCAGTCTGCAAACACTTTCTCTGCAGAGTCGCAAAACAGGTGTTTTCAGCCCATTACCTGCATATGGAAGAAACAGCAGTAAGCACAGGGAAATATCTGCTTCTAAATCCAAAACGCAGCTATCTAACAGAACGGTTGTCAATGTGTGCACTCAACTTCCAGAGTTAAACCCGTGTGTGGATTCAGCAGTCTGCAAACACTTTCTCTGCAGAGTCCCAAAACAGGCGTTTTCAGCCCATTACCGGCATATGGAAGAAACAGCAGTAAGCCCAGGGAAATATCTGCTTATAAATCCAAAACGCAGCTATCTAACAGAACGGTTGTCAATGTGTGCACTCAGCTTCCAGAGTTAAACCCGTGTGTGGATTCAGCAGTCTGCAAACACTTTCTCTGCAGAGTCCCAAAACAGGCGTTTTCAGCCCATTACCGGCATATGGAAGAAACAGCAGTAAGCACAGGGAAATATCTGCTTCTAAATCCAAAACGCAGCTATCTAACAGAACGGTTGTCAATGTGTGCACTCAACTTCCAGAGTTAAACCCGTGTGTGGATTCAGCAGTCTGCAAACACTTTCTCTGCAGAGTCCCAAAACAGGCGTTTTCAGCCCATTACCGGCATATGGAAGAAACAGCAGTAAGCACAGGGAAATATCTGCTTCTAAATCCAAAACGCAGCTATCTAACAGAACGGTTGTCAATGTGTGCACTCAACTTCCAGAGTTAAACCCGTGTGTGGATTCAGCAGTCGCCAAACGCTTTCTCTGCAGAGTCCCAAAACAGGCGTTTTCAGCCCATTACCGGCATATGGAAGAAACAGCAGTAAGCCCAGGGAAGTATCTGCCTCTAAATCCAAAACGCAGCTATCTAACAGAACGGTTGTCAATGTGTGCACTCAACTTCCAGAGTTAAACCCGTGTGTGGATTCAGCAGTCTGCAAACACTTTCTCTGCAGAGTCCCAAAACAGGCGTTTTCAGCCCATTACCGGCATATGGAAGAAACAGCAGTAAGCACAGGGAAATATCTGCTTCTAAATGCAAAACGCAGCTATCTAACAGAACGGTTGTCAATGTGTGCACTCAACTTCCAGAGTTAAACGCGTGTGTGGATTCAGCAGTCTGCAAACGGTTTCTCTGCAGAGTCCCAAAACAGGCGTTTTCAGCCCATTACCGGCATATGGAAGAAACAGCAGTAAGCACAGGGAAATATCTGCTTCTAAATCCAAAACGCAGCTATCTAACAGAACGGTTGTCAATGTGTGCACTCAACTTCCGGAGTTAAACCCGTGTGTGGATTCAGCAGTCTGCAAACACTTTCTCTGCAGAGTCCCAAAACAGGCGTTTTCCGCCCATTACGGGCATATGGAAGAAACAGCAGTAAGCACAGGGAAATATCTGCTTCTACATCCAAAACGCAGCTATCTAACAGAACGGTTGTCAATGTGTGCACTCAACTTCCCGAGTTAAACCCGTGTGTGGATTCAGCATTCTGTAAACACTTTCTCTGCAGAGTCCCAAAACAGGCGTTTTCAGCCCATTACCGGCATATGGAAGAAACAGCAGTAAGGACAGGGAAATATCTGCTTCTAAATCCAAAACGCAGCTATCTAACAGAACGGTTGTCAATGTGTGCACTCAACTTCCAGAGTTAAACCCGTGTGTGGATTCAGCAGTCTGCAAACACTTTCTCTGCAGAGTCCCAAAACAGGCGTTTTCAGCCCTTTACCGGCATATGGAAGAAACAGCAGTAAGCACAGGGAAATATCTGCTTCTAAATCCAAAACGCAGCTATCTAACAGAACGGTTGTCAATGTGTGCACTCAACTTCCAGAGTTAAACCCGTGTGTGGATTCAGCAGTCTGCAAACACTTTCTCTGCAGAGTCCCAAAACAGGCGTTTTCAGCCCATTACCGGCATATGGAAGAAACAGCAGTAAGCACAGGGAAATATCTGCTTCTAAATGCAAAACGCAGCTATGTAACAGAACGGTTGTCAATGTGTGCACTCAACTTCCAGAGTTAAACGCGTGTGTGGATTCAGCAGTCTGCAAACAGTTTCTCTGCAGAGTCCCAAAACAGGCGTTTTCATCCCATTACCGGCATATGGAAGAAACAGCAGTAAGCACAGGGAAATATCTGCTTCTAAATCCAAAACGCAGCTATCTAACAGAACGGTTGTCAATGTGTGCACTCAACTTCCAGAGTTAAACCCTTGTGTGGATGCAGCAGACTGCAAACACTTTCTCTGCAGAGTCCCAAAACAGGCGTTTTCAGTCCGTTACCGGCATATGGAAGAAACAGCAGTAAGCCCAGGGAAATATCTGCTTCTAAATCCAAAAGGCAGCTATCTAACAGAACGGTTGTCAATGTGTGCACTCAACTTCCAGAGTTAAACCCGTGTGTGGATTCAGCAGTCTGCAAACACTTTCTCTGCAGAGTCCCAAAACAGGCGTTTTCCACCCATTACGGGCATATGGAAGAAACAGCAGTAAGCACAGGGAAATATCTGCTTCTACATCCAAAACGCAGCTATCTAACAGAACGGTTGTCAATGTGTGCACTCAACTTCCCGAGTTAAACCCGTGTGTGGATTCAGCAGTCTGCAAACACTTTCTCTGCAGAGTCCCAAAACAGGCGTTTTCCGCCCATTACGGGCATATGGAAGAAACAGCAGTAAGCACAGGGAAATATCTGCTTCTACATCCAAAACGCAGCTATCTAACAGAACGGTTGTCAATGTGTGCACTCAACTTCCCGAGTTAAACCCGTGTGTGGATTCAGCAGTCTGCAAACACTTTCTCTGCAGAGTCCCAAAACAGGCGTTTTCAGCCCATTACCGGCATATGGAAGAAACAGCAGTAAGGACAGGGAAATATCTGCTTCTAAATCCAAAACGCAGCTATCTAACAGAACGGTTGTCAATGTGTGCACTCAACTTCCAGAGTTAAACCCGTGTGTGGATTCAGCAGTCTGCAAACGCTTTCTCTGCAGAGTCCCAAAACAGGCGTTTTCAGCCCTTTACCGGCATATGGAAGAAACAGCAGTAAGCACAGGGAAATATCTGCTTCTAAATCCAAAACGCAGCTATCTAACAGAACGGTTGTCAATGTGTGCACTCAACTTCCAGAGTTAAACCCGTGTGTGGATTCAGCAGTCTGCAAACACTTTCTCTGCAGAGTCCCAAAACAGGCGTTTTCAGCCCATTACCGGCATATGGAAGAAACAGCAGTAAGCACAGGGAAATATCTGCTTCTAAATGCAAAACGCAGCTATGTAACAGAACGGTTGTCAATGTGTGCACTCAACTTCCAGAGTTAAACGCGTGTGTGGATTCAGCAGTCTGCAAACGGTTTCTCTGCAGAGTCCCAAAACAGGCGTTTTCATCCCATTACCGGCATATGGAAGAAACAGCAGTAAGCACAGGGAAATATCTGCTTCTAAACCCAAAACGCAGCTATCTAACAGAACGGTTGTCAATGTGTGCACTCAACTTCCAGAGTTAAACCCTTGTGTGGATGCAGCAGTCTGCAAACACTTTCTCTGCAGAGTCCCAAAACAGGCGTTTTCAGTCCGTTACCGGCATATGGAAGAAACAGCAGTAAGCCCAGGGAAATATCTGCTTCTAAATCCAAAAGGCAGCTATCTAACAGAACGGTTGTCAATGTGTGCACTCAACTTCCAGAGTTAAACCCGTGTGTGGATTCAGCAGTCTGCAAACACTTTCTCTGCAGAGTCCCAAAACAGGCGTTTTCAGCCCATTACCGGCATATGGAAGAAACAGCAGTAAGCCCAGGGAAATATCTGCTTCTAAATCCAAAACGCAGCTATCTGACAGAACGGTTGTCAATGTGTGCACTCAACTTCCGGAGTTAAACCCGTGTGTGGATTCAGCAGTCTGCAAACACTTTCTCTGCAGAGTCCCAAAACAGGCGTTTTCCGCCCATTACGGGCATATGGAAGAAACAGCAGTAAGCACAGGGAAATATCTGCTTCTACATCCAAAACGCAGCTATCTAACAGAACGGTTGTCAATGTGTGCACTCAACTTCCCGAGTTAAACCCGTGTGTGGATTCAGCATTCTGTAAACACTTTCTCTGCAGAGTCCCAAAACAGGCGTTTTCAGCCCATTACCGGCATATGGAAGAAACAGCAGTAAGGACAGGGAAATATCTGCTTCTAAATCCAAAACGCAGCTATCTAACAGAACGGTTGTCAATGTGTGCACTCAACTTCCAGAGTTAAACCCGTGTGTGGATTCAGCAGTCTGCAAACACTTTCTCTGCAGAGTCCCAAAACAGGCGTTTTCAGCCCTTTACCGGCATATGGAAGAAACAGCAGTAAGCACAGGGAAATATCTGCTTCTAAATCCAAAACGCAGCTATCTAACAGAACGGTTGTCAATGTGTGCACTCAACTTCCAGAGTTAAACCCGTGTGTGGATTCAGCAGTCTGCAAACACTTTCTCTGCAGAGTCCCAAAACAGGCGTTTTCAGCCCATTACCGGCATATGGAAGAAACAGCAGTAAGCACAGGGAAATATCTGCTTCTAAATGCAAAACGCAGCTATGTAACAGAACGGTTGTCAATGTGTGCACTCAACTTCCAGAGTTAAACGCGTGTGTGGATTCAGCAGTCTGCAAACAGTTTCTCTGCAGAGTCCCAAAACAGGCGTTTTCATCCCATTACCGGCATATGGAAGAAACAGCAGTAAGCACAGGGAAATATCTGCTTCTAAATCCAAAACGCAGCTATCTAACA
The DNA here is from genome assembly GCF_030222135.1 of Aotus nancymaae. NCBI lineage: Eukaryota > Metazoa > Chordata > Mammalia > Primates > Aotidae > Aotus > Aotus nancymaae. The sequence goes on from NW_026988607.1 coordinate 53,981, forward strand.
GAACGGTTGTCAATGTGTGCACTCAACTTCCAGAGTTAAACCCTTGTGTGGATGCAGCAGACTGCAAACACTTTCTCTGCAGAGTCCCAAAACAGGCGTTTTCAGTCCGTTACCCGGCATATGGAAGAAACAGCAGTAAGCCCAGGGAAATATCTGCTTCTAAATCCAAAAGGCAGCTATCTAACAGAACGGTTGTCAATGTGTGCACTCAACTTCCAGAGTTAAACCCGTGTGTGGATTCAGCAGTCTGCAAACACTTTCTCTGCAGAGTCCCAAAACAGGCGTTTTCCACCCATTACGGGCATATGGAAGAAACAGCAGTAAGCACAGGGAAATATCTGCTTCTACATCCAAAACGCAGCTATCTAACAGAACGGTTGTCAATGTGTGCACTCAACTTCCCGAGTTAAACCCGTGTGTGGATTCAGCAGTCTGCAAACACTTTCTCTGCAGAGTCCCAAAACAGGCGTTTTCCGCCCATTACGGGCATATGGAAGAAACAGCAGTAAGCACAGGGAAATATCTGCTTCTACATCCAAAACGCAGCTATCTAACAGAACGGTTGTCAATGTGTGCACTCAACTTCCCGAGTTAAACCCGTGTGTGGATTCAGCAGTCTGCAAACACTTTCTCTGCAGAGTCCCAAAACAGGCGTTTTCAGCCCATTACCGGCATATGGAAGAAACAGCAGTAAGGACAGGGAAATATCTGCTTCTAAATCCAAAACGCAGCTATCTAACAGAACGGTTGTCAATGTGTGCACTCAACTTCCAGAGTTAAACCCGTGTGTGGATTCAGCAGTCTGCAAACGCTTTCTCTGCAGAGTCCCAAAACAGGCGTTTTCAGCCCTTTACCGGCATATGGAAGAAACAGCAGTAAGCACAGGGAAATATCTGCTTCTAAATCCAAAACGCAGCTATCTAACAGAACGGTTGTCAATGTGTGCACTCAACTTCCAGAGTTAAACCCGTGTGTGGATTCAGCAGTCTGCAATCACTTTCTCTGCAGAGTCCCAAAACAGGCGTTTTCAGCCCATTACCGGCATATGGAAGAAACAGCAGTAAGCACAGGGAAATATCTGCTTCTAAATGCAAAACGCAGCTATGTAACAGAACGGTTGTCAATGTGTGCACTCAACTTCCAGAGTTAAACGCGTGTGTGGATTCAGCAGTCTGCAAACGGTTTCTCTGCAGAGTCCCAAAACAGGCGTTTTCATCCCATTACCGGCATATGGAAGAAACAGCGGTAAGCACAGGGAAATATCTGCTTCTAAATCCAAAACGCAGCTATCTAACAGAACGGTTGTCAATGTGTGCACTCAACTTCCAGAGTTAAACCCTTGTGTGGATGCAGCAGTCTGCAAACACTTTCTCTGCAGAGTCCCAAAACAGGCGCTTTCAGTCCGTTACCGGCATATGGAAGAAACAGCAGTAAGCCCAGGGAAATATCTGCTTCTAAATCCAAAAGGCAGCTATCTAACAGAACGGTTGTCAATGTGTGCACTCAACTTCCAGAGTTAAACCCGTGTGTGGATTCAGCAGTCTGCAAACACTTTCTCTGCAGAGTCCCAAAACAGGCGTTTTCAGCCCATTACCGGCATATGGAAGAAACAGCAGTAAGCCCAGGGAAATATCTGCTTCTAAATCCAAAACGCAGCTATCTGACAGAACGGTTGTCAATGGGTGCACTCAACTTCCAGAGTTAAACCCGTGTGTGGATTCAGCAGTCTGCAAACGCTTTCTCTGCAGAGTCCCAAAACAGGCGTTTTCAGCCCATTACCGGCATATGGAAGAAACAGCAGTAAGCACAGGGAAATATCTGCTTCTAAATCCAAAACGCAGCTATCTAACAGAACGGTTGTCAATGTGTGCACTCAACTTCCAGAGTTAAACCCGTGTGTGGATTCAGCAGTCTGCAAACACTTTCTCTGCAGAGTCCCAAAACAGGCGTTTTCAGCCCATTACAGGCATATGGAAGAAACAGCAGTAAGCCCAGGGAAATATCTGCTTCTAAATCCAAAACGCAGCTATCTAACAGAACGGTTGTCAATGTGTGCACTCAACTTCCAGAGTTACACCCGTTTGTGGATTCAGCAGTCTGCAAACACTTTCTCTGCAGAGTCCCAAAACAGGCGTTTTCAGCCCATTACCGGCATATGGAAGAAACAGCAGTAAGCACAGGGAAATATCTGCTTCTAAATCCAAAACGCAGCTATCTAACAGAACGGTTGTCAATGTGTGCACTCAACTTCCAGAGTTAAACCCGTGTGTGGATTCAGAAGTCTGCAAACACTTTCTCTGCAGAGTCCCAAAACAGGCGTTTTCAGCCCATTACCGGCATATGGAAGAAACAGCAGTAAGCACAGGGAAATATCTGCTTCTAAATGCAAAACGCAGCTATCTAACAGAACGGTTGTCAATGTGTGCACTCAACTTCCAGAGTTAAACGCGTGTGTGGATTCAGCAGTCTGCAAACGGTTTCTCTGCAGAGTCCCAAAACAGGCGTTTTCAGCCCATTACCGGCATATGGAAGAAACAGCAGTAAGCACAGGGAAATATCTGCTTCTAAATCCAAAACGCAGCTATCTAACAGAACGGTTGTCAATGTGTGCACTCAACTTCCGGAGTTAAACCCGTGTGTGGATTCAGCAGTCTGCAAACACTTTCTCTGCAGAGTCCCAAAACAGGCGTTTTCCGCCCATTACGGGCATATGGAAGAAACAGCAGTAAGCACAGGGAAATATCTGCTTCTACATCCAAAACGCAGCTATCTAACAGAACGGTTGTCAATGTGTGCACTCAACTTCCCGAGTTAAACCCGTGTGTGGATTCAGCATTCTGTAAACACTTTCTCTGCAGAGTCCCAAAACAGGCGTTTTCAGCCCATTACCGGCATATGGAAGAAACAGCAGTAAGGACAGGGAAATATCTGCTTCTAAATCCAAAACGCAGCTATCTAACAGAACGGTTGTCAATGTGTGCACTCAACTTCCAGAGTTAAACCCGTGTGTGGATTCAGCAGTCTGCAAACACTTTCTCTGCAGAGTCCCAAAACAGGCGTTTTCAGCCCTTTACCGGCATATGGAAGAAACAGCAGTAAGCACAGGGAAATATCTGCTTCTAAATCCAAAACGCAGCTATCTAACAGAACGGTTGTCAATGTGTGCACTCAACTTCCAGAGTTAAACCCGTGTGTGGATTCAGCAGTCTGCAAACACTTTCTCTGCAGAGTCCCAAAACAGGCGTTTTCAGCCCATTACCGGCATATGGAAGAAACAGCAGTAAGCACAGGGAAATATCTGCTTCTAAATGCAAAACGCAGCTATGTAACAGAACGGTTGTCAATGTGTGCACTCAACTTCCAGAGTTAAACGCGTGTGTGGATTCAGCAGTCTGCAAACAGTTTCTCTGCAGAGTCCCAAAACAGGCGTTTTCATCCCATTACCGGCATATGGAAGAAACAGCAGTAAGCACAGGGAAATATCTGCTTCTAAATCCAAAACGCAGCTATCTAACAGAACGGTTGTCAATGTGTGCACTCAACTTCCAGAGTTAAACCCTTGTGTGGATGCAGCAGACTGCAAACACTTTCTCTGCAGAGTCCCAAAACAGGCGTTTTCAGTCCGTTACCGGCATATGGAAGAAACAGCAGTAAGCCCAGGGAAATATCTGCTTCTAAATCCAAAAGGCAGCTATCTAACAGAACGGTTGTCAATGTGTGCACTCAACTTCCAGAGTTAAACCCGTGTGTGGATTCAGCAGTCTGCAAACACTTTCTCTGCAGAGTCCCAAAACAGGCGTTTTCCACCCATTACGGGCATATGGAAGAAACAGCAGTAAGCACAGGGAAATATCTGCTTCTACATCCAAAACGCAGCTATCTAACAGAACGGTTGTCAATGTGTGCACTCAACTTCCCGAGTTAAACCCGTGTGTGGATTCAGCAGTCTGCAAACACTTTCTCTGCAGAGTCCCAAAACAGGCGTTTTCCGCCCATTACGGGCATATGGAAGAAACAGCAGTAAGCACAGGGAAATATCTGCTTCTACATCCAAAACGCAGCTATCTAACAGAACGGTTGTCAATGTGTGCACTCAACTTCCCGAGTTAAACCCGTGTGTGGATTCAGCAGTCTGCAAACACTTTCTCTGCAGAGTCCCAAAACAGGCGTTTTCAGCCCATTACCGGCATATGGAAGAAACAGCAGTAAGGACAGGGAAATATCTGCTTCTAAATCCAAAACGCAGCTATCTAACAGAACGGTTGTCAATGTGTGCACTCAACTTCCAGAGTTAAACCCGTGTGTGGATTCAGCAGTCTGCAAACGCTTTCTCTGCAGAGTCCCAAAACAGGCGTTTTCAGCCCTTTACCGGCATATGGAAGAAACAGCAGTAAGCACAGGGAAATATCTGCTTCTAAATCCAAAACGCAGCTATCTAACAGAACGGTTGTCAATGTGTGCACTCAACTTCCAGAGTTAAACCCGTGTGTGGATTCAGCAGTCTGCAAACACTTTCTCTGCAGAGTCCCAAAACAGGCGTTTTCAGCCCATTACCGGCATATGGAAGAAACAGCAGTAAGCACAGGGAAATATCTGCTTCTAAATGCAAAACGCAGCTATGTAACAGAACGGTTGTCAATGTGTGCACTCAACTTCCAGAGTTAAACGCGTGTGTGGATTCAGCAGTCTGCAAACGGTTTCTCTGCAGAGTCCCAAAACAGGCGTTTTCATCCCATTACCGGCATATGGAAGAAACAGCAGTAAGCACAGGGAAATATCTGCTTCTAAACCCAAAACGCAGCTATCTAACAGAACGGTTGTCAATGTGTGCACTCAACTTCCAGAGTTAAACCCTTGTGTGGATGCAGCAGTCTGCAAACACTTTCTCTGCAGAGTCCCAAAACAGGCGTTTTCAGTCCGTTACCGGCATATGGAAGAAACAGCAGTAAGCCCAGGGAAATATCTGCTTCTAAATCCAAAAGGCAGCTATCTAACAGAACGGTTGTCAATGTGTGCACTCAACTTCCAGAGTTAAACCCGTGTGTGGATTCAGCAGTCTGCAAACACTTTCTCTGCAGAGTCCCAAAACAGGCGTTTTCAGCCCATTACCGGCATATGGAAGAAACAGCAGTAAGCCCAGGGAAATATCTGCTTCTAAATCCAAAACGCAGCTATCTGACAGAACGGTTGTCAATGGGTGCACTCAACTTCCAGAGTTAAACCCGTGTGTGGATTCAGCAGTCTGCAAACGCTTTCTCTGCAGAGTCCCAAAACAGGCGTTTTCAGCCCATTACCGGCATATGGAAGAAACAGCAGTAAGCACAGGGAAATATCTGCTTCTAAATCCAAAACGCAGCTATCTAACAGAACGGTTGTCAATGTGTGCACTCAACTTCCAGAGTTAAACCCGTGTGTGGATTCAGCAGTCTGCAAACACTTTCTCTGCAGAGTCCCAAAACAGGCGTTTTCAGCCCATTACCGGCATATGGAAGAAACAGCAGTAAGCACAGGGAAATATCTGCTTCTAAATCCAAAACGCAGCTATCTAACAGAACGGTTGTCAATGTGTGCACTCAACTTCCGGAGTTAAACCCGTGTGTGGATTCAGCAGTCTGCAAACACTTTCTCTGCAGAGTCCCAAAACAGGCGTTTTCCGCCCATTACGGGCATATGGAAGAAACAGCAGTAAGCACAGGGAAATATCTGCTTCTACATCCAAAACGCAGCTATCTAACAGAACGGTTGTCAATGTGTGCACTCAACTTCCCGAGTTAAACCCGTGTGTGGATTCAGCAGTCTGCAAACACTTTCTCTGCAGAGTCCCAAAACAGGCGTTTTCAGCCCATTACCGGCATATGGAAGAAACAGCAGTAAGGACAGGGAAATATCTGCTTCTAAATCCAAAACGCAGCTATCTAACAGAACGGTTGTCAATGTGTGCACTCAACTTCCAGAGTTAAACCCGTGTGTGGATTCAGCAGTCTGCAAACACTTTCTCTGCAGAGTCCCAAAACAGGCGTTTTCAGCCCTTTACCGGCATATGGAAGAAACAGCAGTAAGCACAGGGAAATATCTGCTTCTAAATCCAAAACGCAGCTATCTAACAGAACGGTTGTCAATGTGTGCACTCAACTTCCAGAGTTAAACCCGTGTGTGGATTCAGCAGTCTGCAAACACTTTCTCTGCAGAGTCCCAAAACAGGCGTTTTCAGCCCATTACCGGCATATGGAAGAAACAGCAGTAAGCACAGGGAAATATCTGCTTCTAAATGCAAAACGCAGCTATGTAACAGAACGGTTGTCAATGTGTGCACTCAACTTCCAGAGTTAAACGCGTGTGTGGATTCAGCAGTCTGCAAACAGTTTCTCTGCAGAGTCCCAAAACAGGCGTTTTCATCCCATTACCGGCATATGGAAGAAACAGCAGTAAGCACAGGGAAATATCTGCTTCTAAATCCAAAACGCAGCTATCTAACAGAACGGTTGTCAATGTGTGCACTCAACTTCCAGAGTTAAACCCTTGTGTGGATGCAGCAGACTGCAAACACTTTCTCTGCAGAGTCCCAAAACAGGCGTTTTCAGTCCGTTACCGGCATATGGAAGAAACAGCAGTAAGCCCAGGGAAATATCTGCTTCTAAATCCAAAAGGCAGCTATCTAACAGAACGGTTGTCAATGTGTGCACTCAACTTCCAGAGTTAAACCCGTGTGTGGATTCAGCAGTCTGCAAACACTTTCTCTGCAGAGTCCCAAAACAGGCGTTTTCCACCCATTACGGGCATATGGAAGAAACAGCAGTAAGCACAGGGAAATATCTGCTTCTACATCCAAAACGCAGCTATCTAACAGAACGGTTGTCAATGTGTGCACTCAACTTCCCGAGTTAAACCCGTGTGTGGATTCAGCAGTCTGCAAACACTTTCTCTGCAGAGTCCCAAAACAGGCGTTTTCCGCCCATTACGGGCATATGGAAGAAACAGCAGTAAGCACAGGGAAATATCTGCTTCTACATCCAAAACGCAGCTATCTAACAGAACGGTTGTCAATGTGTGCACTCAACTTCCCGAGTTAAACCCGTGTGTGGATTCAGCAGTCTGCAAACACTTTCTCTGCAGAGTCCCAAAACAGGCGTTTTCAGCCCATTACCGGCATATGGAAGAAACAGCAGTAAGGACAGGGAAATATCTGCTTCTAAATCCAAAACGCAGCTATCTAACAGAACGGTTGTCAATGTGTGCACTCAACTTCCAGAGTTAAACCCGTGTGTGGATTCAGCAGTCTGCAAACGCTTTCTCTGCAGAGTCCCAAAACAGGCGTTTTCAGCCCTTTACCGGCATATGGAAGAAACAGCAGTAAGCACAGGGAAATATCTGCTTCTAAATCCAAAACGCAGCTATCTAACAGAACGGTTGTCAATGTGTGCACTCAACTTCCAGAGTTAAACCCGTGTGTGGATTCAGCAGTCTGCAATCACTTTCTCTGCAGAGTCCCAAAACAGGCGTTTTCAGCCCATTACCGGCATATGGAAGAAACAGCAGTAAGCACAGGGAAATATCTGCTTCTAAATGCAAAACGCAGCTATGTAACAGAACGGTTGTCAATGTGTGCACTCAACTTCCAGAGTTAAACGCGTGTGTGGATTCAGCAGTCTGCAAACGGTTTCTCTGCAGAGTCCCAAAACAGGCGTTTTCATCCCATTACCGGCATATGGAAGAAACAGCGGTAAGCACAGGGAAATATCTGCTTCTAAATCCAAAACGCAGCTATCTAACAGAACGGTTGTCAATGTGTGCACTCAACTTCCAGAGTTAAACCCTTGTGTGGATGCAGCAGTCTGCAAACACTTTCTCTGCAGAGTCCCAAAACAGGCGTTTTCAGTCCGTTACCGGCATATGGAAGAAACAGCAGTAAGCCCAGGGAAATATCTGCTTCTAAATCCAAAAGGCAGCTATCTAACAGAACGGTTGTCAATGTGTGCACTCAACTTCCAGAGTTAAACCCGTGTGTGGATTCAGCAGTCTGCAAACACTTTCTCTGCAGAGTCCCAAAACAGGCGTTTTCAGCCCATTACCGGCATATGGAAGAAACAGCAGTAAGCCCAGGGAAATATCTGCTTCTAAATCCAAAACGCAGCTATCTGACAGAACGGTTGTCAATGGGTGCACTCAACTTCCAGAGTTAAACCCGTGTGTGGATTCAGCAGTCTGCAAACGCTTTCTCTGCAGAGTCCCAAAACAGGCGTTTTCAGCCCATTACCGGCATATGGAAGAAACAGCAGTAAGCACAGGGAAATATCTGCTTCTAAATCCAAAACGCAGCTATCTAACAGAACGGTTGTCAATGTGTGCACTCAACTTCCAGAGTTAAACCCGTGTGTGGATTCAGCAGTCTGCAAACACTTTCTCTGCAGAGTCCCAAAACAGGCGTTTTCAGCCCATTACAGGCATATGGAAGAAACAGCAGTAAGCCCAGGGAAATATCTGCTTCTAAATCCAAAACGCAGCTATCTAACAGAACGGTTGTCAATGTGTGCACTCAACTTCCAGAGTTACACCCGTTTGTGGATTCAGCAGTCTGCAAACACTTTCTCTGCAGAGTCCCAAAACAGGCGTTTTCAGCCCATTACCGGCATATGGAAGAAACAGCAGTAAGCACAGGGAAATATCTGCTTCTAAATCCAAAACGCAGCTATCTAACAGAACGGTTGTCAATGTGTGCACTCAACTTCCAGAGTTAAACCCGTGTGTGGATTCAGAAGTCTGCAAACACTTTCTCTGCAGAGTCCCAAAACAGGCGTTTTCAACCCATTACCGGCATACGGAAGAAACACCAGTAAGCCCAGGGAAATATCTGCTTCTAAATCCAAAACGCAGCTATCTAACAGAACGGTTGTCAATGTGTGCACTCAACTTCCAGAGTTAAACCCGTGTGTGGATTCAGCAGTCTGCAAACACTTTCTCTGCAGAGTCCCAAAACAGGCGTTTTCAGCCCATTACCGGCATATGGAAGAAACAGCAGTAAGCACAGGGAAATATCTGCTTCTAAATGCAAAACGCAGCTATCTAACAGAACGGTTGTCAATGTGTGCACTCAACTTCCAGAGTTAAACGCGTGTGTGGATTCAGCAGTCTGCAAACGGTTTCTCTGCAGAGTCCCAAAACAGGCGTTTTCAGCCCATTACCGGCATATGGAAGAAACAGCAGTAAGCACAGGGAAATATCTGCTTCTAAATCCAAAACGCAGCTATCTAACAGAACGGTTGTCAATGTGTGCACTCAACTTCCGGAGTTAAACCCGTGTGTGGATTCAGCAGTCTGCAAACACTTTCTCTGCAGAGTACGAAAACAGGCGTTTTCCTCCCATTACAGGCATATGGAAGAAACAGCAGTAAGCCCAGGGAAATATCTGCTTCTAAATCCAAAAGGCAGCTATCTAACAGAACGGTTGTCAATGTGTGCACTCAACTTCCAGAGTTAAACCCGTGTGTGGATTCAGCAGTCTGCAAACACTTTCTCTGCAGAGTCCCAAAACAGGCGTTTTCCGCCCATTACGGGCATATGGAAGAAACAGCAGTAAGCACAGGGAAATATCTGCTTCTACATCCAAAACGCAGCTATCTAACAGAACGGTTGTCAATGTGTGCACTCAACTTCCAGAGTTAAACCCGTGTGTGGATTCAGCAGTCTGCAAACACTTTCTCTGCAGAGTCCCAAAACAGGCGTTTTCCGCCCATTACGGGCATATGGAAGAAACAGCAGTAAGCACAGGGAAATATCTGCTTCTACATCCAAAACGCAGCTATCTAACAGAACGGTTGTCAATGTGTGCACTCAACTTCCCGAGTTAAACCCGTGTGTGGATTCAGCAGTCTGCAAACACTTTCTCTGCAGAGTCCCAAAACAGGCGTTTTCAGCCCATTACCGGCATATGGAAGAAACAGCAGTAAGGACAGGGAAATATCTGCTTCTAAATCCAAAACGCAGCTATCTAACAGAACGGTTGTCAATGTGTGCACTCAACTTCCAGAGTTAAACCCGTGTGTGGATTCAGCAGTCTGCAAACGCTTTCTCTGCAGAGTCCCAAAACAGGCGTTTTCAGCCCTTTACCGGCATATGGAAGAAACAGCAGTAAGCACAGGGAAATATCTGCTTCTAAATCCAAAACGCAGCTATCTAACAGAACGGTTGTCAATGTGTGCACTCAACTTCCAGAGTTAAACCCGTGTGTGGATTCAGCAGTCTGCAAACACTTTCTCTGCAGAGTCCCAAAACAGGCGTTTTCAGCCCATTACCGGCATATGGAAGAAACAGCAGTAAGCACAGGGAAATATCTGCGTCTAAATGCAAAACGCAGCTATGTAACAGAACGGTTGTCAATGTGTGCACTCAACTTCCAGAGTTAAACGCGTGTGTGGATTCAGCAGTCTGCAAACGGTTTCTCTGCAGAGTCCCAAAACAGGCGTTTTCATCCCATTACCGGCATATGGAAGAAACAGCAGTAAGCACAGGGAAATATCTGCTTCTAAATCCAAAACGCAGCTATCTAACAGAACGGTTGTCAATGTGTGCACTCAACTTCCAGAGTTAAACCCTTGTGTGGATGCAGCAGTCTGCAAACACTTTCTCTGCAGAGTCCCAAAACAGGCGTTTTCAGTCCGTTACCGGCATATGGAAGAAACAGCAGTAAGCCCAGGGAAATATCTGCTTCTAAATCCAAAACGCAGCTATCTAACAGAACGGTTGTCAATGTGTGCACTCAACTTCCAGAGTTAAACCCGTGTGTGGATTCAGCAGTCTGCAAACACTTTCTCTGCAGAGTCCCAAAACAGGCGTTTTCAGCCCATTACCGGCATATGGAAGAAACAGCAGTAAGCCCAGGGAAATATCTGCTTCTAAATCCAAAACGCAGCTATCTGACAGAACGGTTGTCAATGGGTGCACTCAACTTCCAGAGTTAAACCCGTGTGTGGATTCAGCAGTCTGCAAACGCTTTCTCTGCAGAGTCCCAAAACAGGCGTTTTCAGCCCATTACCGGCATATGGAAGAAACAGCAGTAAGCACAGGGAAATATCTGCTTCTAAATCCAAAACGCAGCTATCTAACAGAACGGTTGTCAATGTGTGCACTCAACTTCCAGAGTTAAACCCGTGTGTGGATTCAGCAGTCTGCAAACACTTTCTCTGCAGAGTCCCAAAACAGGCGTTTTCAGCCCATTACCGGCATATGGAAGAAAGAGCAGTAAGCCCAGGGAAATATCTGCTTCTAAATCCAAAACGCAGCTATCTAACAGAACGGTTGTCAATGTGTGCACTCAACTTCCAGAGTTAAACCCGTTTGTGGATTCAGCAGTCTGCAAACACTTTCTCTGCAGAGTCCCAAAACAGGCGTTTTCAGCCCATTACCGGCATATGGAAGAAACAGCAGTAAGCACAGGGAAATATCTGCTTCTAAATCCAAAACGCAGCTATCTAACAGAACGGTTGTCAATGTGTGCACTCAACTTCCAGAGTTAAACCCGTGTGTGGATTCAGCAGTCTGCAAACACTTTCTCTGCAGAGTCCCAAAACAGGCGTTTTCAACCCATTACCGGCAAACGGAAGAAACAGCAGTAAGCCCAGGGAAATATCTGCTTCTAAATCCAAAAGGCAGCTATCTAACAGAACGGTTGTCAATGTGTGCACTCAACTTCCAGAGTTAAACCCGTGTGTGGATTCAGCAGTCTGCAAACACTTTCTCTGCAGAGTCCCAAAACAGGCGTTTTCAGCCCATTACCGGCATATGGAAGAAACAGCAGTAAGCACAGGGAAATATCTGCTTCTAAATGCAAAACGCAGCTATCTAACAGAACGGTTGTCAATGTGTGCACTCAACTTCCAGAGTTAAACGCGTGTGTGGATTCAGCAGTCTGCAAACGGTTTCTCTGCAGAGTCCCAAAACAGGCGTTTTCAGCCCATTACCGGCATATGGAAGAAACAGCAGTAAGCACAGGGAAATATCTGCTTCTAAATCCAAAACGCAGCTATCTAACAGAACGGTTGTCAATGTGTGCACTCAACTTCCGGAGTTAAACCCGTGTGTGGATTCAGCAGTCTGCAAACACTTTCTCTGCAGAGTCCGAAAACAGGCGTTTTCCTCCCATTACAGGCATATGGAAGAAACAGCAGTAAGCCCAGGGAAATATCTGCTTCTAAATCCAAAACGCAGCTATCTAACAGAACGGTTGTCAATGTGTGCACTCAACTTCCAGAGTTAAACCCGTGTGTGGATTCAGCAGTCTGCAAACGCTTTCTCTGCAGAGTCCAAAACAGGCGTTTTGAGCCCATTACCGGCATATGGAAGAAACAGCAGAAAGCACAGGGAAATATCTGCTTCTAAATCCAAAACGCAGCTATCTAACAGAACGGTTGTCAATGTGTGCACTCCACTTCCAGAGTTAAACCCGTGTGTGGATTCAGCAGTCTGCAAACACTTTCTCTGCAGAGTCCGAAAACAGGCGTTTTCAGCCCATTACCGGCATATGGAAGAAACAGCAGTAAGCCTAGGGAAATATCTGCTTCTAAATGCAAAACGCAGCTATGTAACAGAACGGTTGTCAATGTGTGCACTCAACTTCCAGAGTTAAACCCGTGTGTGGATTCAGCAGTCTGCAAACGCTTTCTCTGCAGAGTCCAAAACAGGCGTTTTGAGCCCATTACCGGCATATGGAAGAAACAGCAGAAAGCACAGGGAAATATCTGCTTCTAAATCCAAAACGCAGCTATCTAACAGAACGGTTGTCAATGTGTGCACTCCACTTCCAGAGTTAAACCCGTGTGTGGATTCAGCAGTCTGCAAACACTTTCTCTGCAGAGTCCCAAAACAGGCGTTTTCAGCCCATTACACGCATATGGAAGAAACAGCAGTAAGCCCAGGGAAATATCTGCTTCTAAATCCAAAACGCAGCTATCTAACAGAACGGTTGTCAATGTGTGCACTCAACTTCCAGAGTTAAACCCGTGTGTGGATGCAGCAGTCTGCAAACACTTTCTCTGCAGAGTCCCAAAACAGGCGTTTTCAGCCCATTACCGGCATATGGAAGAAACAGCAGTAAGCACAGGGAAATATCTGCTTCTAAATCCAAAACCCAGCTATATAACAGTACGGTTGTCAATGTGTGCACTCAACTTCCAGAGTTAAACCCGTGTGTGGATTCAGCAGTCTGCAAACACTTTCTGTGCAGGGTCTCAAAACAGGCCTTCCGGCCCAGTACCAGCATGTATAAGAAAGAGCATTAAGACTGCGTCTAAAACTCAGAAGAAACGTTTCTTTCAAACTGCTTGGCCATGTGTTCTTTGACCTAAGGGAGTTGAATCTATGTTTAGATTCAGCGAGATAGAAACACGTTTATTCTAGGAGCTGTCTTTGGATATTCCAGAATGAATGGGAGTATACGCTGTAATGAGAAATATCTGTTTCTAAAACCAAAATGGATCTATCTAGCAGAGTGGTTGTGAATGTGTGCCTTCGGCTTAAAGAGGTAAACTGCTCTTCTCATGCAGCACTTTAGAAACCCTTTATATGCAAATTCTCATACAGTCCTTTCCAGCAAAACACCAGCCTATAGGAAATAGCAGTAAGACTGAATCTTTAACATGGAAGAAACTGTTTTCAAACTGCTTTGCTGTGTGTTCATTCATATAAGAGACTTGAATATATGTTCAGATTCAGCTAGTTAGCAACACGTTTCTTCCAGGAGCTGTGTTTGCCTATTCCAGAGTATACTGGAGTATAAGATGTAAAGACAAATGTCTCGTTCCAAAAGAAAAACGGATGATCTAATGGAATGGTTGTCAATGTGTGCATTCAACTTACTGAGCTAAACTGCTGTTTGTATGCAGCAGTTTAGAAAACATTTCTGTGTAGATTCTCAAACAGACATTTCCAGCAAAATACCGGCCTATAAGAAATAGCAGTAAGACTGCGTCTAAAACTCAGAGGGAACGTTTCTTTCAAACTGCTCTGCAGTGTGTTCGTTCACCAAAGGTCGTTGAATCTATGTTTGGATTCAGCGAGTTTGAAACACGTTTATTCTAGGAGCTGCATTTCGATATACCAGAGTGTATGGGAGTAAATGCTGTAAAGAGAAATATCTGTTTCTAAAACCAAAACGGAGCTATCTAACAGAATGGTTGTGAATGTGTGCATTCAACTTAAAGGGTTAATCTGCTCTTCTTAGGCAGCAGTTTAGAAACCCTTTATATGCAAATTCTAAAATCAACATTTGCAGCAAAACACCAGCCTAAAAGAAGTAGCAGTAAGACTGCATCTATAACATAGAAGAAACGTTTTCTTCAAAATGCTCTGCTCTGTGTTCATTCACCTAAGAGTCTTGAGTATATGTTCAGATTCAGCGAGTAAGAAACACGTTTCTTCCAGGAGCTGCATTTGCATATTCCAGAGTGTACTGGAGTATAAGGTTTAAAGTGAAATATCTGGTTCTAAAACAAACACGGAGCCATCTAACAGAATGGTTGTCACTGTGTGCCTTCAGCTTATTGAGATAAACTGTTGTTTCTATGCAGCAGTTTAGAAAAGATTTTTGTGCAGATTCTAAAACAGACATTCCCAGCAAAATACCGGCCTCTAAGAAATAGCAATAAGACTGCGTCTAAAACTCAAATAAAACATTTCTTTCAAACTGCTGTGCTGTGTGTTCGTTCACCTAAGGGAGTTGAATCTATGTTGAGATTCAGCGACTTAGAAACACGTCTATTCTGGGAGCTGCGTTTGGCTATTCCAGAATGAATGGGAGTATATGCTGTAACTAGAAACACAGGCTTCTAAAACCAAAAGGGAGCTAGCTAACAGAATGATTGTGAATGAGGGCATTCAACTTAACGAATTAAACTGCTCCACTTAAGCAGCAGTTTACAAACCATTTATATGGAAATTCTAAAACCAACATTTCCAGGAAAACACCAGCTTAAAAGCAATAGAAGTAACAGTGCATCTATAACATGGAAGAAATGTTTTTTTCAAACTCCTGTGCTGTGTGTTCATTCACCTAAGAGACTTCAATATACGCTCAGATTCAGCGAGTTACAAACACGTTTCTTCCAGGAGCTGCGAATGCATATATCAGAGTGTACTGGGGTACAAGATGTAAAGAGAAATATCTCATTATACTTAGAAACCCGTTTCTTTTAGGAGCTGCGTTTGGATATTCCAGAGTGAATGAGAGTATATGCTGTAAGGAGAAATAACTGCTTCTAAAACCAAAAGGCAGCTCTATCTAACTGAATGGTTGTCAATGCGTGCACTCAACTTCCAGAGATAAACCCGTGTGGGGATTCAGCAGTCTGCAAACACTTTCTCTGCAGAGTCCCAAAACAGGCGTTTTCAACCCATTACCGGCATACGGAAGAAACAGCAGTAAGCCCAGGGAAATATCTGCTTCTAAATCCAAAACGCAGCTATCTAACAGAACGGTTGTCAATGTGTGCACTCAACTTCCAGAGTTAAACCCGTGTGTGGATTCAGCAGTCTGCAAACGCTTTCTCTGCAGAGTCCAAAACAGGCGTTTTGAGCCCATTACCGGCATATGGAAGAAACAGCAGAAAGCACAGGGAAATATCTGCTTCTAAATCCAAAACGCAGCTATCTAACAGAACGGTTGTCAATGTGTGCACTCCACTTCCAGAGTTAAACCCGTGTGTGGATTCAGCAGTCTGCAAACACTTTCTCTGCAGAGTCCGAAAACAGGCGTTTTCAGCCCATTACCGGCATATGGAAGAAACAGGAGTAAGCCTAGGGAAATATCTGCTTCTAAATGCAAAACGCAGCTATGTAACAGAACGGTTGTCAATGTGTGCACTCAACTTCCAGAGTTAAACCCGTGTGTGGATTCAGCAGTCTGCAAACGCTTTCTCTGCAGAGTCAAAAACAGGCGTTTTGAGCCCATTACCGGCATATGGAAGAAACAGCAGAAAGCACAGGGAAATATCTGCTTCTAAATCCAAAACGCAGCTATCTAACAGAACGGTTGTCAATGTGTGCACTCCACTTCCAGAGTTAAACCCGTGTGTGGATTCAGCAGTCTGCAAACACTTTCTCTGCAGAGTCCCAAAACAGGCGTTTTCAGCCCATTACAGGCATATGGAAGAAACAGCAGTAAGCCCAGGGAAATATCTGCTTCTAAATCCAAAACGCAGCTATCTAACAGAACGGTTGTCAATGTGTGCACTCAACTTCCAGAGTTAAACCCGTGTGTGGATGCAGCAGTCTGCAAACACTTTCTCTGCAGAGTCCCAAAACAGGCGTTTTCAGCCCATTACCGGCATATGGAAGAAACAGCAGTAAGCACAGGGAAATATCTGCTTCTAAATCCAAAACCCAGCTATATAACAGTACGGTTGTCAATGTGTGCACTCAACTTCCAGAGTTAAACCCGTGTGTGGATTCAGCAGTCTGCAAACACTTTCTGTGCAGGGTCTCAAAACAGGCCTTCCGGCCCAGTACCAGCATGTATAAGAAAGAGCATTAAGACTGCGTCTAAAACTCAGAAGAAACGTTTCTTTCAAACTGCTTGGCCATGTGTTCTTTGACCTAAGGGAGTTGAATCTATGTTTAGATTCAGCGAGATAGAAACACGTTTATTCTAGGAGCTGTCTTTGGATATTCCAGAATGAATGGGAGTATACGCTGTAATGAGAAATATCTGTTTCTAAAACCAAAATGGATCTATCTAGCAGAGTGGTTGTGAATGTGTGCCTTCGGCTTAAAGAGGTAAACTGCTCTTCTCATGCAGCACTTTAGAAACCCTTTATATGCAAATTCTCATACAGTCCTTTCCAGCAAAACACCAGCCTATAGGAAATAGCAGTAAGACTGAATCTTTAACATGGAAGAAACTGTTTTCAAACTGCTTTGCTGTGTGTTCATTCATATAAGAGACTTGAATATATGTTCAGATTCAGCTAGTTAGCAACACGTTTCTTCCAGGAGCTGTGTTTGCCTATTCCAGAGTATACTGGAGTATAAGATGTAAAGACAAATGTCTCGTTCCAAAAGAAAAACGGATGATCTAATGGAATGGTTGTCAATGTGTGCATTCAACTTACTGAGCTAAACTGCTGTTTGTATGCAGCAGTTTAGAAAACATTTCTGTGTAGATTCTCAAACAGACATTTCCAGCAAAATACCGGCCTATAAGAAATAGCAGTAAGACTGCGTCTAAAACTCAGAGGGAACGTTTCTTTCAAACTGCTCTGCAGTGTGTTCGTTCACCAAAGGTCGTTGAATCTATGTTTGGATTCAGCGAGTTTGAAACACGTTTATTCTAGGAGCTGCATTTCGATATACCAGAGTGTATGGGAGTAAATGCTGTAAAGAGAAATATCTGTTTCTAAAACCAAAACGGAGCTATCTAACAGAATGGTTGTGAATGTGTGCATTCAACTTAAAGGGTTAATCTGCTCTTCTTAGGCAGCAGTTTAGAAACCCTTTATATGCAAATTCTAAAATCAACATTTGCAGCAAAACACCAGCCTAAAAGAAGTAGCAGTAAGACTGCATCTATAACATAGAAGAAACGTTTTCTTCAAAATGCTCTGCTCTGTGTTCATTCACCTAAGAGTCTTGAGTATATGTTCAGATTCAGCGAGTAAGAAACACGTTTCTTCCAGGAGCTGCATTTGCATATTCCAGAGTGTACTGGAGTATAAGGTTTAAAGTGAAATATCTGGTTCTAAAACAAACACGGAGCCATCTAACAGAATGGTTGTCACTGTGTGCCTTCAGCTTATTGAGATAAACTGTTGTTTCTATGCAGCAGTTTAGAAAAGATTTTTGTGCAGATTCTAAAACAGACATTCCCAGCAAAATACCGGCCTCTAAGAAATAGCAATAAGACTGCGTCTAAAACTCAAATAAAACATTTCTTTCAAACTGCTGTGCTGTGTGTTCGTTCACCTAAGGGAGTTGAATCTATGTTGAGATTCAGCGACTTAGAAACACGTCTATTCTGGGAGCTGCGTTTGGCTATTCCAGAATGAATGGGAGTATATGCTGTAACTAGAAACACAGGCTTCTAAAACCAAAACGGAGCTAGCTAACAGAATGATTGTGAATGAGGGCATTCAACTTAACGAATTAAACTGCTCCACTTAAGCAGCAGTTTACAAACCATTTATATGGAAATTCTAAAACCAACATTTCCAGGAAAACACCAGCTTAAAAGCAATAGAAGTAACAGTGCATCTATAACATGGAAGAAATGTTTTTTTCAAACTCCTGTGCTGTGTGTTCATTCACCTAAGAGACTTCAATATACGCTCAGATTCAGCGAGTTACAAACACGTTTCTTCCAGGAGCTGCGAATGCATATATCAGAGTGTACTGGGGTACAAGATGTAAAGAGAAATATCTCATTATACTTAGAAACCCGTTTCTTTTAGGAGCTGCGTTTGGATATTCCAGAGTGAATGAGAGTATATGCTGTAAGGAGAAATAACTGCTTCTAAAACCAAAAGGCAGCTCTATCTAACTGAATGGTTGTCAATGCGTGCACTCAACTTCCAGAGATAAACCCGTGTGGGGATTCAGCAGTCTGCAAACACTTTCTCTGCAGAGTCCCAAAACAGGCGTTTTCAGCCCATTACCGGCATATGGAAGAAACAGCAGTAAGCCCAGGGAAATATCTGCTTCTAAATCCAAAACGCAGCTATCTAACAGAACGGTTGTCAATGTGTGCACTCAACTTCCAGAGTTAAACCCGTGTGTGGATTCAGCAGTCTGCAAACACTTTCTCTGCAGAGTCCCAAAACAGGCGTTTTCAGCCCATTACCGGCATATGGAAGAAACAGCAGTAAGCCCAGGGAAATATCTGCTTCTAAATCCAAAACGCAGCTATCTAACAGAACGGTTGTCAATGTGTGCACTCAACTTCCAGAGTTAAACCCGTGTGTGGATTCAGCAGTCTGCAAACACTTTCTCTGCAGAGTCCCAAAACAGGCGTTTTCAGCCCATTACCGGCATATGGAAGAAACAGCAGTAAGCACAGGGAAATATCTGCTTCTAAATCCAAAACGCAGCTATCTAACAGAACGGTTGTCAATGTGTGCACTCAACTTCCAGAGTTAAACCCGTGTGTGGATTCAGCAGTCTGCAAACACTTTCTCTGCAGAGTCCCAAAACAGGCGTTTTCAACCCATTACCGGCATACGGAAGAAACAGCAGTAAGCCCAGGGAAATATCTGCTTCTAAATCCAAAACGCAGCTATCTAACAGAACGGTTGTCAATGTGTGCACTCAACTTCCAGAGTTAAACCCGTGTGTGGATTCAGCAGTCTGCAAACACTTTCTCTGCAGAGTCCCAAAACAGGCGTTTTAAGCCCATTACCGGCATATGGAAGAAACAGCAGTAAGCACAGGGAAATATCTGCTTCTAAATGCAAAACGCAGCTATCTAACAGAACGGTTGTCAATGTGTGCACTCAACTTCCAGAGTTAAACGCGTGTGTGGATTCAGCAGTCTGCAAACGGTTTCTCTGCAGAGTCCCAAAACAGGCGTTTTCATCCCATTACCGGCATATGGAAGAAACAGCAGTAAGCACAGGGAAATATCTGCTTCTAAATCCAAAACGCAGCTATCTAACAGAACGGTTGTCAATGTGTGCACTCAACTTCCGGAGTTAAACCCGTGTGTGGATTCAGCAGTCTGCAAACACTTTCTCTGCAGAGTCCGAAAACAGGCGTTTTCCTCCCATTACAGGCATATGGAAGAAACAGCAGTAAGCACAGGGAAATATCTGCTTCTAAATCCAAAACGCAGCTATCTAACAGAACGGTTGTCAATGTGTGCACTCAACTTCCAGAGTTAAACCCGTGTGTGGATTCAGCAGTCTGCAAACGCTTTCTCTGCAGAGTCCAAAACAGGCGTTTTGAGCCCATTACCGGCATATGGAAGAAACAGCAGAAAGCACAGGGAAATATCTGCTTCTAAATCCAAAACGCAGCTATCTAACAGAACGGTTGTCAATGTGTGCACTCCACTTCCAGAGTTAAACCCGTGTGTGGATTCAGCAGTCTGCAAACACTTTCTCTGCAGAGTCCGAAAACAGGCGTTTTCCTCCCATTACCGGCATATGGAAGAAACAGCAGTAAGCCCAGGGAAATATCTGCTTCTAAATCCAAAACGCAGCTATCTAACAGAACGGTTGTCAATGTGTGCACTCAACTTCCAGAGTTAAACCCGTGTGTGGATTCAGCAGTCTGCAAACGCTTTCTCTGCAGAGTCCAAAACAGGCGTTTTGAGCCCATTACCGGCATATGGAAGAAACAGCAGAAAGCACAGGGAAATATCTGCTTCTAAATCCAAAACGCAGCTATCTAACAGAACGGTTGTCAATGTGTGCACTCCACTTCCAGAGTTAAACCCGTGTGTGGATTCAGCAGTCTGCAAACACTTTCTCTGCAGAGTCCCAAAACAGGCGTTTTCAGCCCATTACCGGCATATGGAAGAAACAGCAGTAAGCCCAGGGAAATATCTGCTTCTAAATCCAAAACGCAGCTATCTAACAGAACGGTTGTCAATGTGTGCACTCAACTTCCAGAGTTAAACCCGTGTGTGGATGCAGCAGTCTGCAAACACTTTCTCTGCAGAGTCCCAAAACAGGCGTTTTCAGCCCATTACCGGCATATGGAAGAAACAGCAGTAAGCACAGGGAAATATCTGCTTCTAAATCCAAAACCCAGCTATATAACAGTACGGTTGTCAATGTGTGCACTCAACTTCCAGAGTTAAACCCGTGTGTGGATTCAGCAGTCTGCAAACACTTTCTGTGCAGGGTCTCAAAACAGGCCTTCCGGCCCAGTACCGGCATGTATAAGAAAGAGCATTAAGACTGCGTCTAAAACTCAGAAGAAACGTTTCTTTCAAACTGCTTGGCCATGTGTTCTTTGACCTAAGGGAGTTGAATCTATGTTTAGATTCAGCGAGATAGAAACACGTTTATTCTAGGAGCTGTCTTTGGATATTCCAGAATGAATGGGAGTATACGCTGTAATGAGAAATATCTGTTTCTAAAACCAAAATGGATCTATCTAGCAGAGTGGTTGTGAATGTGTGCCTTCGGCTTAAAGAGGTAAACTGCTCTTCTCATGCAGCACTTTAGAAACCCTTTATATGCAAATTCTCATACAGTCCTTTCCAGCAAAACACCAGCCTATAGGAAATAGCAGTAAGACTGAATCTTTAACATGGAAGAAACTGTTTTCAAACTGCTTTGCTGTGTGTTCATTCATATAAGAGACTTGAATATATGTTCAGATTCAGCTAGTTAGCAACACGTTTCTTCCAGGAGCTGTGTTTGCCTATTCCAGAGTATACTGGAGTATAAGATGTAAAGACAAATGTCTCGTTCCAAAAGAAAAACGGATGATCTAATGGAATGGTTGTCAATGTGTGCATTCAACTTACTGAGCTAAACTGCTGTTTGTATGCAGCAGTTTAGAAAACATTTCTGTGTAGATTCTCAAACAGACATTTCCAGCAAAATACCGGCCTATAAGAAATAGCAGTAAGACTGCGTCTAAAACTCAGAGGGAACGTTTCTTTCAAACTGCTCTGCAGTGTGTTCGTTCACCAAAGGTCGTTGAATCTATGTTTGGATTCAGCGAGTTTGAAACACGTTTATTCTAGGAGCTGCATTTCGATATACCAGAGTGTATGGGAGTAAATGCTGTAAAGAGAAATATCTGTTTCTAAAACCAAAACGGAGCTATCTAACAGAATGGTTGTGAATGTGTGCATTCAACTTAAAGGGTTAATCTGCTCTTCTTAGGCAGCAGTTTAGAAACCCTTTATATGCAAATTCTAAAATCAACATTTGCAGCAAAACACCAGCCTAAAAGAAGTAGCAGTAAGACTGCATCTATAACATAGAAGAAACGTTTTCTTCAAAATGCTCTGCTCTGTGTTCATTCACCTAAGAGTCTTGAGTATATGTTCAGATTCAGCGAGTAAGAAACACGTTTCTTCCAGGAGCTGCATTTGCATATTCCAGAGTGTACTGGAGTATAAGGTTTAAAGTGAAATATCTGGTTCTAAAACAAACACGGAGCCATCTAACAGAATGGTTGTCACTGTGTGCCTTCAGCTTATTGAGATAAACTGTTGTTTCTATGCAGCAGTTTAGAAAAGATTTTTGTGCAGATTCTAAAACAGACATTCCCAGCAAAATACCGGCCTCTAAGAAATAGCAATAAGACTGCGTCTAAAACTCAAATAAAACATTTCTTTCAAACTGCTGTGCTGTGTGTTCGTTCACCTAAGGGAGTTGAATCTATGTTGAGATTCAGCGACTTAGAAACACGTCTATTCTGGGAGCTGCGTTTGGCTATTCCAGAATGAATGGGAGTATATGCTGTAACTAGAAACACAGGCTTCTAAAACCAAAACGGAGCTAGCTAACAGAATGATTGTGAATGAGGGCATTCAACTTAACGAATTAAACTGCTCCACTTAAGCAGCAGTTTACAAACCATTTATATGGAAATTCTAAAACCAACATTTCCAGGAAAACACCAGCTTAAAAGCAATAGAAGTAACAGTGCATCTATAACATGGAAGAAATGTTTTTTTCAAACTCCTGTGCTGTGTGTTCATTCACCTAAGAGACTTCAATATATGCTCAGATTCAGCGAGTTACAAACACGTTTCTTCCAGGAGCTGCGAATGCATATATCAGAGTGTACTGGGGTACAAGATGTAAAGAGAAATATCTCATTATACTTAGAAACCCGTTTCTTTTAGGAGCTGCGTTTGGATATTCCAGAGTGAATGAGAGTATATGCTGTAAGGAGAAATAACTGCTTCTAAAACCAAAAGGCAGCTCTATCTAACTGAATGGTTGTCAATGCGTGCACTCAACTTCCAGAGATAAACCCGTGTGGGGATTCAGCAGTCTGCAAACACTTTCTCTGCAGAGTCCCAAAACAGGCGTTTTCAGCCCATTACCGGCATATGGAAGAAACAGCAGTAAGCACAGGGAAATATCTGCTTCTAAATCCAAAACGCAGCTATCTAACAGAACGGTTGTCAATGTGTGCACTCAACTTCCAGAGTTAAACCCGTGTGTGGATTCAGCAGTCTGCAAACACTTTCTCTGCAGAGTCCCAAAACAGGCGTTTTCAGCCCATTACCGGCATATGGAAGAAACAGCAGTAAGCACAGGGAAATATCTGCTTCTAAATCCAAAACGCAGCTATCTAACAGAACGGTTGTCAATGTGTGCACTCAACTTCCAGAGTTAAACCCGTGTGTGGATTCAGCAGTCTGCAAACACTTTCTCTGCAGAGTCCCAAAACAGGCGTTTTCAGCCCATTACCGGCATATGGAAGAAACAGCAGTAAGCCCAGGGAAATATCTGCTTCTAAATCCAAAACGCAGCTATCTAACAGAACGGTTGTCAATGTGTGCACTCAACTTCCAGAGTTAAACCCGTGTGTGGATTCAGCAGTCTGCAAACACTTTCTCTGCAGAGTCCCAAAACAGGCGTTTTCAGCCCATTACCGGCATATGGAAGAAACAGCAGTAAGCCCAGGGAAATATCTGCTTCTAAATCCAAAACGCAGCTATCTAACAGAACGGTTGTAAATGTGTGCACTCAACTTCCAGAGTTAAACCCGTGTGTGGATTCAGCAGTCTGCAAACACTTTCTCTGCAGAGTCCCAAAACAGGCGTTTTAAGCCCATTACCGGCATATGGAAGAAACAGCAGTAAGCCCAGGGAAATATCTGCTTCTAAATCCAAAACGCAGCTATCTAACAGAACGGTTGTCAATGTGTGCACTCAACTTCCAGAGTTAAACCCGTGTGTGGATTCAGCAGTCTGCAAACACTTTCTCTGCAGAGTCCCAAAACAGGCGTTTTCAGCCCATTACCGGCATATGGAAGAAACAGCAGTAAGCCCAGGGAAATATCTGCTTCTAAATCCAAAACGCAGCTATCTAACAGAACGGTTGTCAATGTGTGCACTCAACTTCCAGAGTTAAACCCGTGTGTGGATTCAGCAGTCTGCAAACACTTTCTCTGCAGAGTCCCAAAACAGGCGTTTTCAGCCCATTACCGGCATATGGAAGAAACAGCAGTAAGCCCAGGGAAATATCTGCTTCTAAATCCAAAACGCAGCTATCTAACAGAACGGTTGTCAATGTGTGCACTCAACTTCCAGAGTTAAACCCGTGTGTGGATTCAGCAGTCTGCAAACACTTTCTCTGCAGAGTCCCAAAACAGGCGTTTTAAGCCCATTACCGGCATATGGAAGAAACAGCAGTAAGCCCAGGGAAATATCTGCTTCTAAATCCAAAACGCAGCTATCTAACAGAACGGTTGTCAATGTGTGCACTCAACTTCCAGAGTTAAACCCGTGTGTGGATTCAGCAGTCTGCAAACACTTTCTCTGCAGAGTCCCAAAACAGGCGTTTTCAGCCCATTACCGGCATATGGAAGAAACAGCAGTAAGCACAGGGAAATATCTGCTTCTAAATCCAAAACGCAGCTATCTAACAGAACGGTTGTCAATGTGTGCACTCAACTTCCAGAGTTAAACCCGTGTGTGGATTCAGCAGTCTGCAAACACTTTCTCTGCAGAGTCCCAAAGCAGGCGTTTTCAACCCATTACCGGCATACGGAAGAAACAGCAGTAAGCCCAGGGAAATATCTGCTTCTAAATCCAAAACGCAGCTATCTAACAGAACGGTTGTCAATGTGTGCACTCAACTTCCAGAGTTAAACCCGTGTGTGGATTCAGCAGTCTGCAAACACTTTCTCTGCAGAGTACCAAAACAGGCGTTTTCAGCCCATTACCGGCATATGGAAGAAACAGCAGTAAGCACAGGGAAATATCTGCTTCTAAATGCAAAACGCAGCTATCTAACAGAACGGTTGTCAATGTGTGCACTCAACTTCCAGAGTTAAACGCGTGTGTGGATTCAGCAGTCTGCAAACGGTTTCTCTGCAGAGTCCCAAAACAGGCGTTTTCATCCCATTACCGGCATATGGAAGAAACAGCAGTAAGCACAGGGAAATATCTGCTTCTAAATCCAAAACGCAGCTATCTAACAGAACGGTTGTCAATGTGTGCACTCAACTTCCGGAGTTAAACCCGTGTGTGGATTCAGCAGTCTGCAAACACTTTCTCTGCAGAGTCCGAAAACAGGCGTTTTCCTCCCATTACAGGCATATGGAAGAAACAGCAGTAAGCACAGGGAAATATCTGCTTCTAAATCCAAAACGCAGCTATCTAACAGAACGGTTGTCAATGTGTGCACTCAACTTCCAGAGTTAAACCCGTGTGTGGATTCAGCAGTCTGCAAACGCTTTCTCTGCAGAGTCCAAAACAGGCGTTTTGAGCCCATTACCGGCATATGGAAGAAACAGCAGAAAGCACAGGGAAATATCTGCTTCTAAATCCAAAACGCAGCTATCTAACAGAACGGTTGTCAATGTGTGCACTCCACTTCCAGAGTTAAACCCGTGTGTGGATTCAGCAGTCTGCAAACACTTTCTCTGCAGAGTCCGAAAACAGGCGTTTTCCTCCCATTACCGGCATATGGAAGAAACAGCAGTAAGCCCAGGGAAATATCTGCTTCTAAATCCAAAACGCAGCTATCTAACAGAACGGTTGTCAATGTGTGCACTCAACTTCCAGAGTTAAACCCGTGTGTGGATTCAGCAGTCTGCAAACGCTTTCTCTGCAGAGTCCAAAACAGGCGTTTTGAGCCCATTACCGGCATATGGAAGAAACAGCAGAAAGCACAGGGAAATATCTGCTTCTAAATCCAAAACGCAGCTATCTAACAGAACGGTTGTCAATGTGTGCACTCAACTTCCAGAGTTAAACCCGTGTGTGGATTCAGCAGTCTGCAAACACTTTCTCTGCAGAGTCCCAAAACAGGCGTTTTCAGCCCATTACCGGCATATGGAAGAAACAGCAGTAAGCCCAGGGAAATATCTGCTTCTAAATCCAAAACGCAGCTATCTAACAGAACGGTTGTCAATGTGTGCACTCAACTTCCAGAGTTAAACCCGTGTGTGGATGCAGCAGTCTGCAAACACTTTCTCTGCAGAGTCCCTAAACAGGCGTTTTCAGCCCATTACCGGCATATGGAAGAAACAGCAGTAAGCACAGGGAAATATCTGCTTCTAAATCCAAAACCCAGCTATATAACAGTACGGTTGTCAATGTGTGCACTCAACTTCCAGAGTTAAACCCGTGTGTGGATTCAGCAGTCTGCAAACACTTTCTGTGCAGGGTCTCAAAACAGGCCTTCCGGCCCAGTACCGGCATGTATAAGAAAGAGCATTAAGACTGCGTCTAAAACTCAGAAGAAACGTTTCTTTCAAACTGCTTGGCCATGTGTTCTTTGACCTAAGGGAGTTGAATCTATGTTTAGATTCAGCGAGATAGAAACACGTTTATTCTAGGAGCTGTCTTTGGATATTCCAGAATGAATGGGAGTATACGCTGTAATGAGAAATATCTGTTTCTAAAACCAAAATGGATCTATCTAGCAGAGTGGTTGTGAATGTGTGCCTTCGGCTTAAAGAGGTAAACTGCTCTTCTCATGCAGCACTTTAGAAACCCTTTATATGCAAATTCTCATACAGTCCTTTCCAGCAAAACACCAGCCTATAGGAAATAGCAGTAAGACTGAATCTTTAACATGGAAGAAACTGTTTTCAAACTGCTTTGCTGTGTGTTCATTCATATAAGAGACTTGAATATATGTTCAGATTCAGCTAGTTAGCAACACGTTTCTTCCAGGAGCTGTGTTTGCCTATTCCAGAGTATACTGGAGTATAAGATGTAAAGACAAATGTCTCGTTCCAAAAGAAAAACGGATGATCTAATGGAATGGTTGTCAATGTGTGCATTCAACTTACTGAGCTAAACTGCTGTTTGTATGCAGCAGTTTAGAAAACATTTCTGTGTAGATTCTCAAACAGACATTTCCAGCAAAATACCGGCCTATAAGAAATAGCAGTAAGACTGCGTCTAAAACTCAGAGGGAACGTTTCTTTCAAACTGCTCTGCAGTGTGTTCGTTCACCAAAGGTCGTTGAATCTATGTTTGGATTCAGCGAGTTTGAAACACGTTTATTCTAGGAGCTGCATTTCGATATACCAGAGTGTATGGGAGTAAATGCTGTAAAGAGAAATATCTGTTTCTAAAACCAAAACGGAGCTATCTAACAGAATGGTTGTGAATGTGTGCATTCAACTTAAAGGGTTAATCTGCTCTTCTTAGGCAGCAGTTTAGAAACCCTTTATATGCAAATTCTAAAATCAACATTTGCAGCAAAACACCAGCCTAAAAGAAGTAGCAGTAAGACTGCATCTATAACATAGAAGAAACGTTTTCTTCAAAATGCTCTGCTCTGTGTTCATTCACCTAAGAGTCTTGAGTATATGTTCAGATTCAGCGAGTAAGAAACACGTTTCTTCCAGGAGCTGCATTTGCATATTCCAGAGTGTACTGGAGTATAAGGTTTAAAGTGAAATATCTGGTTCTAAAACAAACACGGAGCCATCTAACAGAATGGTTGTCACTGTGTGCCTTCAGCTTATTGAGATAAACTGTTGTTTCTATGCAGCAGTTTAGAAAAGATTTTTGTGCAGATTCTAAAACAGACATTCCCAGCAAAATACCGGCCTCTAAGAAATAGCAATAAGACTGCGTCTAAAACTCAAATAAAACATTTCTTTCAAACTGCTGTGCTGTGTGTTCGTTCACCTAAGGGAGTTGAATCTATGTTGAGATTCAGCGACTTAGAAACACGTCTATTCTGGGAGCTGCGTTTGGCTATTCCAGAATGAATGGGAGTATATGCTGTAACTAGAAACACAGGCTTCTAAAACCAAAACGGAGCTAGCTAACAGAATGATTGTGAATGAGGGCATTCAACTTAACGAATTAAACTGCTCCACTTAAGCAGCAGTTTACAAACCATTTATATGGAAATTCTAAAACCAACATTTCCAGGAAAACACCAGCTTAAAAGCAATAGAAGTAACAGTGCATCTATAACATGGAAGAAATGTTTTTTTCAAACTCCTGTGCTGTGTGTTCATTCACCTAAGAGACTTCAATATATGCTCAGATTCAGCGAGTTACAAACACGTTTCTTCCAGGAGCTGCGAATGCATATATCAGAGTGTACTGGGGTACAAGATGTAAAGAGAAATATCTCATTATACTTAGAAACCCGTTTCTTTTAGGAGCTGCGTTTGGATATTCCAGAGTGAATGAGAGTATATGCTGTAAGGAGAAATAACTGCTTCTAAAACCAAAAGGCAGCTCTATCTAACTGAATGGTTGTCAATGCGTGCACTCAACTTCCACAGATAAACCCGTGTGGGGATTCAGCAGTCTGCAAACACTTTCCCTGCAGAGTCCCAAAACAGGCGTTTTCAGCCCATTACCGGCATATGGAAGAAACAGCAGTAAGCCCAGGGAAATATCTGCTTCTAAATCCAAAACGCAGCTATCTAACAGAACGGTTGTCAATGTGTGCACTCAACTTCCAGAGTTAAACCCGTGTGTGGATTCAGCAGTCTGCAAACACTTTCTCTGCAGAGTCCCAAAACAGGCGTTTTCAGCCCATTACCGGCATATGGAAGAAACAGCAGTAAGCACAGGGAAATATCTGCTTCTAAATCCAAAACGCAGCTATCTAACAGAACGGTTGTCAATGTGTGCACTCAACTTCCAGAGTTAAACCCGTGTGTGGATTCAGCGGTCTGCAAACACTTTCTCTGCAGAGTCCCAAAACAGGCGTTTTCAGCCCATTACCGGCATATGGAAGAAACAGCAGTAAGCCCAGGGAAATATCTGCTTCTAAATCCAAAACGCAGCTATCTAACAGAACGGTTGTCAATGTGTGCACTCAACTTCCAGAGTTAAACCCGTGTGTGGATTCAGCAGTCTGCAAACACTTTCTCTGCAGAGTCCCAAAACAGGCGTTTTCAGCCCATTACCGGCATATGGAAGAAACAGCAGTAAGCCCAGGGAAATATCTGCTTCTAAATCCAAAACGCAGCTATCTAACAGAACGGTTGTCAATGGGTGCACTCAACTTCCAGAGTTAAACCCGTGTGTGGATTCAGCAGTCTGCAAACGCTTTCTCTGCAGAGTCCCAAAACAGGCGTTTTCAGCCCATTACCGGCATATGGAAGAAACAGCAGTAAGCACAGGGAAATATCTTCTTCTAAATCCAAAACGCAGCTATCTAACAGAACGGTTGTCAATGTGTGCACTCAACTTCCAGAGTTAAACCCGTGTGTGGATTCAGCAGTCTGCAAACGCTTTCTCTGCAGAGTCCAAAACAGGCGTTTTGAGCCCATTACCGGCATATGGAAGAAACAGCAGAAAGCACAGGGAAATATCTGCTTCTAAATCCAAAACGCAGCTATCTAACAGAACGGTTGTCAATGTGTGCACTCCACTTCCAGAGTTAAACCCGTGTGTGGATTCAGCAGTCTGCAAACACTTTCTCTGCAGAGTCCGAAAACAGGCGTTTTCCTCCCATTACCGGCATATGGAAGAAACAGCAGTAAGCCCAGGGAAATATCTGCTTCTAAATCCAAAACGCAGCTATCTAACAGAACGGTTGTCAATGTGTGCACTCAACTTCCAGAGTTAAACCCGTGTGTGGATTCAGCAGTCTGCAAACGCTTTCTCTGCAGAGTCCAAAACAGGCGTTTTGAGCCCATTACCGGCATATGGAAGAAACAGCAGAAAGCACAGGGAAATATCTGCTTCTAAATCCAAAACGCAGCTATCTAACAGAACGGTTGTCAATGTGTGCACTCAACTTCCAGAGTTAAACCCGTGTGTGGATTCAGCAGTCTGCAAACACTTTCTCTGCAGAGTCCCAAAACAGGCGTTTTCAGCCCATTACCGGCATATGGAAGAAACAGCAGTAAGCCCAGGGAAATATCTGCTTCTAAATCCAAAACGCAGCTATCTAACAGAACGGTTGTCAATGTGTGCACTCAACTTCCAGAGTTAAACCCGTGTGTGGATGCAGCAGTCTGCAAACACTTTCTCTGCAGAGTCCCTAAACAGGCGTTTTCAGCCCATTACCGGCATATGGAAGAAACAGCAGTAAGCACAGGGAAATATCTGCTTCTAAATCCAAAACCCAGCTATATAACAGTACGGTTGTCAATGTGTGCACTCAACTTCCAGAGTTAAACCCGTGTGTGGATTCAGCAGTCTGCAAACACTTTCTGTGCAGGGTCTCAAAACAGGCCTTCCGGCCCAGTACCGGCATGTATAAGAAAGAGCATTAAGACTGCGTCTAAAACTCAGAAGAAACGTTTCTTTCAAACTGCTTGGCCATGTGTTCTTTGACCTAAGGGAGTTGAATCTATGTTTAGATTCAGCGAGATAGAAACACGTTTATTCTAGGAGCTGTCTTTGGATATTCCAGAATGAATGGGAGTATACGCTGTAATGAGAAATATCTGTTTCTAAAACCAAAATGGATCTATCTAGCAGAGTGGTTGTGAATGTGTGCCTTCGGCTTAAAGAGGTAAACTGCTCTTCTCATGCAGCACTTTAGAAACCCTTTATATGCAAATTCTCATACAGTCCTTTCCAGCAAAACACCAGCCTATAGGAAATAGCAGTAAGACTGAATCTTTAACATGGAAGAAACTGTTTTCAAACTGCTTTGCTGTGTGTTCATTCATATAAGAGACTTGAATATATGTTCAGATTCAGCTAGTTAGCAACACGTTTCTTCCAGGAGCTGTGTTTGCCTATTCCAGAGTATACTGGAGTATAAGATGTAAAGACAAATGTCTCGTTCCAAAAGAAAAACGGATGATCTAATGGAATGGTTGTCAATGTGTGCATTCAACTTACTGAGCTAAACTGCTGTTTGTATGCAGCAGTTTAGAAAACATTTCTGTGTAGATTCTCAAACAGACATTTCCAGCAAAATACCGGCCTATAAGAAATAGCAGTAAGACTGCGTCTAAAACTCAGAGGGAACGTTTCTTTCAAACTGCTCTGCAGTGTGTTCGTTCACCAAAGGTCGTTGAATCTATGTTTGGATTCAGCGAGTTTGAAACACGTTTATTCTAGGAGCTGCATTTCGATATACCAGAGTGTATGGGAGTAAATGCTGTAAAGAGAAATATCTGTTTCTAAAACCAAAACGGAGCTATCTAACAGAATGGTTGTGAATGTGTGCATTCAACTTAAAGGGTTAATCTGCTCTTCTTAGGCAGCAGTTTAGAAACCCTTTATATGCAAATTCTAAAATCAACATTTGCAGCAAAACACCAGCCTAAAAGAAGTAGCAGTAAGACTGCATCTATAACATAGAAGAAACGTTTTCTTCAAAATGCTCTGCTCTGTGTTCATTCACCTAAGAGTCTTGAGTATATGTTCAGATTCAGCGAGTAAGAAACACGTTTCTTCCAGGAGCTGCATTTGCATATTCCAGAGTGTACTGGAGTATAAGGTTTAAAGTGAAATATCTGGTTCTAAAACAAACACGGAGCCATCTAACAGAATGGTTGTCACTGTGTGCCTTCAGCTTATTGAGATAAACTGTTGTTTCTATGCAGCAGTTTAGAAAAGATTTTTGTGCAGATTCTAAAACAGACATTCCCAGCAAAATACCGGCCTCTAAGAAATAGCAATAAGACTGCGTCTAAAACTCAAATAAAACATTTCTTTCAAACTGCTGTGCTGTGTGTTCGTTCACCTAAGGGAGTTGAATCTATGTTGAGATTCAGCGACTTAGAAACACGTCTATTCTGGGAGCTGCGTTTGGCTATTCCAGAATGAATGGGAGTATATGCTGTAACTAGAAACACAGGCTTCTAAAACCAAAACGGAGCTAGCTAACAGAATGATTGTGAATGAGGGCATTCAACTTAACGAATTAAACTGCTCCACTTAAGCAGCAGTTTACAAACCATTTATATGGAAATTCTAAAACCAACATTTCCAGGAAAACACCAGCTTAAAAGCAATAGAAGTAACAGTGCATCTATAACATGGAAGAAATGTTTTTTTCAAACTCCTGTGCTGTGTGTTCATTCACCTAAGAGACTTCAATATATGCTCAGATTCAGCGAGTTACAAACACGTTTCTTCCAGGAGCTGCGAATGCATATATCAGAGTGTACTGGGGTACAAGATGTAAAGAGAAATATCTCATTATACTTAGAAACCCGTTTCTTTTAGGAGCTGCGTTTGGATATTCCAGAGTGAATGAGAGTATATGCTGTAAGGAGAAATAACTGCTTCTAAAACCAAAAGGCAGCTCTATCTAACTGAATGGTTGTCAATGCGTGCACTCAACTTCCACAGATAAACCCGTGTGGGGATTCAGCAGTCTGCAAACACTTTCCCTGCAGAGTCCCAAAACAGGCGTTTTCAGCCCATTACCGGCATATGGAAGAAACAGCAGTAAGCCCAGGGAAATATCTGCTTCTAAATCCAAAACGCAGCTATCTAACAGAACGGTTGTCAATGTGTGCACTCAACTTCCAGAGTTAAACCCGTGTGTGGATTCAGCAGTCTGCAAACACTTTCTCTGCAGAGTCCCAAAACAGGCGTTTTCAGCCCATTACCGGCATATGGAAGAAACAGCAGTAAGCACAGGGAAATATCTGCTTCTAAATCCAAAACGCAGCTATCTAACAGAACGGTTGTCAATGTGTGCACTCAACTTCCAGAGTTAAACCCGTGTGTGGATTCAGCGGTCTGCAAACACTTTCTCTGCAGAGTCCCAAAACAGGCGTTTTCAGCCCATTACCGGCATATGGAAGAAACAGCAGTAAGCCCAGGGAAATATCTGCTTCTAAATCCAAAACGCAGCTATCTAACAGAACGGTTGTCAATGTGTGCACTCAACTTCCAGAGTTAAACCCGTGTGTGGATTCAGCAGTCTGCAAACACTTTCTCTGCAGAGTCCCAAAACAGGCGTTTTCAGCCCATTACCGGCATATGGAAGAAACAGCAGTAAGCCCAGGGAAATATCTGCTTCTAAATCCAAAACGCAGCTATCTAACAGAACGGTTGTCAATGGGTGCACTCAACTTCCAGAGTTAAACCCGTGTGTGGATTCAGCAGTCTGCAAACGCTTTCTCTGCAGAGTCCCAAAACAGGCGTTTTCAGCCCATTACCGGCATATGGAAGAAACAGCAGTAAGCACAGGGAAATATCTTCTTCTAAATCCAAAACGCAGCTATCTAACAGAACGGTTGTCAATGTGTGCACTCAACTTCCAGAGTTAAACCCGTGTGTGGATTCAGCAGTCTGCAAACACTTTCTCTGCAGAGTCCCAAAACAGGCGTTTTCAGCCCATTACCGGCATATGGAAGAAACAGCAGTAAGCACAGGGAAATATCTGCTTCTAAATCCAAAACGCAGCTATCTAACAGAACGGTTGTCAATGTGTGCACTCAACTTCCAGAGTTAAACCCGTGTGTGGATTCAGCAGTCTGCAAACGCTTTCTCTGCAGAGTCCCAAAACAGGCGTTTTCAGCCCTTTACCGGCATATGGAAGAAACAGCAGTAAGCACAGGGAAATATCTGCTTCTAAATCCAAAACGCAGCTATCTAACAGAACGGTTGACAATGTGTGCACTCAACTTCCAGAGTTAAACCCGTGTGTGGATTCAGCAGTCTGCAAACACTTTCTCTGCAGAGTCCCAAAACAGGCGTTTTCAGCCCATTACCGGCATATGGAAGAAACAGCAGAAAGCACAGGGAAATATCTGCTTCTAAATGCAAAACGCAGCTATGTAACAGAACGGTTGTCAATGTGTGCACTCAACTTCCAGAGTTAAACGCGTGTGTGGATTCAGCAGTCTGCAAACGGTTTCTCTGCAGAGTCCCAAAACAGGCGTTTTCATCCCATTACCGGCATATGGAAGAAACAGCAGTAAGCACAGGGAAATATCTGCTTCTAAATCCAAAACGCAGCTATCTAACAGAACGGTTGTCAATGTGTGCACTCAACTTCCAGAGTTAAACCCTTGTGTGGATGCAGCAGTCTGCAAACACTTTCTCTGCAGAGTCCCAAAACAGGCGTTTTCAGTCCGTTACCGGAATATGGAAGAAACAGCAGTAAGCCCAGGGAAATATCTGCTTCTAAATCCAAAACGCAGCTATCTAACAGAACGGTTGTCAATGTGTGCACTCAACTTCCAGAGTTAAACCCGTGTGTGGATTCAGCAGTCTGCAAACACTTTCTCTGCAGAGTCCCAAAACAGGCGTTTTCAGCCCATTACCGGCATAAGGAAGAAACAGCAGTAAGCCCAGGGAAATATCTGCTTCTAAATCCAAAACGCAGCTATCTGACAGAACGGTTGTCAATGGGTGCACTCAACTTCCAGAGTTAAACCCGTGTGTGGATTCAGCAGTCTGCAAACGCTTTCTCTGCAGAGTCCCAAAACAGGCGTTTTCAGCCCATTACCGGCATATGGAAGAAACAGCAGTAAGCACAGGGAAATATCTGCTTCTAAATCCAAAACGCAGCTATCTAACAGAACGGTTGTCAATGTGTGCACTCAACTTCCAGAGTTAAACCCGTGTGTGGATTCAGCAGTCTGCAAACACTTTCTCTGCAGAGTCCCAAAACAGGCGTTTTCAGCCCATTACAGGCATATGGAAGAAACAGCAGTAAGCCCAGGGAAATATCTGCTTCTAAATCCAAAACGCAGCTATCTAACAGAACGGTTGTCAATGTGTGCACTCAACTTCCAGAGTTAAACCCGTTTGTGGATTCAGCAGTCTGCAAACACTTTCTCTGCAGAGTCCCAAAACAGGCGTTTTCAGCCCATTACCGGCATATGGAAGAAACAGCAGTAAGCACAGGGAAATATCTGCTTCTAAATCTAAAACGCAGCTATCTAACAGAACGGTTGTCAATGTGTGCACTCAACTTCCAGAGTTAAACCCGTGTGTGGATTCAGCAGTCTGCAAACACTTTCTCTGCAGAGTCCCAAAACAGGCGTTTTCAACCCATTACCGGCATACGGAAGAAACAGCAGTAAGCCCAGGGAAATATCTGCTTCTAAATCCAAAACGCAGCTATCTAACAGAACGGTTGTCAATGTGTGCACTCAACTTCCAGAGTTAAACCCGTGTGTGGATTCAGCAGTCTGCAAACACTTTCTCTGCAGAGTCCCAAAACAGGCGTTTTCAGCCCATTACCGGCATATGGAAGAAACAGCAGTAAGCACAGGGAAATATCTGCTTCTAAATGCAAAACGCAGCTATCTAACAGAACGGTTGTCAATGTGTGCACTCAACTTCCAGAGTTAAACGCGTGTGTGGATTCAGCAGTCTGCAAACGGTTTCTCTGCAGAGTCCCAAAACAGGCGTTTTCAGCCCATTACCGGCATATGGAAGAAACAGCAGTAAGCACAGGGAAATATCTGCTTCTAAATCCAAAACGCAGCTATCTAACAGAACGGTTGTCAATGTGTGCACTCAACTTCCGGAGTTAAACCCGTGTGTGGATTCAGCAGTCTGCAAACACTTTCTCTGCAGAGTCCGAAAACAGGCGTTTTCCTCCCATTACAGGCATATGGAAGAAACAGCAGTAAGCCCAGGGAAATATCTGCTTCTAAATCCAAAACGCAGCTATCTAACAGAACGGTTGTCAATGTGTGCACTCAACTTCCAGAGTTAAACCCGTGTGTGGATTCAGCAGTCTGCAAACGCTTTCTCTGCAGAGTCCAAAACAGGCGTTTTGAGCCCATTACCGGCATATGGAAGAAACAGCAGAAAGCACAGGGAAATATCTGCTTCTAAATCCAAAACGCAGCTATCTAACAGAACGGTTGTCAATGTGTGCACTCAACTTCCAGAGTTAAACCCGTGTGTGGATTCAGCAGTCTGCAAACGCTTTCTCTGCAGAGTCCAAAACAGGCGTTTTGAGCCCATTACCGGCATATGGAAGAAACAGCAGAAAGCACAGGGAAATATCTGCTTCTAAATCCAAAACGCAGCTATCTAACAGAACGGTTGTCAATGTGTGCACTCCACTTCCAGAGTTAAACCCGTGTGTGGATTCAGCAGTCTGCAAACACTTTCTCTGCAGAGTCCCAAAACAGGCGTTTTCAGCCCATTACCGGCATATGGAAGAAACAGCAGTAAGCCCAGGGAAATATCTGCTTCTAAATCCAAAACGCAGCTATCTAACAGAACGGTTGTCAATGTGTGCACTCAACTTCCAGAGTTAAACCCGTGTGTGGATGCAGCAGTCTGCAAACACTTTCTCTGCAGAGTCCCAAAACAGGCGTTTTCAGCCCATTACCGGCATATGGAAGAAACACCAGTAAGCACAGGGAAATATCTGCTTCTAAATCCAAAACCCAGCTATATAACAGTACGGTTGTCAATGTGTGCACTCAACTTCCAGAGTTAAACCCGTGTGTGGATTCAGCAGTCTGCAAACACTTTCTGTGCAGGGTCTCAAAACAGGCCTTCCGGCCCAGTACCGGCATGTATAAGAAAGAGCATTAAGACTGCGTCTAAAACTCAGAAGAAACGTTTCTTTCAAACTGCTTGGCCATGTGTTCTTTGACCTAAGGGAGTTGAATCTATGTTTAGATTCAGCGAGATAGAAACACGTTTATTCTAGGAGCTGTCTTTGGATATTCCAGAATGAATGGGAGTATACGCTGTAATGAGAAATATCTGTTTCTAAAACCAAAATGGATCTATCTAGCAGAGTGGTTGTGAATGTGTGCCTTCGGCTTAAAGAGGTAAACTGCTCTTCTCATGCAGCACTTTAGAAACCCTTTATATGCAAATTCTCATACAGTCCTTTCCAGCAAAACACCAGCCTATAGGAAATAGCAGTAAGACTGAATCTTTAACATGGAAGAAACTGTTTTCAAACTGCTTTGCTGTGTGTTCATTCATATAAGAGACTTGAATATATGTTCAGATTCAGCTAGTTAGCAACACGTTTCTTCCAGGAGCTGTGTTTGCCTATTCCAGAGTATACTGGAGTATAAGATGTAAAGACAAATGTCTCGTTCCAAAAGAAAAACGGATGATCTAATGGAATGGTTGTCAATGTGTGCATTCAACTTACTGAGCTAAACTGCTGTTTGTATGCAGCAGTTTAGAAAACATTTCTGTGTAGATTCTCAAACAGACATTTCCAGCAAAATACCGGCCTATAAGAAATAGCAGTAAGACTGCGTCTAAAACTCAGAGGGAACGTTTCTTTCAAACTGCTCTGCAGTGTGTTCGTTCACCAAAGGTCGTTGAATCTATGTTTGGATTCAGCGAGTTTGAAACACGTTTATTCTAGGAGCTGCATTTCGATATACCAGAGTGTATGGGAGTAAATGCTGTAAAGAGAAATATCTGTTTCTAAAACCAAAACGGAGCTATCTAACAGAATGGTTGTGAATGTGTGCATTCAACTTAAAGGGTTAATCTGCTCTTCTTAGGCAGCAGTTTAGAAACCCTTTATATGCAAATTCTAAAATCAACATTTGCAGCAAAACACCAGCCTAAAAGAAGTAGCAGTAAGACTGCATCTATAACATAGAAGAAACGTTTTCTTCAAAATGCTCTGCTCTGTGTTCATTCACCTAAGAGTCTTGAGTATATGTTCAGATTCAGCGAGTAAGAAACACGTTTCTTCCAGGAGCTGCATTTGCATATTCCAGAGTGTACTGGAGTATAAGGTTTAAAGTGAAATATCTGGTTCTAAAACAAACACGGAGCCATCTAACAGAATGGTTGTCACTGTGTGCCTTCAGCTTATTGAGATAAACTGTTGTTTCTATGCAGCAGTTTAGAAAAGATTTTTGTGCAGATTCTAAAACAGACATTCCCAGCAAAATACCGGCCTCTAAGAAATAGCAATAAGACTGCGTCTAAAACTCAAATAAAACATTTCTTTCAAACTGCTGTGCTGTGTGTTCGTTCACCTAAGGGAGTTGAATCTATGTTGAGATTCAGCGACTTAGAAACACGTCTATTCTGGGAGCTGCGTTTGGCTATTCCAGAATGAATGGGAGTATATGCTGTAACTAGAAACACAGGCTTCTAAAACCAAAAGGGAGCTAGCTAACAGAATGATTGTGAATGAGGGCATTCAACTTAACGAATTAAACTGCTCCACTTAAGCAGCAGTTTACAAACCATTTATATGGAAATTCTAAAACCAACATTTCCAGGAAAACACCAGCTTAAAAGCAATAGAAGTAACAGTGCATCTATAACATGGAAGAAATGTTTTTTTCAAACTCCTGTGCTGTGTGTTCATTCACCTAAGAGACTTCAATATACGCTCAGATTCAGCGAGTTACAAACACGTTTCTTCCAGGAGCTGCGAATGCATATATCAGAGTGTACTGGGGTACAAGATGTAAAGAGAAATATCTCATTATACTTAGAAACCCGTTTCTTTTAGGAGCTGCGTTTGGATATTCCAGAGTGAATGAGAGTATATGCTGTAAGGAGAAATAACTGCTTCTAAAACCAAAAGGCAGCTCTATCTAACTGAATGGTTGTCAATGCGTGCACTCAACTTCCAGAGATAAACCCGTGTGGGGATTCAGCAGTCTGCAAACACTTTCTCTGCAGAGTCCCAAAACAGGCGTTTTCAGCCCATTACCGGCATATGGAAGAAACAGCAGTAAGCCCAGGGAAATATCTGCTTCTAAATCCAAAACGCAGCTATCTAACAGAACGGTTGTCAATGTGTGCACTCAACTTCCAGAGTTAAACCAGTGTGTGGATTCAGCAGTCTGCAAACACTTTCTCTGCAGAGTCCCAAAACAGGCGTTTTCAGCCCATTACCGGCATATGGAAGAAACAGCAGTAAGCCCAGGGAAATATCTGCTTCTAAATCCAAAACGCAGCTATCTAACAGAACGGTTGTCAATGTGTGCACTCAACTTCCAGAGTTAAACCCGTGTGTGGATTCAGCAGTCTGCAAACACTTTCTCTGCAGAGTCCCAAAACAGGCGTTTTCAGCCCATTACCGGCATATGGAAGAAACAGCAGTAAGCACAGGGAAATATCTGCTTCTAAATCCAAAACGCAGCTATCTAACAGAACGGTTGTCAATGTGTGCACTCAACTTCCAGAGTTAAACCCGTGTGTGGATTCAGCAGTCTGCAAACACTTTCTCTGCAGAGTCCCAAAACAGGCGTTTTCAACCCATTACCGGCATACGGAAGAAACAGCAGTAAGCCCAGGGAAATATCTGCTTCTAAATCCAAAACGCAGCTATCTAACAGAACGGTTGTCAATGTGTGCACTCAACTTCCAGAGTTAAACCCGTGTGTGGATTCAGCAGTCTGCAAACACTTTCTCTGCAGAGTCCCAAAACAGGCGTTTTCAGCCCATTACCGGCATATGGAAGAAACAGCAGTAAGCACAGGGAAATATCTGCTTCTAAATGCAAAACGCAGCTATCTAACAGAACGGTTGTCAATGTGTGCACTCAACTTCCAGAGTTAAACGCGTGTGTGGATTCAGCAGTCTGCAAACGGTTTCTCTGCAGAGTCCCAAAACAGGCGTTTTCAGCCCATTACCGGCATATGGAAGAAACAGCAGTAAGCACAGGGAAATATCTGCTTCTAAATCCAAAACGCAGCTATCTAACAGAACGGTTGTCAATGTGTGCACTCAACTTCCGGAGTTAAACCCGTGTGTGGATTCAGCAGTCTGCAAACACTTTCTCTGCAGAGTCCGAAAACAGGCGTTTTCCTCCCATTACAGGCATATGGAAGAAACAGCAGTAAGCACAGGGAAATATCTGCTTCTAAATCCAAAACGCAGCTATCTAACAGAACGGTTGTCAATGTGTGCACTCAACTTCCAGAGTTAAACCCGTGTGTGGATTCAGCAGTCTGCAAACGCTTTCTCTGCAGAGTCCAAAACAGGCGTTTTGAGCCCATTACCGGCATATGGAAGAAACAGCAGTAAGCACAGGGAAATATCTGCTTCTAAATCCAAAACGCAGCTATCTAACAGAACGGTTGTCAATGTGTGCACTCCACTTCCAGAGTTAAACCCGTGTGTGGATTCAGCAGTCTGCAAACACTTTCTCTGCAGAGTCCGAAAACAGGCGTTTTCCTCCCATTACCGGCATATGGAAGAAACAGCAGTAAGCCCAGGGAAATATCTGCTTCTAAATCCAAAACGCAGCTATCTAACAGAACGGTTGTCAATGTGTGCACTCAACTTCCAGAGTTAAACCCGTGTGGGGATTCAGCAGTCTGCAAACGCTTTCTCTGCAGAGTCCAAAACAGGCGTTTTGAGCCCATTACCGGCATATGGAAGAAACAGCAGAAAGCACAGGGAAATATCTGCTTCTAAATCCAAAACGCAGCTATCTAACAGAACGGTTGTCAATGTGTGCACTCCACTTCCAGAGTTAAACCCGTGTGTGGATTCAGCAGTCTGCAAACACTTTCTCTGCAGAGTCCCAAAACAGGCGTTTTCAGCCCATTACCGGCATATGGAAGAAACAGCAGTAAGCACAGGGAAATATCTGCTTCTAAATCCAAAACGCAGCTATCTAACAGAACGGTTGTCAATGTGTGCACTCAACTTCCGGAGTTAAACCCGTGTGTGGATTCAGCAGTCTGCAAACACTTTCTCTGCAGAGTCCCAAAACAGGCGTTTTCAGCCCATTACCGGCATATGGAAGAAACAGCAGAAAGCACAGGGAAATATCTGCTTCTAAATCCAAAACGCAGCTATCTAACAGAACGGTTGTCAATGTGTGCACTCCACTTCCAGAGTTAAACCCGTGTGTGGATTCAGC
Organism: Aotus nancymaae; assembly: GCF_030222135.1. Lineage (NCBI taxonomy): Eukaryota > Metazoa > Chordata > Mammalia > Primates > Aotidae > Aotus > Aotus nancymaae. The sequence goes on from NW_026988607.1 coordinate 94,801, forward strand.
AGTCTGCAAACACTTTCTCTGCAGAGTCCCAAAACAGGCGTTTTCAGCCCATTACAGGCATATGGAAGAAACAGCAGTAAGCCCAGGGAAATATCTGCTTCTAAATCCAAAACGCAGCTATCTAACAGAACGGTTGTCAATGTGTGCACTCAACTTCCAGAGTTAAACCCGTGTGTGGATGCAGCAGTCTGCAAACACTTTCTCTGCAGAGTCCCAAAACAGGCGTTTTCAGCCCATTACCGGCATATGGAAGAAACAGCAGTAAGCACAGGGAAATATCTGCTTCTAAATCCAAAACCCAGCTATATAACAGTACGGTTGTCAATGTGTGCACTCAACTTCCAGAGTTAAACCCGTGTGTGGATTCAGCAGTCTGCAAACACTTTCTGTGCAGGGTCTCAAAACAGGCCTTCCGGCCCAGTACCAGCATGTATAAGAAAGAGCATTAAGACTGCGTCTAAAACTCAGAAGAAACGTTTCTTTCAAACTGCTTGGCCATGTGTTCTTTGACCTAAGGGAGTTGAATCTATGTTTAGATTCAGCGAGATAGAAACACGTTTATTCTAGGAGCTGTCTTTGGATATTCCAGAATGAATGGGAGTATACGCTGTAATGAGAAATATCTGTTTCTAAAACCAAAATGGATCTATCTAGCAGAGTGGTTGTGAATGTGTGCCTTCGGCTTAAAGAGGTAAACTGCTCTTCTCATGCAGCACTTTAGAAACCCTTTATATGCAAATTCTCATACAGTCCTTTCCAGCAAAACACCAGCCTATAGGAAATAGCAGTAAGACTGAATCTTTAACATGGAAGAAACTGTTTTCAAACTGCTTTGCTGTGTGTTCATTCATATAAGAGACTTGAATATATGTTCAGATTCAGCTAGTTAGCAACACGTTTCTTCCAGGAGCTGTGTTTGCCTATTCCAGAGTATACTGGAGTATAAGATGTAAAGACAAATGTCTCGTTCCAAAAGAAAAACGGATGATCTAATGGAATGGTTGTCAATGTGTGCATTCAACTTACTGAGCTAAACTGCTGTTTGTATGCAGCAGTTTAGAAAACATTTCTGTGTAGATTCTCAAACAGACATTTCCAGCAAAATACCGGCCTATAAGAAATAGCAGTAAGACTGCGTCTAAAACTCAGAGGGAACGTTTCTTTCAAACTGCTCTGCAGTGTGTTCGTTCACCAAAGGTCGTTGAATCTATGTTTGGATTCAGCGAGTTTGAAACACGTTTATTCTAGGAGCTGCATTTCGATATACCAGAGTGTATGGGAGTAAATGCTGTAAAGAGAAATATCTGTTTCTAAAACCAAAACGGAGCTATCTAACAGAATGGTTGTGAATGTGTGCATTCAACTTAAAGGGTTAATCTGCTCTTCTTAGGCAGCAGTTTAGAAACCCTTTATATGCAAATTCTAAAATCAACATTTGCAGCAAAACACCAGCCTAAAAGAAGTAGCAGTAAGACTGCATCTATAACATAGAAGAAACGTTTTCTTCAAAATGCTCTGCTCTGTGTTCATTCACCTAAGAGTCTTGAGTATATGTTCAGATTCAGCGAGTAAGAAACACGTTTCTTCCAGGAGCTGCATTTGCATATTCCAGAGTGTACTGGAGTATAAGGTTTAAAGTGAAATATCTGGTTCTAAAACAAACACGGAGCCATCTAACAGAATGGTTGTCACTGTGTGCCTTCAGCTTATTGAGATAAACTGTTGTTTCTATGCAGCAGTTTAGAAAAGATTTTTGTGCAGATTCTAAAACAGACATTCCCAGCAAAATACCGGCCTCTAAGAAATAGCAATAAGACTGCGTCTAAAACTCAAATAAAACATTTCTTTCAAACTGCTGTGCTGTGTGTTCGTTCACCTAAGGGAGTTGAATCTATGTTGAGATTCAGCGACTTAGAAACACGTCTATTCTGGGAGCTGCGTTTGGCTATTCCAGAATGAATGGGAGTATATGCTGTAACTAGAAACACAGGCTTCTAAAACCAAAAGGGAGCTAGCTAACAGAATGATTGTGAATGAGGGCATTCAACTTAACGAATTAAACTGCTCCACTTAAGCAGCAGTTTACAAACCATTTATATGGAAATTCTAAAACCAACATTTCCAGGAAAACACCAGCTTAAAAGCAATAGAAGTAACAGTGCATCTATAACATGGAAGAAATGTTTTTTTCAAACTCCTGTGCTGTGTGTTCATTCACCTAAGAGACTTCAATATACGCTCAGATTCAGCGAGTTACAAACACGTTTCTTCCAGGAGCTGCGAATGCATATATCAGAGTGTACTGGGGTACAAGATGTAAAGAGAAATATCTCATTATACTTAGAAACCCGTTTCTTTTAGGAGCTGCGTTTGGATATTCCAGAGTGAATGAGAGTATATGCTGTAAGGAGAAATAACTGCTTCTAAAACCAAAAGGCAGCTCTATCTAACTGAATGGTTGTCAATGCGTGCACTCAACTTCCAGAGATAAACCCGTGTGGGGATTCAGCAGTCTGCAAACACTTTCTCTGCAGAGTCCCAAAACAGGCGTTTTCAGCCCATTACCGGCATATGGAAGAAACAGCAGTAAGCCCAGGGAAATATCTGCTTCTAAATCCAAAACGCAGCTATCTAACAGAACGGTTGTCAATGTGTGCACTCAACTTCCAGAGTTAAACCAGTGTGTGGATTCAGCAGTCTGCAAACACTTTCTCTGCAGAGTCCCAAAACAGGCGTTTTCAGCCCATTACCGGCATATGGAAGAAACAGCAGTAAGCCCAGGGAAATATCTGCTTCTAAATCCAAAACGCAGCTATCTAACAGAACGGTTGTCAATGTGTGCACTCAACTTCCAGAGTTAAACCCGTGTGTGGATTCAGCAGTCTGCAAACACTTTCTCTGCAGAGTCCCAAAACAGGCGTTTTCAGCCCATTACCGGCATATGGAAGAAACAGCAGTAAGCACAGGGAAATATCTGCTTCTAAATCCAAAACGCAGCTATCTAACAGAACGGTTGTCAATGTGTGCACTCAACTTCCAGAGTTAAACCCGTGTGTGGATTCAGCAGTCTGCAAACACTTTCTCTGCAGAGTCCCAAAACAGGCGTTTTCAACCCATTACCGGCATACGGAAGAAACAGCAGTAAGCCCAGGGAAATATCTGCTTCTAAATCCAAAACGCAGCTATCTAACAGAACGGTTGTCAATGTGTGCACTCAACTTCCAGAGTTAAACCCGTGTGTGGATTCAGCAGTCTGCAAACACTTTCTCTGCAGAGTCCCAAAACAGGCGTTTTCAGCCCATTACCGGCATATGGAAGAAACAGCAGTAAGCACAGGGAAATATCTGCTTCTAAATGCAAAACGCAGCTATCTAACAGAACGGTTGTCAATGTGTGCACTCAACTTCCAGAGTTAAACGCGTGTGTGGATTCAGCAGTCTGCAAACGGTTTCTCTGCAGAGTCCCAAAACAGGCGTTTTCAGCCCATTACCGGCATATGGAAGAAACAGCAGTAAGCACAGGGAAATATCTGCTTCTAAATCCAAAACGCAGCTATCTAACAGAACGGTTGTCAATGTGTGCACTCAACTTCCGGAGTTAAACCCGTGTGTGGATTCAGCAGTCTGCAAACACTTTCTCTGCAGAGTCCGAAAACAGGCGTTTTCCTCCCATTACAGGCATATGGAAGAAACAGCAGTAAGCACAGGGAAATATCTGCTTCTAAATCCAAAACGCAGCTATCTAACAGAACGGTTGTCAATGTGTGCACTCAACTTCCAGAGTTAAACCCGTGTGTGGATTCAGCAGTCTGCAAACGCTTTCTCTGCAGAGTCCAAAACAGGCGTTTTGAGCCCATTACCGGCATATGGAAGAAACAGCAGTAAGCACAGGGAAATATCTGCTTCTAAATCCAAAACGCAGCTATCTAACAGAACGGTTGTCAATGTGTGCACTCCACTTCCAGAGTTAAACCCGTGTGTGGATTCAGCAGTCTGCAAACACTTTCTCTGCAGAGTCCGAAAACAGGCGTTTTCCTCCCATTACCGGCATATGGAAGAAACAGCAGTAAGCCCAGGGAAATATCTGCTTCTAAATCCAAAACGCAGCTATCTAACAGAACGGTTGTCAATGTGTGCACTCAACTTCCAGAGTTAAACCCGTGTGGGGATTCAGCAGTCTGCAAACGCTTTCTCTGCAGAGTCCAAAACAGGCGTTTTGAGCCCATTACCGGCATATGGAAGAAACAGCAGAAAGCACAGGGAAATATCTGCTTCTAAATCCAAAACGCAGCTATCTAACAGAACGGTTGTCAATGTGTGCACTCCACTTCCAGAGTTAAACCCGTGTGTGGATTCAGCAGTCTGCAAACACTTTCTCTGCAGAGTCCCAAAACAGGCGTTTTCAGCCCATTACCGGCATATGGAAGAAACAGCAGTAAGCACAGGGAAATATCTGCTTCTAAATCCAAAACGCAGCTATCTAACAGAACGGTTGTCAATGTGTGCACTCAACTTCCGGAGTTAAACCCGTGTGTGGATTCAGCAGTCTGCAAACACTTTCTCTGCAGAGTCCCAAAACAGGCGTTTTCAGCCCATTACCGGCATATGGAAGAAACAGCAGTAAGCACAGGGAAATATCTGCTTCTAAATGCAAAACGCAGCTATCTAACAGAACGGTTGTCAATGTGTGCACTCAACTTCCAGAGTTAAACGCGTGTGTGGATTCAGCAGTCTGCAAACGGTTTCTCTGCAGAGTCCCAAAACAGGCGTTTTCAGCCCATTACCGGCATATGGAAGAAACAGCAGTAAGCACAGGGAAATATCTGCTTCTAAATCCAAAACGCAGCTATCTAACAGAACGGTTGTCAATGTGTGCACTCAACTTCCGGAGTTAAACCCGTGTGTGGATTCAGCAGTCTGCAAACACTTTCTCTGCAGAGTCCGAAAACAGGCGTTTTCCTCCCATTACAGGCATATGGAAGAAACAGCAGTAACCACAGGGAAATATCTGCTTCTAAATCCAAAACGCAGCTATCTAACAGAACGGTTGTCAATGTGTGCACTCAACTTCCAGAGTTAAACCCGTGTGTGGATTCAGCAGTCTGCAAACGCTTTCTCTGCAGAGTCCAAAACAGGCGTTTTGAGCCCATTACCGGCATATGGAAGAAACAGCAGAAAACACAGGGAAATATCTGCTTCTAAATCCAAAACGCAGCTATCTAACAGAACGGTTGTCAATGTGTGCACTCCACTTCCAGAGTTAAACCCGTGTGTGGATTCAGCAGTCTGCAAACACTTTCTCTGCAGAGTCCGAAAACAGGCGTTTTCCTCCCATTACCGGCATATGGAAGAAACAGCAGTAAGCCCAGGGAAATATCTGCTTCTAAATCCAAAACGCAGCTATCTAACAGAACGGTTGTCAATGTGTGCACTCAACTTCCAGAGTTAAACCCGTGTGTGGATTCAGCAGTCTGCAAACGCTTTCTCTGCAGAGTCCAAAACAGGCGTTTTGAGCCCATTACCGGCATATGGAAGAAACAGCAGAAAGCACAGGGAAATATCTGCTTCTAAATCCAAAACGCAGCTATCTAACAGAACGGTTGTCAATGTGTGCACTCCACTTCCAGAGTTAAACCCGTGTGTGGATTCAGCAGTCTGCAAACACTTTCTCTGTAGAGTCCCAAAACAGGCGTTTTCAGCCCATTACCGGCATATGGAAGAAACAGCAGTAAGCCCAGGGAAATATCTGCTTCTAAATCCAAAACGCAGCTATCTAACAGAACGGTTGTCAATGTGTGCACTCAACTTCCAGAGTTAAACCCGTGTGTGGATTCAGCAGTCTGCAAACACTTTCTCTGCAGAGTCCCAAAACAGGCGTTTTCAGCCCATTACCGGCATATGGAAGAAACAGCAGTAAGCCCAGGGAAATATCTGCTTCTAAATCCAAAACGCAGCTATCTAACAGAACGGTTGTCAATGGGTGCACTCAACTTCCAGAGTTAAACCCGTGTGTGGATTCAGCAGTCTGCAAACGCTTTCTCTGCAGAGTCCCAAAACAGGCGTTTTCAGCCCATTACCGGCATATGGAAGAAACAGCAGTAAGCACAGGGAAATATCTTCTTCTAAATCCAAAACGCAGCTATCTAACAGAACGGTTGTCAATGTGTGCACTCAACTTCCAGAGTTAAACCCGTGTGTGGATTCAGCACTCTGCAAACACTTTCTCTGCAGAGTCCCAAAACAGGCGTTTTCCGCCCATTACCGGCATATGGAAGAAACAGCAGTAAGCACAGGGAAATATCTGCTTCTAAATCCAAAACGCAGCTATCTAACAGAACGGTTGTCAATGTGCGCTCTCAACTTCCAGAGTTAAACCCGTGTGTGGATTCAGCAGTCTGCAAACACATTCTCTGCAGAGTCCCAAAACAGGCGTTTTCAGCCCATTACCGGCATAAGGAAGAAACAGCAGTAAGCCCAGGGAAATAGCTGCTTCTAAATCCAAAACGCAGCTATCTAACAGAACGGTTGTCAATGTGTGCACTCAACTTCCAGAGTTAAACCCGTGTGTGGATTCAGCAGTCTGCAAACACTTTCTCTGCAGAGTCCCAAAACAGGCGTTTTCAGCCCATTACCTGCATATGGAAGAAACAGCAGTAAGCCCAGGGAAATATCTGCTTCTAAATCCAAAACGCAGCTATCTAACAGAACGGTTGTCAATGTGTGCATTGAACTTCCAGAGTTAAACCCGTGTGTGGATTCAGCAGTCTGCAAACACTTTCTCTGCAGAGTCGCAAAACAGGTGTTTTCAGCCCATTACCTGCATATGGAAGAAACAGCAGTAAGCACAGTGAAATATCTGCTTCTAAATCCAAAACGCAGCTATCTAACAGAACGGTTGTCAATGTGTGCACTCAACTTCCAGAGTTAAACCCGTGTGTGGATTCAGCAGTCTGCAAACACTTTCTCTGCAGAGTCCCAAAACAGGCGTTTTCAGCCCATTACCGGCATATGGAAGAAACAGCAGTAAGCCCAGGGAAATATCTGCTTCTAAATCCAAAACGCAGCTATCTAACAGAACGGTTGTCAATGTGTGCACTCAGCTTCCAGAGTTAAACCCGTGTGTGGATTCAGCAGTCTGCAAACACTTTCTCTGCAGAGTCCCAAAACAGGCGTTTTCAGCCCATTACCGGCATATGGAAGAAACAGCAGTAAGCACAGGGAAATATCTGCTTCTAAATCCAAAACGCAGCTATCTAACAGAACGGTTGTCAATGTGTGCACTCAACTTCCAGAGTTAAACCCGTGTGTGGATTCAGCAGTCTGCAAACACTTTCTCTGCAGAGTCCCAAAACAGGCGTTTTCAACCCATTACCGGCATAGGGAAGAAACAGCAGTAAGCCCAGGGAAATATCTGCTTCTAAATCCAAAACGCAGCTATCTAACAGAACGGTTGTCAATGTGTGCACTCAACTTCCAGAGTTAAACCCGTGTGTGGATTCAGCAGTCTGCAAACACTTTCTCTGCAGAGTCCCAAAACAGGCGTTTTCAGCCCATTACCGGCATATGGAAGAAACAGCAGTAAGCACAGGGAAATATCTGCTTCTAAATGCAAAACGCAGCTATCTAACAGAACGGTTGTCAATGTGTGCACTCAACTTCCAGAGTTAAACGCGTGTGTGGATTCAGCAGTCTGCAAACGGTTTCTCTGCAGAGTCCCAAAACAGGCGCTTTCAGTCCATTACCGGCATATGGAAGAAACAGCAGTAAGCACAGGGAAATATCTGCTTCTAAATCCAAAACGCAGCTATCTAACAGAACGGTTGTCAATGTGTGCACTCCACTTCCGGAGTTAAACCCGTGTGTGGATTCAGCAGTCTGCAAACACTTTCTCTGCAGAGTCCGAAAACAGGCGTTTTCCTCCCATTACCGGCATATGGAAGAAACAGCAGTAAGCCCAGGGAAATATCTGCTTCTAAATCCAAAACGCAGCTATCTAACAGAACGGTTGTCAATGTGTGCACTCAACTTCCAGAGTTAAACCCGTGTGTGGATGCAGCAGTCTGCAAACACTTTCTCTGCAGAGTCCCAAAACAGGCGTTTTCAGCCCATTACCGGCATATGGAAGAAACAGCAGTAAGCACAGGGAAATATCTGCTTCTAAATCCAAAACCCAGCTATATAACAGTACGGTTGTCAATGTGTGCACTCAACTTCCAGAGTTAAACCCGTGTGTGGATTCAGCAGTCTGCAAACACTTTCTGTGCAGGGTCTCAAAACAGGCCTTCCGGCCCAGTACCGGCATGTATAAGAAAGAGCATTAAGACTGCGTCTAAAACTCAGAAGAAACGTTTCTTTCAAACTGCTCGGCCATGTGTTCTTTGACCTAAGGGAGTTGAATCTATGTTTAGATTCAGCGAGATAGAAACACGTTTATTCTAGGAGCTGTCTTTGGATATTCCAGAATGAATGGGAGTATACGCTGTAATGAGAAATATCTGTTTCTAAAACCAAAATGGATCTATCTAGCAGAGTGGTTATGAATGTGTGCCTTCGGCTTAAAGAGGTAAACTGCTCTTCTCATGCAGCACTTTAGAAACCCTTTATATGCAAATTCTCATACAGTCCTTTCCAGCAAAACACCAGCCTATAGGAAATAGCAGTAAGACTGAATCTTTAACATGGAAGAAACTGTTTTCAAACTGCTTTGCTGTGTGTTCATTCATATAAGAGACTTGAATATATGTTCAGATTCAGCTAGTTAGCAACACGTTTCTTCCAGGAGCTGTGTTTGCCTATTCCAGAGTATACTGGAGTATAAGATGTAAAGACAAATGTCTCGTTCCAAAAGAAAAACGGATGATCTAATGGAATGGTTGTCAATGTGTGCATTCAACTTACTGAGCTAAACTGCTGTTTGTATGCAGCAGTTTAGAAAACATTTCTGTGTAGATTCTCAAACAGACATTTCCAGCAAAATACCGGCCTATAAGAAATAGCAGTAAGACTGCGTCTAAAACTCAGAGGGAACGTTTCTTTCAAACTGCTCTGCAGTGTGTTCGTTCACCAAAGGTCGTTGAATCTATGTTTGGATTCAGCGAGTTTGAAACACGTTTATTCTAGGAGCTGCATTTCGATATACCAGAGTGTATGGGAGTAAATGCTGTAAAGAGAAATATCTGTTTCTAAAACCAAAACGGAGCTATCTAACAGAATGGTTGTGAATGTGTGCATTCAACTTAAAGGGTTAATCTGCTCTTCTTAGGCAGCAGTTTAGAAACCCTTTATATGCAAATTCTAAAATCAACATTTGCAGCAAAACACCAGCCTAAAAGAAGTAGCAGTAAGACTGCATCTATAACATAGAAGAAACGTTTTCTTCAAAATGCTCTGCTCTGTGTTCATTCACCTAAGAGTCTTGAGTATATGTTCAGATTCAGCGAGTAAGAAACACGTTTCTTCCAGGAGCTGCATTTGCATATTCCAGAGTGTACTGGAGTATAAGGTTTAAAGTGAAATATCTGGTTCTAAAACAAACACGGAGCCATCTAACAGAATGGTTGTCACTGTGTGCCTTCAGCTTATTGAGATAAACTGTTGTTTCTATGCAGCAGTTTAGAAAAGATTTTTGTGCAGATTCTAAAACAGACATTCCCAGCAAAATACCGGCCTCTAAGAAATAGCAATAAGACTGCGTCTAAAACTCAAATAAAACATTTCTTTCAAACTGCTGTGCTGTGTGTTCGTTCACCTAAGGGAGTTGAATCTATGTTGAGATTCAGCGACTTAGAAACACGTCTATTCTGGGAGCTGCGTTTGGCTATTCCAGAATGAATGGGAGTATATGCTGTAACTAGAAACACAGGCTTCTAAAACCAAAACGGAGCTAGCTAACAGAATGATTGTGAATGAGGGCATTCAACTTAACGAATTAAACTGCTCCACTTAAGCAGCAGTTTACAAACCATTTATATGGAAATTCTAAAACCAACATTTCCAGGAAAACACCAGCTTAAAAGCAATAGAAGTAACAGTGCATCTATAACATGGAAGAAATGTTTTTTTCAAACTCCTGTGCTGTGTGTTCATTCACCTAAGAGACTTCAATATATGCTCAGATTCAGCGAGTTACAAACACGTTTCTTCCAGGAGCTGCGAATGCATATATCAGAGTGTACTGGGGTACAAGATGTAAAGAGAAATATCTCATTATACTTAGAAACCCGTTTCTTTTAGGAGCTGCGTTTGGATATTCCAGAGTGAATGAGAGTATATGCTGTAAGGAGAAATAACTGCTTCTAAAACCAAAAGGCAGCTCTATCTAACTGAATGGTTGTCAATGCGTGCACCCAACTTCCAGAGATAAACCCGTGTGGGGATTCAGCAGTCTGCAAACACTTTCTCTGCAGAGTCCCAAAACAGGCGTTTTCAGCCCATTACCGGCATATGGAAGAAACAGCAGTAAGCCCAGGGAAATATCTGCTTCTAAATCCAAAACGCAGCTATCTAACAGAACGGTTGTCAATGTGTGCACTCAACTTCCAGAGTTAAACACGTGTGTGGATTCAGCAGTCTGCAAACACTTTCTCTGCAGAGTCCCAAAACAGGCGTTTTCAGCCCATTACCGGCATATGGAAGAAACAGCAGTAAGCACAGGGAAATATCTGCTTCTAAATCCAAAACGCAGCTATCTAACAGAACGGTTGTCAATGTGAGCACTCAACTTCCAGAGTTAAACCCGTGTGTGGATTCAGCAGTCTGCAAACACTTTCTCTGCAGAGTCCCAAAACAGGCGTTTTCAGCCCATTACCGGCATATGGAAGAAACAGCAGTAAGCCCAGGGAAATATCTGCTTCTAAATCCAAAACGCAGCTATCTAACAGAACGGTTGTCAATGTGTGCACTCAACTTCCAGAGTTAAACCCGTGTGTGGATTCAGCAGTCTGCAAACACTTTCTCTGCAGAGTCCCAAAACAGGCGTTTTCAGCCCATTACCGGCATATGGAAGAAACAGCAGTAAGCCCAGGGAAATATCTGCTTCTAAATCCAAAACGCAGCTATCTAACAGAACGGTTGTCAATGGGTGCACTCAACTTCCAGAGTTAAACCCGTGTGTGGATTCAGCAGTCTGCAAACGCTTTCTCTGCAGAGTCCCAAAACAGGCGTTTTCAGCCCATTACCGGCATATGGAAGAAACAGCAGTAAGCACAGGGAAATATCTTCTTCTAAATCCAAAACGCAGCTATCTAACAGAACGGTTGTCAATGTGTGCACTCAACTTCCAGAGTTAAACCCGTGTGTGGATTCAGCACTCTGCAAACACTTTCTCTGCAGAGTCCCAAAACAGGCGTTTTCCGCCCATTACCGGCATATGGAAGAAACAGCAGTAAGCACAGGGAAATATCTGCTTCTAAATCCAAAACGCAGCTATCTAACAGAACGGTTGTCAATGTGCGCACTCAACTTCCAGAGTTAAACCCGTGTGTGGATTCAGCAGTCTGCAAACACATTCTCTGCAGAGTCCCAAAACAGGCGTTTTCAGCCCATTACCGGCATAAGGAAGAAACAGCAGTAAGCCCAGGGAAATAGCTGCTTCTAAATCCAAAACGCAGCTATCTAACAGAACGGTTGTCAATGTGTGCACTCAACTTCCAGAGTTAAACCCGTGTGTGGATTCAGCAGTCTGCAAACACTTTCTCTGCAGAGTCCCAAAACAGGCGTTTTCAGCCCATTACCTGCATATGGAAGAAACAGCAGTAAGCCCAGGGAAATATCTGCTTCTAAATCCAAAACGCAGCTATCTAACAGAACGGTTGTCAATGTGTGCATTGAACTTCCAGAGTTAAACCCGTGTGTGGATTCAGCAGTCTGCAAACACTTTCTCTGCAGAGTCGCAAAACAGGTGTTTTCAGCCCATTACCTGCATATGGAAGAAACAGCAGTAAGCACAGTGAAATATCTGCTTCTAAATCCAAAACGCAGCTATCTAACAGAACGGTTGTCAATGTGTGCACTCAACTTCCAGAGTTAAACCCGTGTGTGGATTCAGCAGTCTGCAAACACTTTCTCTGCAGAGTCCCAAAACAGGCGTTTTCAGCCCATTACCGGCATATGGAAGAAACAGCAGTAAGCCCAGGGAAATATCTGCTTCTAAATCCAAAACGCAGCTATCTAACAGAACGGTTGTCAATGTGTGCACTCAGCTTCCAGAGTTAAACCCGTGTGTGGATTCAGCAGTCTGCAAACACTTTCTCTGCAGAGTCCCAAAACAGGCGTTTTCAGCCCATTACCGGCATATGGAAGAAACAGCAGTAAGCACAGGGAAATATCTGCTTCTAAATCCAAAACGCAGCTATCTAACAGAACGGTTGTCAATGTGTGCACTCAACTTCCAGAGTTAAACCCGTGTGTGGATTCAGCAGTCTGCAAACACTTTCTCTGCAGAGTCCCAAAACAGGCGTTTTCAACCCATTACCGGCATAGGGAAGAAACAGCAGTAAGCCCAGGGAAATATCTGCTTCTAAATCCAAAACGCAGCTATCTAACAGAACGGTTGTCAATGTGTGCACTCAACTTCCAGAGTTAAACCCGTGTGTGGATTCAGCAGTCTGCAAACACTTTCTCTGCAGAGTCCCAAAACAGGCGTTTTCAGCCCATTACCGGCATATGGAAGAAACAGCAGTAAGCACAGGGAAATATCTGCTTCTAAATGCAAAACGCAGCTATCTAACAGAACGGTTGTCAATGTGTGCACTCAACTTCCAGAGTTAAACGCGTGTGTGGATTCAGCAGTCTGCAAACGGTTTCTCTGCAGAGTCCCAAAACAGGCGCTTTCAGTCCATTACCGGCATATGGAAGAAACAGCAGTAAGCACAGGGAAATATCTGCTTCTAAATCCAAAACGCAGCTATCTAACAGAACGGTTGTCAATGTGTGCACTCCACTTCCGGAGTTAAACCCGTGTGTGGATTCAGCAGTCTGCAAACACTTTCTCTGCAGAGTCCGAAAACAGGCGTTTTCCTCCCATTACCGGCATATGGAAGAAACAGCAGTAAGCCCAGGGAAATATCTGCTTCTAAATCCAAAACGCAGCTATCTAACAGAACGGTTGTCAATGTGTGCACTCAACTTCCAGAGTTAAACCCGTGTGTGGATTCAGCAGTCTGCAAACGCTTTCTCTGCAGAGTCCAAAACAGGCGTTTTGAGCCCATTACCGGCATATGGAAGAAACAGCAGAAAGCACAGGGAAATATCTGCTTCTAAATCCAAAACGCAGCTATCTAACAGAACGGTTGTCAATGTGTGCACTCCACTTCCAGAGTTAAACCCGTGTGTGGATTCAGCAGTCTGCAAACACTTTCTCTGCAGAGTCCCAAAACAGGCGTTTTCAGCCCATTACCGGCATATGGAAGAAACAGCAGTAAGCCCAGGGAAATATCTGCTTCTAAATCCAAAACGCAGCTATCTAACAGAACGGTTGTCAATGTGTGCACTCAACTTCCAGAGTTAAACCCGTGTGTGGATGCAGCAGTCTGCAAACACTTTCTCTGCAGAGTCCCAAAACAGGCGTTTTCAGCCCATTACCGGCATATGGAAGAAACAGCAGTAAGCACAGGGAAATATCTGCTTCTAAATCCAAAACCCAGCTATATAACAGTACGGTTGTCAATGTGTGCACTCAACTTCCAGAGTTAAACCCGTGTGTGGATTCAGCAGTCTGCAAACACTTTCTGTGCAGGGTCTCAAAACAGGCCTTCCGGCCCAGTACCGGCATGTATAAGAAAGAGCATTAAGACTGCGTCTAAAACTCAGAAGAAACGTTTCTTTCAAACTGCTCGGCCATGTGTTCTTTGACCTAAGGGAGTTGAATCTATGTTTAGATTCAGCGAGATAGAAACACGTTTATTCTAGGAGCTGTCTTTGGATATTCCAGAATGAATGGGAGTATACGCTGTAATGAGAAATATCTGTTTCTAAAACCAAAATGGATCTATCTAGCAGAGTGGTTATGAATGTGTGCCTTCGGCTTAAAGAGGTAAACTGCTCTTCTCATGCAGCACTTTAGAAACCCTTTATATGCAAATTCTCATACAGTCCTTTCCAGCAAAACACCAGCCTATAGGAAATAGCAGTAAGACTGAATCTTTAACATGGAAGAAACTGTTTTCAAACTGCTTTGCTGTGTGTTCATTCATATAAGAGACTTGAATATATGTTCAGATTCAGCTAGTTAGCAACACGTTTCTTCCAGGAGCTGTGTTTGCCTATTCCAGAGTATACTGGAGTATAAGATGTAAAGACAAATGTCTCGTTCCAAAAGAAAAACGGATGATCTAATGGAATGGTTGTCAATGTGTGCATTCAACTTACTGAGCTAAACTGCTGTTTGTATGCAGCAGTTTAGAAAACATTTCTGTGTAGATTCTCAAACAGACATTTCCAGCAAAATACCGGCCTATAAGAAATAGCAGTAAGACTGCGTCTAAAACTCAGAGGGAACGTTTCTTTCAAACTGCTCTGCAGTGTGTTCGTTCACCAAAGGTCGTTGAATCTATGTTTGGATTCAGCGAGTTTGAAACACGTTTATTCTAGGAGCTGCATTTCGATATACCAGAGTGTATGGGAGTAAATGCTGTAAAGAGAAATATCTGTTTCTAAAACCAAAACGGAGTTATCTAACAGAATGGTTGTGAATGTGTGCATTCAACTTAAAGGGTTAATCTGCTCTTCTTAGGCAGCAGTTTAGAAACCCTTTATATGCAAATTCTAAAATCAACATTTGCAGCAAAACACCAGCCTAAAAGAAGTAGCAGTAAGACTGCATCTATAACATAGAAGAAACGTTTTCTTCAAAATGCTCTGCTCTGTGTTCATTCACCTAAGAGTCTTGAGTATATGTTCAGATTCAGCGAGTAAGAAACACGTTTCTTCCAGGAGCTGCATTTGCATATTCCAGAGTGTACTGGAGTATAAGGTTTAAAGTGAAATATCTGGTTCTAAAACAAACACGGAGCCATCTAACAGAATGGTTGTCACTGTGTGCCTTCAGCTTATTGAGATAAACTGTTGTTTCTATGCAGCAGTTTAGAAAAGATTTTTGTGCAGATTCTAAAACAGACATTCCCAGCAAAATACCGGCCTCTAAGAAATAGCAATAAGACTGCGTCTAAAACTCAAATAAAACATTTCTTTCAAACTGCTGTGCTGTGTGTTCGTTCACCTAAGGGAGTTGAATCTATGTTGAGATTCAGCGACTTAGAAACACGTCTATTCTGGGAGCTGCGTTTGGCTATTCCAGAATGAATGGGAGTATATGCTGTAACTAGAAACACAGGCTTCTAAAACCAAAACGGAGCTAGCTAACAGAATGATTGTGAATGAGGGCATTCAACTTAACGAATTAAACTGCTCCACTTAAGCAGCAGTTTACAAACCATTTATATGGAAATTCTAAAACCAACATTTCCAGGAAAACACCAGCTTAAAAGCAATAGAAGTAACAGTGCATCTATAACATGGAAGAAATGTTTTTTTCAAACTCCTGTGCTGTGTGTTCATTCACCTAAGAGACTTCAATATATGCTCAGATTCAGCGAGTTACAAACACGTTTCTTCCAGGAGCTGCGAATGCATATATCAGAGTGTACTGGGGTACAAGATGTAAAGAGAAATATCTCATTATACTTAGAAACCCGTTTCTTTTAGGAGCTGCGTTTGGATATTCCAGAGTGAATGAGAGTATATGCTGTAAGGAGAAATAACTGCTTCTAAAACCAAAAGGCAGCTCTATCTAACTGAATGGTTGTCAATGCGTGCACTCAACTTCCAGAGATAAACCCGTGTGGGGATTCAGCAGTCTGCAAACACTTTCTCTGCAGAGTCCCAAAACAGGCGTTTTCAGCCCATTACCGGCATATGGAAGAAACAGCAGTAAGCACAGGGAAATATCTGCTTCTAAATCCAAAACGCAGCTATCTAACAGAACGGTTGTCAATGTGTGCACTCAACTTCCAGAGTTAAACCCGTGTGTGGATGCAGCAGTCTGCAAACACTTTCTCTGCAGAGTCCCAAAACAGGCGTTTTCAGCCCATTACCGGCATATGGAAGAAACAGCAGTAAGCACAGGGAAATATCTGCTTCTAAATCCAAAACCCAGCTATATAACAGTACGGTTGTCAATGTGTGCACTCAACTTCCAGAGTTAAACCCGTGTGTGGATTCAGCAGTCTGCAAACACTTTCTGTGCAGGGTCTCAAAACAGGCCTTCCGGCCCAGTACCGGCATGTATAAGAAAGAGCATTAAGACTGCGTCTAAAACTCAGAAGAAACGTTTCTTTCAAACTGCTCGGCCATGTGTTCTTTGACCTAAGGGAGTTGAATCTATGTTTAGATTCAGCGAGATAGAAACACGTTTATTCTAGGAGCTGTCTTTGGATATTCCAGAATGAATGGGAGTATACGCTGTAATGAGAAATATCTGTTTCTAAAACCAAAATGGATCTATCTAGCAGAGTGGTTGTGAATGTGTGCCTTCGGCTTAAAGAGGTAAACTGCTCTTCTCATGCAGCACTTTAGAAACCCTTTATATGCAAATTCTCATACAGTCCTTTCCAGCAAAACACCAGCCTATAGGAAATAGCAGTAAGACTGAATCTTTAACATGGAAGAAACTGTTTTCAAACTGCTTTGCTGTGTGTTCATTCATATAAGAGACTTGAATATATGTTCAGATTCAGCTAGTTAGCAACACGTTTCTTCCAGGAGCTGTGTTTGCCTATTCCAGAGTATACTGGAGTATAAGATGTAAAGACAAATGTCTCGTTCCAAAAGAAAAACGGATGATCTAATGGAATGGTTGTCAATGTGTGCATTCAACTTACTGAGCTAAACTGCTGTTTGTATGCAGCAGTTTAGAAAACATTTCTGTGTAGATTCTCAAACAGACATTTCCAGCAAAATACCGGCCTATAAGAAATAGCAGTAAGACTGCGTCTAAAACTCAGAGGGAACGTTTCTTTCAAACTGCTCTGCAGTGTGTTCGTTCACCAAAGGTCGTTGAATCTATGTTTGGATTCAGCGAGTTTGAAACACGTTTATTCTAGGAGCTGCATTTCGATATACCAGAGTGTATGGGAGTAAATGCTGTAAAGAGAAATATCTGTTTCTAAAACCAAAACGGAGTTATCTAACAGAATGGTTGTGAATGTGTGCATTCAACTTAAAGGGTTAATCTGCTCTTCTTAGGCAGCAGTTTAGAAACCCTTTATATGCAAATTCTAAAATCAACATTTGCAGCAAAACACCAGCCTAAAAGAAGTAGCAGTAAGACTGCATCTATAACATAGAAGAAACGTTTTCTTCAAAATGCTCTGCTCTGTGTTCATTCACCTAAGAGTCTTGAGTATATGTTCAGATTCAGCGAGTAAGAAACACGTTTCTTCCAGGAGCTGCATTTGCATATTCCAGAGTGTACTGGAGTATAAGGTTTAAAGTGAAATATCTGGTTCTAAAACAAACACGGAGCCATCTAACAGAATGGTTGTCACTGTGTGCCTTCAGCTTATTGAGATAAACTGTTGTTTCTATGCAGCAGTTTAGAAAAGATTTTTGTGCAGATTCTAAAACAGACATTCCCAGCAAAATACCGGCCTCTAAGAAATAGCAATAAGACTGCGTCTAAAACTCAAATAAAACATTTCTTTCAAACTGCTGTGCTGTGTGTTCGTTCACCTAAGGGAGTTGAATCTATGTTGAGATTCAGCGACTTAGAAACACGTCTATTCTGGGAGCTGCGTTTGGCTATTCCAGAATGAATGGGAGTATATGCTGTAACTAGAAACACAGGCTTCTAAAACCAAAACGGAGCTAGCTAACAGAATGATTGTGAATGAGGGCATTCAACTTAACGAATTAAACTGCTCCACTTAAGCAGCAGTTTACAAACCATTTATATGGAAATTCTAAAACCAACATTTCCAGGAAAACACCAGCTTAAAAGCAATAGAAGTAACACTGCATCTATAACATGGAAGAAATGTTTTTTTCAAACTCCTGTGCTGTGTGTTCATTCACCTAAGAGACTTCAATATATGCTCAGATTCAGCGAGTTACAAACACGTTTCTTCCAGGAGCTGCGAATGCATATATCAGAGTGTACTGGGGTACAAGATGTAAAGAGAAATATCTCATTATACTTAGAAACCCGTTTCTTTTAGGAGCTGCGTTTGGATATTCCAGAGTGAATGAGAGTATATGCTGTAAGGAGAAATAACTGCTTCTAAAACCAAAAGGCAGCTCTATCTAACTGAATGGTTGTCAATGCGTGCACTCAACTTCCAGAGATAAACCCGTGTGGGGATTCAGCAGTCTGCAAACACTTTCTCTGCAGAGTCCCAAAACAGGCGTTTTCAGCCCATTACCGGCATATGGAAGAAACAGCAGTAAGCACAGGGAAATATCTGCTTCTAAATCCAAAACGCAGCTATCTAACAGAACGGTTGTCAATGTGTGCACTCAACTTCCAGAGTTAAACCCGTGTGTGGATTCAGCAGTCTGCAAACACTTTCTCTGCAGAGTCCCAAAACAGGCGTTTTCAGCCCATTACCGGCATATGGAAGAAACAGCAGTAAGCACAGGGAAATATCTGCTTCTAAATCCAAAACGCAGCTATCTAACAGAACGGTTGTCAATGTGTGCACTCAACTTCCAGAGTTAAACCCGTGTGTGGATTCAGCAGTCTGCAAACACTTTCTCTGCAGAGTCCCAAAACAGGCGTTTTCAGCCCATTACCGGCATATGGAAGAAACAGCAGTAAGCCCAGGGAAATATCTGCTTCTAAATCCAAAACGCAGCTATCTAACAGAACGGTTGTCAATGTGTGCACTCAACTTCCAGAGTTAAACCCGTGTGTGGATTCAGCAGTCTGCAAACACTTTCTCTGCAGAGTCCCAAAACAGGCGTTTTCAGCCCATTACCGGCATATGGAAGAAACAGCAGTAAGCCCAGGGAAATATCTGCTTCTAAATCCAAAACGCAGCTATCTAACAGAACGGTTGTCAATGTGTGCACTCAACTTCCAGAGTTAAACCCGTGTGTGGATTCAGCAGTCTGCAAACGCTTTCTCTGCAGAGTCCCAAAACAGGCGTTTTCAGCCCATTACCGGCACATGGAAGAAACAGCAGTAAGCACAGGGAAATATCTTCTTCTAAATCCAAAACGCAGCTATCTAACAGAACGGTTGTCAATGTGTGCACTCAACTTCCAGAGTTAAACCCGTGTGTGGATTCAGCAGTCTGCAAACACTTTCTCTGCAGAGTCCCAAAACAGGCGTTTTCTGCCCATTACCGGCATATGGAAGAAACAGCAGTAAGCACAGGGAAATATCTGCTTCTAAATCCAAAACGCAGCTATCTAACAGAACGGTTGTCAATGTGTGCACTCAACTTCCAGAGTTAAACCCGTGTGTGGATTCAGCAGTCTGCAAACACATTCTCTGCAGAGTCCCAAAACAGGCGTTTTCAGCCCATTACCGGCATAAGGAAGAAACAGCAGTAAGCCCAGGGAAATAGCTGCTTCTAAATCCAAAACGCAGCTATCTAACAGAACGGTTGTCAATGTGTGCACTCAACTTCCAGAGTTAAACCCGTGTGTGGATTCAGCAGTCTGCAAACACTTTCTCTGCAGAGTCCCAAAACAGGCGTTTTCAGCCCATTACCTGCATATGGAAGAAACAGCAGTAAGCCCAGGGAAATATCAGCTTCTAAATCCAAAACGCAGCTATCTAACAGAACGGTTTTCAATGTGTGCACTGAACTTCCAGAGTTAAACCCGTGTGTGGATTCAGCAGTCTGCAAACACTTTCTCTGCAGAGTCGCAAAACAGGTGTTTTCAGCCCATTACCTGCATATGGAAGAAACAGCAGTAAGCACAGGGAAATATCTGCTTCTAAATCCAAAACGCAGCTATCTAACAGAACGGTTGTCAATGTGTGCACTCAACTTCCAGAGTTAAACCCGTGTGTGGATTCAGCAGTCTGCAAACACTTTCTCTGCAGAGTCCCAAAACAGGCGTTTTCAGCCCATTACCGGCATATGGAAGAAACAGCAGTAAGCCCAGGGAAATATCTGCTTCTAAATCCAAAACGCAGCTATCTAACAGAACGGTTGTCAATGTGTGCACTCAGCTTCCAGAGTTAAACCCGTGTGTGGATTCAGCAGTCTGCAAACACTTTCTCTGCAGAGTCCCAAAACAGGCGTTTTCAGCCCATTACCGGCATATGGAAGAAAGAGCAGTAAGCACAGGGAAATATCTGCTTCTAAATCCAAAACGCAGCTATCTAACAGAACGGTTGTCAATGTGTGCACTCAACTTCCAGAGTTAAACCCGTGTGTGGATTCAGCAGTCTGCAAACACTTTCTCTGCAGAGTCCCAAAACAGGCGTTTTCAACCCATTACCGGCATATGGAAGAAACAGCAGTAAGCCCAGGGAAATATCTGCTTCTAAATCCAAAACGCGGCTATCTAACAGAACGGTTGTCAATGTGTGCACTCAACTTCCAGAGTTAAACCCGTGTGTGGATTCAGCAGTCTGCAAACACTTTCTCTGCAGAGTCCCAAAACAGGCGTTTTCAGCCCATTACCGGCATATGGAAGAAACAGCAGTAAGCACAGGGAAATATCTGCTTCTAAATCCAAAACGCAGCTATCTAACAGAACGGTTGTCAATGTGTGCACTCAACTTCCAGAGTTAAACGCGTGTGTGGATTCAGCAGTCTGCAAACGGTTTCTCTGCAGAGTCCCAAAACAGGCGTTTTCAGCCCATTACCGGCATATGGAAGAAACAGCAGTAAGCACAGGGAAATATCTGCTTCTAAATCCAAAACGCAGCTATCTAACAGAACGGTTGTCAATGTGTGCACTCCACTTCCGGAGTTAAACCCGTGTGTGGATTCAGCAGTCTGCAAACACTTTCTCTGCAGAGTCCGAAAACAGGCGTTTTCCTCCCATTACCGGCATATGGAAGAAACAGCAGTAAGCCCAGGGAAATATCTGCTTCTAAATCCAAAACGCAGCTATCTAACAGAACGGTTGTCAATGTGTGCACTCAACTTCCAGAGTTAAACCCGTGTGTGGATTCAGCAGTCTGCAAACGCTTTCTCTGCAGAGTCCAAAACAGGCGTTTTGAGCCCATTACCGGCATATGGAAGAAACAGCAGAAAGCACAGGGAAATATCTGCTTCTAAATCCAAAACGCAGCTATCTAACAGAACGGTTGTCAATGTGTGCACTCCACTTCCAGAGTTAAACCCGTGTGTGGATTCAGCAGTCTGCAAACACTTTCTCTGCAGAGTCCCAAAACAGGCGTTTTCAGCCCATTACCGGCATATGGAAGAAACAGCAGTAAGCCCAGGGAAATATCTGCTTCTAAATCCAAAACGCAGCTATCTAACAGAACGGTTGTCAATGTGTGCACTCA
Source organism: Aotus nancymaae (assembly GCF_030222135.1). Lineage (NCBI taxonomy): Eukaryota > Metazoa > Chordata > Mammalia > Primates > Aotidae > Aotus > Aotus nancymaae. Next base: position 116,272 of record NW_026988607.1, read on the forward strand.
ACTTCCAGAGTTAAACCCGTGTGTGGATGCAGCAGTCTGCAAACACTTTCTCTGCAGAGTCCCAAAACAGGCGTTTTCCGCCCATTACGGGCATATGGAAGAAACAGCAGTAAGCACAGGGAAATATCTGCTTCTAAATCCAAAACCCAGCTATATAACAGTACGGTTGTCAATGTGTGCACTCAACTTCCAGAGTTAAACCCGTGTGTGGATTCAGCAGTCTGCAAACACTTTCTGTGCAGGGTCTCAAAACAGGCCTTCCGGCCCAGTACCGGCATGTATAAGAAAGAGCATTAAGACTGCGTCTAAAACTCAGAAGAAACGTTTCTTTCAAACTGCTCGGCCATGTGTTCTTTGACCTAAGGGAGTTGAATCTATGTTTAGATTCAGCGAGATAGAAACACGTTTATTCTAGGAGCTGTCTTTGGATATTCCAGAATGAATGGGAGTATACGCTGTAATGAGAAATATCTGTTTCTAAAACCAAAATGGATCTATCTAGCAGAGTGGTTGTGAATGTGTGCCTTCGGCTTAAAGAGGTAAACTGCTCTTCTCATGCAGCACTTTAGAAACCCTTTATATGCAAATTCTCATACAGTCCTTTCCAGCAAAACACCAGCCTATAGGAAATAGCAGTAAGACTGAATCTTTAACATGGAAGAAACTGTTTTCAAACTGCTTTGCTGTGTGTTCATTCATATAAGAGACTTGAATATATGTTCAGATTCAGCTAGTTAGCAACACGTTTCTTCCAGGAGCTGTGTTTGCCTATTCCAGAGTATACTGGAGTATAAGATGTAAAGACAAATGTCTCGTTCCAAAAGAAAAACGGATGATCTAATGGAATGGTTGTCAATGTGTGCATTCAACTTACTGAGCTAAACTGCTGTTTGTATGCAGCAGTTTAGAAAACATTTCTGTGTAGATTCTCAAACAGACATTTCCAGCAAAATACCGGCCTATAAGAAATAGCAGTAAGACTGCGTCTAAAACTCAGAGGGAACGTTTCTTTCAAACTGCTCTGCAGTGTGTTCGTTCACCAAAGGTCGTTGAATCTATGTTTGGATTCAGCGAGTTTGAAACACGTTTATTCTAGGAGCTGCATTTCGATATACCAGAGTGTATGGGAGTAAATGCTGTAAAGAAAAATATCTGTTTCTAAAACCAAAACGGAGCTATCTAACAGAATGGTTGTGAATGTGTGCATTCAACTTAAAGGGTTAATCTGCTCTTCTTAGGCAGCAGTTTAGAAACCCTTTATATGCAAATTCTAAAATCAACATTTGCAGCAAAACACCAGCCTAAAAGAAGTAGCAGTAAGACTGCATCTATAACATAGAAGAAACGTTTTCTTCAAAATGCTCTGCTCTGTGTTCATTCACCTAAGAGTCTTGAGTATATGTTCAGATTCAGCGAGTAAGAAACACGTTTCTTCCAGGAGCTGCATTTGCATATTCCAGAGTGTACTGGAGTATAAGGTTTAAAGTGAAATATCTGGTTCTAAAACAAACACGGAGCCATCTAACAGAATGGTTGTCACTGTGTGCCTTCAGCTTATTGAGATAAACTGTTGTTTCTATGCAGCAGTTTAGAAAAGATTTTTGTGCAGATTCTAAAACAGACATTCCCAGCAAAATACCGGCCTCTAAGAAATAGCAATAAGACTGCGTCTAAAACTCAAATAAAACATTTCTTTCAAACTGCTGTGCTGTGTGTTCGTTCACCTAAGGGAGTTGAATCTATGTTGAGATTCAGCGACTTAGAAACACGTCTATTCTGGGAGCTGCGTTTGGCTATTCCAGAATGAATGGGAGTATATGCTGTAACTAGAAACACAGGCTTCTAAAACCAAAAGGGAGCTAGCTAACAGAATGATTGTGAATGAGGGCATTCAACTTAACGAATTAAACTGCTCCACTTAAGCAGCAGTTTACAAACCATTTATATGGAAATTCTAAAACCAACATTTCCAGGAAAACACCAGCTTAAAAGCAATAGAAGTAACAGTGCATCTATAACATGGAAGAAATGTTTTTTTCAAACTCCTGTGCTGTGTGTTCATTCACCTAAGAGACTTCAATATACGCTCAGATTCAGCGAGTTACAAACACGTTTCTTCCAGGAGCTGCGAATGCATATATCAGAGTGTACTGGGGTACAAGATGTAAAGAGAAATATCTCATTATACTTAGAAACCCGTTTCTTTTAGGAGCTGCGTTTGGATATTCCAGAGTGAATGAGAGTATATGCTGTAAGGAGAAATAACTGCTTCTAAAACCAAAAGGCAGCTCTATCTAACTGAATGGTTGTCAATGCGTGCACTCAACTTCCAGAGATAAACCCGTGTGGGGATTCAGCAGTCTGCAAACACTTTCTCTGCAGAGTCCCAAAACAGGCGTTTTCAGCCCATTACCGGCATATGGAAGAAACAGCAGTAAGCCCAGGGAAATATCTGCTTCTAAATCCAAAACGCAGCTATCTAACAGAACGGTTGTCAATGTGTGCACTCAACTTCCAGAGTTAAACCCGTGTGTGGATTCAGCAGTCTGCAAACACTTTCTCTGCAGAGTCCCAAAACAGGCGTTTTCAGCCCATTACCGGCATATGGAAGAAACAGCAGTAAGCCCAGGGAAATATCTGCTTCTAAATCCAAAACGCAGCTATCTAACAGAACGGTTGTCAATGTGTGCACTCAACTTCCAGAGTTAAACCCGTGTGTGGATTCAGCAGTCTGCAAACACTTTCTCTGCAGAGTCCCAAAACAGGCGTTTTCAGCCCATTACCGGCATATGGAAGAAACAGCAGTAAGCACAGGGAAATATCTGCTTCTAAATCCAAAAAAAGCTATCTAACAGAACGGTTGTCAATGTGTGCACTCAACTTCCAGAGATAAACCCGTGTGTGGATTCAGCAGTCTGCAAACACTTTCTCTGCAGAGTCCCCAAACAGGCGTTTTCAGCCCATTACCGGCATAAGGAAGAAACAGCAGTAAGCACAGGGAAATATCTGCTTCTAAATCCAAAACGCAGCTATCTAACAGAACGGTTGTCAATGTGTGCACTCAACTTCCAGAGTTAAACCCGTGTGTGGATTCAGCAGTCTGCAAACACTTTCTCTGCAGAGTCCCCAAACAGGCGTTTTCAGCCCATTACCGGCATATGGAAGAAACAGCAGTAAGCACAGGGAAATATCTGCTTCTAAATCCAAAACGCAGCTATCTAACAGAACGGTTGTCAATGTGTGCACTCAACTTCCAGAGTTAAACCCGTGTGTGGATTCAGCAGTCTGCAAACACTTTCTGTGCAGAGTCTCAAAACAGGCCTTTCCGGCCCAGTACCGGCATATATAAGAAAGAGCATTAAGACTGCGTCTAAAACTCAGAAGAAACGTTTCTTTCAAACTGCTCGGCCTTGTGTTCTTTGGCCTAAGGGAGTTGATTCTATGTTTAGATTCAGCGAGATAGAAACACGTTTATTCTAGGAGCTGTCTTTGGATATTCCAGATTGAATGGGAGTATATGCTGTAAAGAGAAATATCTGTTTCTAAAACCAAAATGGATCTATCTAGCAGAGTGGTTGTGAATGTGTGCCTTCGGCTTAAAGAGGTAAACTGCTCTTCTCATGCAGCACTTTAGAAACCCTTTATATGCAAATACAGACCTTTCCAGCAAAACACCAGCCTATAGGAAATAGCAGTAAGACTGCATCTTTAACATGGAAGAAACTGTTTTCAAACTGCTCTGCTGTGTGTTCATTCATATAAGAGACTTGAATATATGTTCAGATTCAGCTAGTTAGCAACACGTTTCTTCCAGGAGCTGTGTTTGCCTATTCCAGAGTATACTGGAGTATAAGATGTAAAGACAAATGTCTCGTTCCAAAAGAAAAACGGATGATCTAATGGAATGGTTGTCAATGTGTGCATTCAACTTACTGAGCTAAACTGCTGTTTGTATGCAGCAGTTTAGAAAACATTTCTGTGTAGATTCTCAAACAGACATTTCCAGCAAAATACCGGCCTATAAGAAATAGCAGTAAGACTGCGTCTAAAACTCAGAGGGAACGTTTCTTTCAAACTGCTCTGCAGTGTGTTCGTTCACCAAAGGTCGTTGAATCTATGTTTGGATTCAGCGAGTTTGAAACACGTTTATTCTAGGAGCTGCATTTCGATATTCCAGAGTGTATGGGAGTAAATGCTGTAAAGAGAAATATCTGTTTCTAAAACCAAAACGGAGCTATCTAACAGAATGGTTGTGAATGTGTGCATTCAACTTAAAGGGTTAATCTGCTCTTCTTAGGCAGCAGTTTAGAAACCCTTTATATGCAAATTCTAAAATCAACATTTGCAGCAAAACACCAGCCTAAAAGAAGTAGCAGTAAGACTGCATCTATAACATAGAAGAAACGTTTTCTTCAAAATGCTCTGCTCTGTGTTCATTCACCTAAGAGTCTTGAGTATATATTCAGATTCAGCGAGTAAGAAACACGTTTCTTCCAGGAGCTGCATTTGCATATTCCAGAGTGTACTGGAGTATAAGGTTTAAAGTGAAATATCTGGTTCTAAAACAAACACGGAGCCATCTAACAGAATGGTTGTCACTGTGTGCATTCAGCTTATTGAGATAAACTGTTGTTTCTATGCAGCAGTTTAGAAAAGATTTTTGTGCAGATTCTAAAACAGACATTCCCAGCAAAATACTGGCCTCTTTGGAATAGCAATAAGACTGCGTCTAAAACTCAAATAAAACGTTTGTTTCAAACTGCTGTGCTGTGTGTTCGTTCACCTAAGGGAGTTGAATCTATGTTTAGATTCAGCGACTTAGAAACACGTCTATTCTGGGAGCTGCATTTGCCTATTCCAGAATGAATGGGAGTATATGCTGTAACTAGAAACACAGGCTTCTAAAACCAAAACGGAGCTAGCTAACAGAATGATTGTGAATGAGGGCATTCAACTTAACGAATTAAACTGCTCCACTTAAGCAGCAGTTTACAAACCATTTATATGGAAATTCTAAAACCAACATATCCAGGAAAACACCAGCCTAAAAGCAATAGCAGTTAACAGTGCATCTATAACATGGAAGAAATGTTTTTTTCAAACTCCTCTGCTGTGTGTTCATTCACCTAAGAGACTTCAATATAGGCACAGATTCAGCGAGTTACAAACACGTTTCTTCCAGGAGCTGCGTATGGATATATCAGAGTGTACTAGGGTACAAGATGTAAAGAGAAATATCTGATTATACTTAGAAACCCGTTTCTTTTAGGAGCTGCGTTTGGATATTCCAGAGTGAATGATAGTATACGCTGTAAAGAGAAATAACTGCTTCTAAAACCAAAAGGCATCTATCTAACTGAATGGTTGTCAATGCGTGCACTCAACTTCCAGAGATAAACCCGAGTGTGGATTCAGCAGTCTGCAAACACTTTCTCTGCAGAGTCCCAAAACAGGCGTTTTCAGCCCATTACCGGCATATGGAAGAAACAGCAGTAAGCACAGGGAAATATCTGCTTCTAAATCCAAAACGCAGCTATCTAACAGAACGGTTGTCAATGTGTGCACTCAACTTCCAGAGTTAAACCCGTGTGTGGATTCAGCAGCCTGCAGAGACTTTCTCTGCAGAGTCCCCAAACAGGCGTTTTCAGCCCATTACCGGCATATGGAAGAAACAGCAGTAAGCACAGGGAAATATCTGCTTCTAAATCCAAAACGCAGCTATCTAACAGAACGGTTGTCAATGTGTGCACTCAACTTCCAGAGTTAAACCCGTGTGTGGATTCAGCAGTCTGCAGAGACTTTCTCTGCAGAGTCCCAAAACAGGCGTTTTCAGCCCATTACCGGCATATGGAAGAAACAGCAGTAAGCACAGGGAAATATCTGCTTCTAAATCCAAAACGCAGCTATCTAACAGAACGGTTGTCAATGTGTGCACTCAACTTCCAGAGTTAAACCCGTGTGTGGATTCAGCAGTCTGCAGAGACTTTCTCTGCAGAGTCCCAAAACAGGCGTTTTCAGCTCATTACCGGCATATGGAAGAAACAGCAGTAAGCACAGGGAAATATCTGCTTCTAAATCCAAAACGCAGCTATCTAACAGAACGGTTGTCAATGTGTGCACTCAACTTCCAGAGTTAAACCCGTGTGTGGATTCAGCAGTCTGCAGAGACTTTCTCTGCAGAGTCCCAAAACAGGCGTTTTCAGCCCATTACCGGCATATGGAAGAAACAGCAGTAAGCACAGGGAAATATCTGCTTCTAAATCCAAAACGCAGCTATCTAACAGAACGGTTGTCAATGTGTGCACTCAACTTCCAGAGTTAAACCCGTGTGTGGATTCAGCAGTCTGCAGAGACTTTCTCTGCAGAGTCCCAAAACAGGCGTTTTCAGCCCATTACCGGCATATGGAAGAAACAGCAGTAAGCACAGGGAAATATCTGCTTCTAAATCCAAAACGCAGCTATCTAACAGAACGGTTGTCAATGTGTGCACTCAACTTCCAGAGTTAAACCCGTGTGTGGATTCAGCAGTCTGCAGAGACTTTCTCTGCAGAGTCCAAAACAGGCGTTTTGAGCCCATTACCGGCATATGGAAGAAACAGCAGAAAGCACAGGGAAATATCTGCTTCTAAATCCAAAACGCAGCTATCTAACAGAACGGTTGTCAATGTGTGCACTCCACTTCCAGAGTTAAACCCGTGTGTGGATTCAGCAGTCTGCAAACACTTTCTCTGCAGAGTCCCAAAACAGGCGTTTTCAGCCCATTACCGGCATATGGAAGAAACAGCAGTAAGCCCAGGGAAATATCTGCTTCTAAATCCAAAACGCAGCTATCTAACAGAACGGTTATCAATGTGTGCACTCAACTTCCAGAGTTAAACCCGTGTGTGGATGCAGCAGTCTGCAAACACTTTCTCTGCAGAGTCCCAAAACAGGCGTTTTCAGCCCATTACCGGCATATGGAAGAAACAGCAGTAAGCACAGGGAAATATCTGCTTCTAAATCCAAAACCCAGCTATATAACAGTACGGTTGTCAATGTGTGCACTCAACTTCCAGAGTTAAACCCGTGTGTGGATTCAGCAGTCTGCAAACACTTTCTGTGCAGGGTCTCAAAACAGGCCTTCCGGCCCAGTACCGGCATGTATAAGAAAGAGCATTAAGACTGCGTCTAAAACTCAGAAGAAACGTTTCTTTCAAACTGCTTGGCCATGTGTTCTTTGACCTAAGGGAGTTGAATCTATGTTTAGATTCAGCGAGATAGAAACACGTTTATTCTAGGAGCTGTCTTTGGATATTCCAGAATGAATGGGAGTATACGCTGTAATGAGAAATATCTGTTTCTAAAACCAAAATGGATCTATCTAGCAGAGTGGTTGTGAATGTGTGCCTTCGGCTTAAAGAGGTAAACTGCTCTTCTCATGCAGCACTTTAGAAACCCTTTATATGCAAATTCTCATACAGTCCTTTCCAGCAAAACACCAGCCTATAGGAAATAGCAGTAAGACTGAATCTTTAACATGGAAGAAACTGTTTTCAAACTGCTTTGCTGTGTGTTCATTCATATAAGAGACTTGAATATATGTTCAGATTCAGCTAGTTAGCAACACGTTTCTTCCAGGAGCTGTGTTTGCCTATTCCAGAGTATACTGGAGTATAAGATGTAAAGACAAATGTCTCGTTCCAAAAGAAAAACGGATGATCTAATGGAATGGTTGTCAATGTGTGCATTCAACTTACTGAGCTAAACTGCTGTTTGTATGCAGCAGTTTAGAAAACATTTCTGTGTAGATTCTCAAACAGACATTTCCAGCAAAATACCGGCCTATAAGAAATAGCAGTAAGACTGCGTCTAAAACTCAGAGGGAACGTTTCTTTCAAACTGCTCTGCAGTGTGTTCGTTCACCAAAGGTCGTTGAATCTATGTTTGGATTCAGCGAGTTTGAAACACGTTTATTCTAGGAGCTGCATTTCGATATACCAGAGTGTATGGGAGTAAATGCTGTAAAGAGAAATATCTGTTTCTAAAACCAAAACGGAGCTATCTAACAGAATGGTTGTGAATGTGTGCATTCAACTTAAAGGGTTAATCTGCTCTTCTTAGGCAGCAGTTTAGAAACCCTTTATATGCAAATTCTAAAATCAACATTTGCAGCAAAACACCAGCCTAAAAGAAGTAGCAGTAAGACTGCATCTATAACATAGAAGAAACGTTTTCTTCAAAATGCTCTGCTCTGTGTTCATTCACCTAAGAGTCTTGAGTATATGTTCAGATTCAGCGAGTAAGAAACACGTTTCTTCCAGGAGCTGCATTTGCATATTCCAGAGTGTACTGGAGTATAAGGTTTAAAGTGAAATATCTGGTTCTAAAACAAACACGGAGCCATCTAACAGAATGGTTGTCACTGTGTGCCTTCAGCTTATTGAGATAAACTGTTGTTTCTATGCAGCAGTTTAGAAAAGATTTTTGTGCAGATTCTAAAACAGACATTCCCAGCAAAATACCGGCCTCTAAGAAATAGCAATAAGACTGCGTCTAAAACTCAAATAAAACATTTCTTTCAAACTGCTGTGCTGTGTGTTCGTTCACCTAAGGGAGTTGAATCTATGTTGAGATTCAGCGACTTAGAAACACGTCTATTCTGGGAGCTGCGTTTGGCTATTCCAGAATGAATGGGAGTATATGCTGTAACTAGAAACACAGGCTTCTAAAACCAAAACGGAGCTAGCTAACAGAATGATTGTGAATGAGGGCATTCAACTTAACGAATTAAACTGCTCCACTTAAGCAGCAGTTTACAAACCATTTATATGGAAATTCTAAAACCAACATTTCCAGGAAAACACCAGCTTAAAAGCAATAGAAGTAACAGTGCATCTATAACATGGAAGAAATGTTTTTTTCAAACTCCTGTGCTGTGTGTTCATTCACCTAAGAGACTTCAATATATGCTCAGATTCAGCGAGTTACAAACACGTTTCTTCCAGGAGCTGCGAATGCATATATCAGAGTGTACTGGGGTACAAGATGTAAAGAGAAATATCTCATTATACTTAGAAACCCGTTTCTTTTAGGAGCTGCGTTTGGATATTCCAGAGTGAATGAGAGTATATGCTGTAAGGAGAAATAACTGCTTCTAAAACCAAAAGGCAGCTCTATCTAACTGAATGGTTGTCAATGCGTGCACTCAACTTCCAGAGATAAACCCGTGTGGGGATTCAGCAGTCTGCAAACACTTTCTCTGCAGAGTCCCAAAACAGGCGTTTTCAGCCCATTACCGGCATATGGAAGAAACAGCAGTAAGCCCAGGGAAATATCTGCTTCTAAATCCAAAACGCAGCTATCTAACAGAACGGTTGTCAATGTGTGCACAAAACTTCCAGAGTTAAACCCGTGTGTGGATTCAGCAGTCTGCAAACACTTTCTCTGCAGAGTCCCAAAACAGGCGTTTTCAGCCCATTACCGGCATATGGAAGAAACAGCAGTAAGCCCAGGGAAATATCTGCTTCTAAATCCAAAACGCAGCTATCTAACAGAACGGTTGTCAATGTGTGCACTCAACTTCCAGAGTTAAACCCGTGTGTGGATTCAGCAGTCTGCAAACACTTTCTCTGCAGAGTCCCAAAACAGGCGTTTTCAGCCCATTACCGGCATATGGAAGAAACAGCAGTAAGCACAGGGAAATATCTGCTTCTAAATCCAAAAAAAGCTATCTAACAGAACGGTTGTCAATGTGTGCACTCAACTTCCAGAGATAAACCCGTGTGTGGATTCAGCAGTCTGCAAACACTTTCTCTGCAGAGTCCCCAAACAGGCGTTTTCAGCCCATTACCGGCATAAGGAAGAAACAGCAGTAAGCACAGGGAAATATCTGCTTCTAAATCCAAAACGCAGCTATCTAACAGAACGGTTGTCAATGTGTGCACTCAACTTCCAGAGTTAAACCCGTGTGTGGATTCAGCAGTCTGCAAACACTTTCTCTGCAGAGTCCCCAAACAGGCGTTTTCAGCCCATTACCGGCATATGGAAGAAACAGCAGTAAGCACAGGGAAATATCTGCTTCTAAATCCAAAACGCAGCTATCTAACAGAACGGTTGTCAATGTGTGCACTCAACTTCCAGAGTTAAACCCGTGTGTGGATTCAGCAGTCTGCAAACACTTTCTGTGCAGAGTCTCAAAACAGGCCTTTCCGGCCCAGTACCGGCATATATAAGAAAGAGCATTAAGACTGCGTCTAAAACTCAGAAGAAACGTTTCTTTCAAACTGCTCGGCCTTGTGTTCTTTGGCCTAAGGGAGTTGATTCTATGTTTAGATTCAGCGAGATAGAAACACGTTTATTCTAGGAGCTGTCTTTGGATATTCCAGATTGAATGGGAGTATATGCTGTAAAGAGAAATATCTGTTTCTAAAACCAAAATGGATCTATCTAGCAGAGTGGTTGTGAATGTGTGCCTTCGGCTTAAAGAGGTAAACTGCTCTTCTCATGCAGCACTTTAGAAACCCTTTATATGCAAATACAGACCTTTCCAGCAAAACACCAGCCTATAGGAAATAGCAGTAAGACTGCATCTTTAACATGGAAGAAACTGTTTTCAAACTGCTCTGCTGTGTGTTCATTCATATAAGAGACTTGAATATATGTTCAGATTCAGCTAGTTAGCAACACGTTTCTTCCAGGAGCTGTGTTTGCCTATTCCAGAGTATACTGGAGTATAAGATGTAAAGACAAATGTCTCGTTCCAAAAGAAAAACGGATGATCTAATGGAATGGTTGTCAATGTGTGCATTCAACTTACTGAGCTAAACTGCTGTTTGTATGCAGCAGTTTAGAAAACATTTCTGTGTAGATTCTCAAACAGACATTTCCAGCAAAATACCGGCCTATAAGAAATAGCAGTAAGACTGCGTCTAAAACTCAGAGGGAACGTTTCTTTCAAACTGCTCTGCAGTGTGTTCGTTCACCAAAGGTCGTTGAATCTATGTTTGGATTCAGCGAGTTTGAAACACGTTTATTCTAGGAGCTGCATTTCGATATTCCAGAGTGTATGGGAGTAAATGCTGTAAAGAGAAATATCTGTTTCTAAAACCAAAACGGAGCTATCTAACAGAATGGTTGTGAATGTGTGCATTCAACTTAAAGGGTTAATCTGCTCTTCTTAGGCAGCAGTTTAGAAACCCTTTATATGCAAATTCTAAAATCAACATTTGCAGCAAAACACCAGCCTAAAAGAAGTAGCAGTAAGACTGCATCTATAACATAGAAGAAACGTTTTCTTCAAAATGCTCTGCTCTGTGTTCATTCACCTAAGAGTCTTGAGTATATATTCAGATTCAGCGAGTAAGAAACACGTTTCTTCCAGGAGCTGCATTTGCATATTCCAGAGTGTACTGGAGTATAAGGTTTAAAGTGAAATATCTGGTTCTAAAACAAACACGGAGCCATCTAACAGAATGGTTGTCACTGTGTGCATTCAGCTTATTGAGATAAACTGTTGTTTCTATGCAGCAGTTTAGAAAAGATTTTTGTGCAGATTCTAAAACAGACATTCCCAGCAAAATACTGGCCTCTTTGGAATAGCAATAAGACTGCGTCTAAAACTCAAATAAAACGTTTGTTTCAAACTGCTGTGCTGTGTGTTCGTTCACCTAAGGGAGTTGAATCTATGTTTAGATTCAGCGACTTAGAAACACGTCTATTCTGGGAGCTGCATTTGCCTATTCCAGAATGAATGGGAGTATATGCTGTAACTAGAAACACAGGCTTCTAAAACCAAAACGGAGCTAGCTAACAGAATGATTGTGAATGAGGGCATTCAACTTAACGAATTAAACTGCTCCACTTAAGCAGCAGTTTACAAACCATTTATATGGAAATTCTAAAACCAACATATCCAGGAAAACACCAGCCTAAAAGCAATAGCAGTTAACAGTGCATCTATAACATGGAAGAAATGTTTTTTTCAAACTCCTCTGCTGTGTGTTCATTCACCTAAGAGACTTCAATATAGGCACAGATTCAGCGAGTTACAAACACGTTTCTTCCAGGAGCTGCGTATGGATATATCAGAGTGTACTAGGGTACAAGATGTAAAGAGAAATATCTGATTATACTTAGAAACCCGTTTCTTTTAGGAGCTGCGTTTGGATATTCCAGAGTGAATGATAGTATACGCTGTAAAGAGAAATAACTGCTTCTAAAACCAAAAGGCATCTATCTAACTGAATGGTTGTCAATGCGTGCACTCAACTTCCAGAGATAAACCCGAGTGTGGATTCAGCAGTCTGCAAACACTTTCTCTGCAGAGTCCCAAAACAGGCGTTTTCAGCCCATTACCGGCATATGGAAGAAACAGCAGTAAGCACAGGGAAATATCTGCTTCTAAATCCAAAACGCAGCTATCTAACAGAACGGTTGTCAATGTGTGCACTCAACTTCCAGAGTTAAACCCGTGTGTGGATTCAGCAGCCTGCAGAGACTTTCTCTGCAGAGTCCCCAAACAGGCGTTTTCAGCCCATTACCGGCATATGGAAGAAACAGCAGTAAGCACAGGGAAATATCTGCTTCTAAATCCAAAACGCAGCTATCTAACAGAACGGTTGTCAATGTGTGCACTCAACTTCCAGAGTTAAACCCGTGTGTGGATTCAGCAGTCTGCAGAGACTTTCTCTGCAGAGTCCCAAAACAGGCGTTTTCAGCCCATTACCGGCATATGGAAGAAACAGCAGTAAGCACAGGGAAATATCTGCTTCTAAATCCAAAACGCAGCTATCTAACAGAACGGTTGTCAATGTGTGCACTCAACTTCCAGAGTTAAACCCGTGTGTGGATTCAGCAGTCTGCAGAGACTTTCTCTGCAGAGTCCCAAAACAGGCGTTTTCAGCTCATTACCGGCATATGGAAGAAACAGCAGTAAGCACAGGGAAATATCTGCTTCTAAATCCAAAACGCAGCTATCTAACAGAACGGTTGTCAATGTGTGCACTCAACTTCCAGAGTTAAACCCGTGTGTGGATTCAGCAGTCTGCAGAGACTTTCTCTGCAGAGTCCCAAAACAGGCGTTTTCAGCCCATTACCGGCATATGGAAGAAACAGCAGTAAGCACAGGGAAATATCTGCTTCTAAATCCAAAACGCAGCTATCTAACAGAACGGTTGTCAATGTGTGCACTCAACTTCCAGAGTTAAACCCGTGTGTGGATTCAGCAGTCTGCAGAGACTTTCTCTGCAGAGTCCCAAAACAGGCGTTTTCAGCCCATTACCGGCATATGGAAGAAACAGCAGTAAGCACAGGGAAATATCTGCTTCTAAATCCAAAACGCAGCTATCTAACAGAACGGTTGTCAATGTGTGCACTCAACTTCCAGAGTTAAACCCGTGTGTGGATTCAGCAGTCTGCAGAGACTTTCTCTGCAGAGTCCAAAACAGGCGTTTTGAGCCCATTACCGGCATATGGAAGAAACAGCAGAAAGCACAGGGAAATATCTGCTTCTAAATCCAAAACGCAGCTATCTAACAGAACGGTTGTCAATGTGTGCACTCCACTTCCAGAGTTAAACCCGTGTGTGGATTCAGCAGTCTGCAAACACTTTCTCTGCAGAGTCCCAAAACAGGCGTTTTCAGCCCATTACCGGCATATGGAAGAAACAGCAGTAAGCCCAGGGAAATATCTGCTTCTAAATCCAAAACGCAGCTATCTAACAGAACGGTTATCAATGTGTGCACTCAACTTCCAGAGTTAAACCCGTGTGTGGATGCAGCAGTCTGCAAACACTTTCTCTGCAGAGTCCCAAAACAGGCGTTTTCAGCCCATTACCGGCATATGGAAGAAACAGCAGTAAGCACAGGGAAATATCTGCTTCTAAATCCAAAACCCAGCTATATAACAGTACGGTTGTCAATGTGTGCACTCAACTTCCAGAGTTAAACCCGTGTGTGGATTCAGCAGTCTGCAAACACTTTCTGTGCAGGGTCTCAAAACAGGCCTTCCGGCCCAGTACCGGCATGTATAAGAAAGAGCATTAAGACTGCGTCTAAAACTCAGAAGAAACGTTTCTTTCAAACTGCTTGGCCATGTGTTCTTTGACCTAAGGGAGTTGAATCTATGTTTAGATTCAGCGAGATAGAAACACGTTTATTCTAGGAGCTGTCTTTGGATATTCCAGAATGAATGGGAGTATACGCTGTAATGAGAAATATCTGTTTCTAAAACCAAAATGGATCTATCTAGCAGAGTGGTTGTGAATGTGTGCCTTCGGCTTAAAGAGGTAAACTGCTCTTCTCATGCAGCACTTTAGAAACCCTTTATATGCAAATTCTCATACAGTCCTTTCCAGCAAAACACCAGCCTATAGGAAATAGCAGTAAGACTGAATCTTTAACATGGAAGAAACTGTTTTCAAACTGCTTTGCTGTGTGTTCATTCATATAAGAGACTTGAATATATGTTCAGATTCAGCTAGTTAGCAACACGTTTCTTCCAGGAGCTGTGTTTGCCTATTCCAGAGTATACTGGAGTATAAGATGTAAAGACAAATGTCTCGTTCCAAAAGAAAAACGGATGATCTAATGGAATGGTTGTCAATGTGTGCATTCAACTTACTGAGCTAAACTGCTGTTTGTATGCAGCAGTTTAGAAAACATTTCTGTGTAGATTCTCAAACAGACATTTCCAGCAAAATACCGGCCTATAAGAAATAGCAGTAAGACTGCGTCTAAAACTCAGAGGGAACGTTTCTTTCAAACTGCTCTGCAGTGTGTTCGTTCACCAAAGGTCGTTGAATCTATGTTTGGATTCAGCGAGTTTGAAACACGTTTATTCTAGGAGCTGCATTTCGATATACCAGAGTGTATGGGAGTAAATGCTGTAAAGAGAAATATCTGTTTCTAAAACCAAAACGGAGCTATCTAACAGAATGGTTGTGAATGTGTGCATTCAACTTAAAGGGTTAATCTGCTCTTCTTAGGCAGCAGTTTAGAAACCCTTTATATGCAAATTCTAAAATCAACATTTGCAGCAAAACACCAGCCTAAAAGAAGTAGCAGTAAGACTGCATCTATAACATAGAAGAAACGTTTTCTTCAAAATGCTCTGCTCTGTGTTCATTCACCTAAGAGTCTTGAGTATATGTTCAGATTCAGCGAGTAAGAAACACGTTTCTTCCAGGAGCTGCATTTGCATATTCCAGAGTGTACTGGAGTATAAGGTTTAAAGTGAAATATCTGGTTCTAAAACAAACACGGAGCCATCTAACAGAATGGTTGTCACTGTGTGCCTTCAGCTTATTGAGATAAACTGTTGTTTCTATGCAGCAGTTTAGAAAAGATTTTTGTGCAGATTCTAAAACAGACATTCCCAGCAAAATACCGGCCTCTAAGAAATAGCAATAAGACTGCGTCTAAAACTCAAATAAAACATTTCTTTCAAACTGCTGTGCTGTGTGTTCGTTCACCTAAGGGAGTTGAATCTATGTTGAGATTCAGCGACTTAGAAACACGTCTATTCTGGGAGCTGCGTTTGGCTATTCCAGAATGAATGGGAGTATATGCTGTAACTAGAAACACAGGCTTCTAAAACCAAAACGGAGCTAGCTAACAGAATGATTGTGAATGAGGGCATTCAACTTAACGAATTAAACTGCTCCACTTAAGCAGCAGTTTACAAACCATTTATATGGAAATTCTAAAACCAACATTTCCAGGAAAACACCAGCTTAAAAGCAATAGAAGTAACAGTGCATCTATAACATGGAAGAAATGTTTTTTTCAAACTCCTGTGCTGTGTGTTCATTCACCTAAGAGACTTCAATATACGCTCAGATTCAGCGAGTTACAAACACGTTTCTTCCAGGAGCTGCGAATGCATATATCAGAGTGTACTGGGGTACAAGATGTAAAGAGAAATATCTCATTATACTTAGAAACCCGTTTCTTTTAGGAGCTGCGTTTGGATATTCCAGAGTGAATGAGAGTATATGCTGTAAGGAGAAATAACTGCTTCTAAAACCAAAAGGCAGCTCTATCTAACTGAATGGTTGTCAATGCGTGCACTCAACTTCCAGAGATAAACCCGTGTGGGGATTCAGCAGTCTGCAAACACTTTCTCTGCAGAGTCCCAAAACAGGCGTTTTCAGCCCATTACCGGCATATGGAAGAAACAGCAGTAAGCCCAGGGAAATATCTGCTTCTAAATCCAAAACGCAGCTATCTAACAGAACGGTTGTCAATGTGTGCACTCAACTTCCAGAGTTAAACCAGTGTGTGGATTCAGCAGTCTGCAAACACTTTCTCTGCAGAGTCCCAAAACAGGCGTTTTCAGCCCATTACCGGCATATGGAAGAAACAGCAGTAAGCCCAGGGAAATATCTGCTTCTAAATCCAAAACGCAGCTATCTAACAGAACGGTTGTCAATGTGTGCACTCAACTTCCAGAGTTAAACCCGTGTGTGGATTCAGCAGTCTGCAAACACTTTCTCTGCAGAGTCCCAAAACAGGCGTTTTCAGCCCATTACCGGCATATGGAAGAAACAGCAGTAAGCACAGGGAAATATCTGCTTCTAAATCCAAAACGCAGCTATCTAACAGAACGGTTGTCAATGTGTGCACTCAACTTCCAGAGTTAAACCCGTGTGTGGATTCAGCAGTCTGCAAACACTTTCTCTGCAGAGTCCCAAAACAGGCGTTTTCAACCCATTACCGGCATACGGAAGAAACAGCAGTAAGCCCAGGGAAATATCTGCTTCTAAATCCAAAACGCAGCTATCTAACAGAACGGTTGTCAATGTGTGCACTCAACTTCCAGAGTTAAACCCGTGTGTGGATTCAGCAGTCTGCAAACACTTTCTCTGCAGAGTCCCAAAACAGGCGTTTTCAGCCCATTACCGGCATATGGAAGAAACAGCAGTAAGCACAGGGAAATATCTGCTTCTAAATGCAAAACGCAGCTATCTAACAGAACGGTTGTCAATGTGTGCACTCAACTTCCAGAGTTAAACGCGTGTGTGGATTCAGCAGTCTGCAAACGGTTTCTCTGCAGAGTCCCAAAACAGGCGTTTTCAGCCCATTACCGGCATATGGAAGAAACAGCAGTAAGCACAGGGAAATATCTGCTTCTAAATCCAAAACGCAGCTATCTAACAGAACGGTTGTCAATGTGTGCACTCAACTTCCGGAGTTAAACCCGTGTGTGGATTCAGCAGTCTGCAAACACTTTCTCTGCAGAGTCCGAAAACAGGCGTTTTCCTCCCATTACAGGCATATGGAAGAAACAGCAGTAAGCACAGGGAAATATCTGCTTCTAAATCCAAAACGCAGCTATCTAACAGAACGGTTGTCAATGTGTGCACTCAACTTCCAGAGTTAAACCCGTGTGTGGATTCAGCAGTCTGCAAACGCTTTCTCTGCAGAGTCCAAAACAGGCGTTTTGAGCCCATTACCGGCATATGGAAGAAACAGCAGTAAGCACAGGGAAATATCTGCTTCTAAATCCAAAACGCAGCTATCTAACAGAACGGTTGTCAATGTGTGCACTCCACTTCCAGAGTTAAACCCGTGTGTGGATTCAGCAGTCTGCAAACACTTTCTCTGCAGAGTCCGAAAACAGGCGTTTTCCTCCCATTACCGGCATATGGAAGAAACAGCAGTAAGCCCAGGGAAATATCTGCTTCTAAATCCAAAACGCAGCTATCTAACAGAACGGTTGTCAATGTGTGCACTCAACTTCCAGAGTTAAACCCGTGTGGGGATTCAGCAGTCTGCAAACGCTTTCTCTGCAGAGTCCAAAACAGGCGTTTTGAGCCCATTACCGGCATATGGAAGAAACAGCAGAAAGCACAGGGAAATATCTGCTTCTAAATCCAAAACGCAGCTATCTAACAGAACGGTTGTCAATGTGTGCACTCCACTTCCAGAGTTAAACCCGTGTGTGGATTCAGCAGTCTGCAAACACTTTCTCTGCAGAGTCCCAAAACAGGCGTTTTCAGCCCATTACCGGCATATGGAAGAAACAGCAGTAAGCACAGGGAAATATCTGCTTCTAAATCCAAAACGCAGCTATCTAACAGAACGGTTGTCAATGTGTGCACTCAACTTCCGGAGTTAAACCCGTGTGTGGATTCAGCAGTCTGCAAACACTTTCTCTGCAGAGTCCCAAAACAGGCGTTTTCAGCCCATTACCGGCATATGGAAGAAACAGCAGTAAGCACAGGGAAATATCTGCTTCTAAATGCAAAACGCAGCTATCTAACAGAACGGTTGTCAATGTGTGCACTCAACTTCCAGAGTTAAACGCGTGTGTGGATTCAGCAGTCTGCAAACGGTTTCTCTGCAGAGTCCCAAAACAGGCGTTTTCAGCCCATTACCGGCATATGGAAGAAACAGCAGTAAGCACAGGGAAATATCTGCTTCTAAATCCAAAACGCAGCTATCTAACAGAACGGTTGTCAATGTGTGCACTCAACTTCCGGAGTTAAACCCGTGTGTGGATTCAGCAGTCTGCAAACACTTTCTCTGCAGAGTCCGAAAACAGGCGTTTTCCTCCCATTACAGGCATATGGAAGAAACAGCAGTAACCACAGGGAAATATCTGCTTCTAAATCCAAAACGCAGCTATCTAACAGAACGGTTGTCAATGTGTGCACTCAACTTCCAGAGTTAAACCCGTGTGTGGATTCAGCAGTCTGCAAACGCTTTCTCTGCAGAGTCCAAAACAGGCGTTTTGAGCCCATTACCGGCATATGGAAGAAACAGCAGAAAACACAGGGAAATATCTGCTTCTAAATCCAAAACGCAGCTATCTAACAGAACGGTTGTCAATGTGTGCACTCCACTTCCAGAGTTAAACCCGTGTGTGGATTCAGCAGTCTGCAAACACTTTCTCTGCAGAGTCCGAAAACAGGCGTTTTCCTCCCATTACCGGCATATGGAAGAAACAGCAGTAAGCCCAGGGAAATATCTGCTTCTAAATCCAAAACGCAGCTATCTAACAGAACGGTTGTCAATGTGTGCACTCAACTTCCAGAGTTAAACCCGTGTGTGGATTCAGCAGTCTGCAAACGCTTTCTCTGCAGAGTCCAAAACAGGCGTTTTGAGCCCATTACCGGCATATGGAAGAAACAGCAGAAAGCACAGGGAAATATCTGCTTCTAAATCCAAAACGCAGCTATCTAACAGAACGGTTGTCAATGTGTGCACTCCACTTCCAGAGTTAAACCCGTGTGTGGATTCAGCAGTCTGCAAACACTTTCTCTGTAGAGTCCCAAAACAGGCGTTTTCAGCCCATTACCGGCATATGGAAGAAACAGCAGTAAGCCCAGGGAAATATCTGCTTCTAAATCCAAAACGCAGCTATCTAACAGAACGGTTGTCAATGTGTGCACTCAACTTCCAGAGTTAAACCCGTGTGTGGATTCAGCAGTCTGCAAACACTTTCTCTGCAGAGTCCCAAAACAGGCGTTTTCAGCCCATTACCGGCATATGGAAGAAACAGCAGTAAGCCCAGGGAAATATCTGCTTCTAAATCCAAAACGCAGCTATCTAACAGAACGGTTGTCAATGGGTGCACTCAACTTCCAGAGTTAAACCCGTGTGTGGATTCAGCAGTCTGCAAACGCTTTCTCTGCAGAGTCCCAAAACAGGCATTTTCAGCCCATTACCGGCATATGGAAGAAACAGCAGTAAGCACAGGGAAATATCTTCTTCTAAATCCAAAACGCAGCTATCTAACAGAACGGTTGTCAATGTGTGCACTCAACTTCCAGAGTTAAACCCGTGTGTGGATTCAGCACTCTGCAAACACTTTCTCTGCAGAGTCCCAAAACAGGCGTTTTCCGCCCATTACCGGCATATGGAAGAAACAGCAGTAAGCACAGGGAAATATCTGCTTCTAAATCCAAAACGCAGCTATCTAACAGAACGGTTGTCAATGTGCGCTCTCAACTTCCAGAGTTAAACCCGTGTGTGGATTCAGCAGTCTGCAAACACATTCTCTGCAGAGTCCCAAAACAGGCGTTTTCAGCCCATTACCGGCATAAGGAAGAAACAGCAGTAAGCCCAGGGAAATAGCTGCTTCTAAATCCAAAACGCAGCTATCTAACAGAACGGTTGTCAATGTGTGCACTCAACTTCCAGAGTTAAACCCGTGTGTGGATTCAGCAGTCTGCAAACACTTTCTCTGCAGAGTCCCAAAACAGGCGTTTTCAGCCCATTACCTGCATATGGAAGAAACAGCAGTAAGCCCAGGGAAATATCTGCTTCTAAATCCAAAACGCAGCTATCTAACAGAACGGTTGTCAATGTGTGCATTGAACTTCCAGAGTTAAACCCGTGTGTGGATTCAGCAGTCTGCAAACACTTTCTCTGCAGAGTCGCAAAACAGGTGTTTTCAGCCCATTACCTGCATATGGAAGAAACAGCAGTAAGCACAGTGAAATATCTGCTTCTAAATCCAAAACGCAGCTATCTAACAGAACGGTTGTCAATGTGTGCACTCAACTTCCAGAGTTAAACCCGTGTGTGGATTCAGCAGTCTGCAAACACTTTCTCTGCAGAGTCCCAAAACAGGCGTTTTCAGCCCATTACCGGCATATGGAAGAAACAGCAGTAAGCCCAGGGAAATATCTGCTTCTAAATCCAAAACGCAGCTATCTAACAGAACGGTTGTCAATGTGTGCACTCAGCTTCCAGAGTTAAACCCGTGTGTGGATTCAGCAGTCTGCAAACACTTTCTCTGCAGAGTCCCAAAACAGGCGTTTTCAGCCCATTACCGGCATATGGAAGAAACAGCAGTAAGCACAGGGAAATATCTGCTTCTAAATCCAAAACGCAGCTATCTAACAGAACGGTTGTCAATGTGTGCACTCAACTTCCAGAGTTAAACCCGTGTGTGGATTCAGCAGTCTGCAAACACTTTCTCTGCAGAGTCCCAAAACAGGCGTTTTCAACCCATTACCGGCATAGGGAAGAAACAGCAGTAAGCCCAGGGAAATATCTGCTTCTAAATCCAAAACGCAGCTATCTAACAGAACGGTTGTCAATGTGTGCACTCAACTTCCAGAGTTAAACCCGTGTGTGGATTCAGCAGTCTGCAAACACTTTCTCTGCAGAGTCCCAAAACAGGCGTTTTCAGCCCATTACCGGCATATGGAAGAAACAGCAGTAAGCACAGGGAAATATCTGCTTCTAAATGCAAAACGCAGCTATCTAACAGAACGGTTGTCAATGTGTGCACTCAACTTCCAGAGTTAAACGCGTGTGTGGATTCAGCAGTCTGCAAACGGTTTCTCTGCAGAGTCCCAAAACAGGCGCTTTCAGTCCATTACCGGCATATGGAAGAAACAGCAGTAAGCACAGGGAAATATCTGCTTCTAAATCCAAAACGCAGCTATCTAACAGAACGGTTGTCAATGTGTGCACTCCACTTCCGGAGTTAAACCCGTGTGTGGATTCAGCAGTCTGCAAACACTTTCTCTGCAGAGTCCGAAAACAGGCGTTTTCCTCCCATTACCGGCATATGGAAGAAACAGCAGTAAGCCCAGGGAAATATCTGCTTCTAAATCCAAAACGCAGCTATCTAACAGAACGGTTGTCAATGTGTGCACTCAACTTCCAGAGTTAAACCCGTGTGTGGATGCAGCAGTCTGCAAACACTTTCTCTGCAGAGTCCCAAAACAGGCGTTTTCCGCCCATTACGGGCATATGGAAGAAACAGCAGTAAGCACAGGGAAATATCTGCTTCTAAATCCAAAACCCAGCTATATAACAGTACGGTTGTCAATGTGTGCACTCAACTTCCAGAGTTAAACCCGTGTGTGGATTCAGCAGTCTGCAAACACTTTCTGTGCAGGGTCTCAAAACAGGCCTTCCGGCCCAGTACCGGCATGTATAAGAAAGAGCATTAAGACTGCGTCTAAAACTCAGAAGAAACGTTTCTTTCAAACTGCTCGGCCATGTGTTCTTTGACCTAAGGGAGTTGAATCTATGTTTAGATTCAGCGAGATAGAAACACGTTTATTCTAGGAGCTGTCTTTGGATATTCCAGAATGAATGGGAGTATACGCTGTAATGAGAAATATCTGTTTCTAAAACCAAAATGGATCTATCTAGCAGAGTGGTTATGAATGTGTGCCTTCGGCTTAAAGAGGTAAACTGCTCTTCTCATGCAGCACTTTAGAAACCCTTTATATGCAAATTCTCATACAGTCCTTTCCAGCAAAACACCAGCCTATAGGAAATAGCAGTAAGACTGAATCTTTAACATGGAAGAAACTGTTTTCAAACTGCTTTGCTGTGTGTTCATTCATATAAGAGACTTGAATATATGTTCAGATTCAGCTAGTTAGCAACACGTTTCTTCCAGGAGCTGTGTTTGCCTATTCCAGAGTATACTGGAGTATAAGATGTAAAGACAAATGTCTCGTTCCAAAAGAAAAACGGATGATCTAATGGAATGGTTGTCAATGTGTGCATTCAACTTACTGAGCTAAACTGCTGTTTGTATGCAGCAGTTTAGAAAACATTTCTGTGTAGATTCTCAAACAGACATTTCCAGCAAAATACCGGCCTATAAGAAATAGCAGTAAGACTGCGTCTAAAACTCAGAGGGAACGTTTCTTTCAAACTGCTCTGCAGTGTGTTCGTTCACCAAAGGTCGTTGAATCTATGTTTGGATTCAGCGAGTTTGAAACACGTTTATTCTAGGAGCTGCATTTCGATATACCAGAGTGTATGGGAGTAAATGCTGTAAAGAGAAATATCTGTTTCTAAAACCAAAACGGAGCTATCTAACAGAATGGTTGTGAATGTGTGCATTCAACTTAAAGGGTTAATCTGCTCTTCTTAGGCAGCAGTTTAGAAACCCTTTATATGCAAATTCTAAAATCAACATTTGCAGCAAAACACCAGCCTAAAAGAAGTAGCAGTAAGACTGCATCTATAACATAGAAGAAACGTTTTCTTCAAAATGCTCTGCTCTGTGTTCATTCACCTAAGAGTCTTGAGTATATGTTCAGATTCAGCGAGTAAGAAACACGTTTCTTCCAGGAGCTGCATTTGCATATTCCAGAGTGTACTGGAGTATAAGGTTTAAAGTGAAATATCTGGTTCTAAAACAAACACGGAGCCATCTAACAGAATGGTTGTCACTGTGTGCCTTCAGCTTATTGAGATAAACTGTTGTTTCTATGCAGCAGTTTAGAAAAGATTTTTGTGCAGATTCTAAAACAGACATTCCCAGCAAAATACCGGCCTCTAAGAAATAGCAATAAGACTGCGTCTAAAACTCAAATAAAACATTTCTTTCAAACTGCTGTGCTGTGTGTTCGTTCACCTAAGGGAGTTGAATCTATGTTGAGATTCAGCGACTTAGAAACACGTCTATTCTGGGAGCTGCGTTTGGCTATTCCAGAATGAATGGGAGTATATGCTGTAACTAGAAACACAGGCTTCTAAAACCAAAACGGAGCTAGCTAACAGAATGATTGTGAATGAGGGCATTCAACTTAACGAATTAAACTGCTCCACTTAAGCAGCAGTTTACAAACCATTTATATGGAAATTCTAAAACCAACATTTCCAGGAAAACACCAGCTTAAAAGCAATAGAAGTAACAGTGCATCTATAACATGGAAGAAATGTTTTTTTCAAACTCCTGTGCTGTGTGTTCATTCACCTAAGAGACTTCAATATATGCTCAGATTCAGCGAGTTACAAACACGTTTCTTCCAGGAGCTGCGAATGCATATATCAGAGTGTACTGGGGTACAAGATGTAAAGAGAAATATCTCATTATACTTAGAAACCCGTTTCTTTTAGGAGCTGCGTTTGGATATTCCAGAGTGAATGAGAGTATATGCTGTAAGGAGAAATAACTGCTTCTAAAACCAAAAGGCAGCTCTATCTAACTGAATGGTTGTCAATGCGTGCACCCAACTTCCAGAGATAAACCCGTGTGGGGATTCAGCAGTCTGCAAACACTTTCTCTGCAGAGTCCCAAAACAGGCGTTTTCAGCCCATTACCGGCATATGGAAGAAACAGCAGTAAGCCCAGGGAAATATCTGCTTCTAAATCCAAAACGCAGCTATCTAACAGAACGGTTGTCAATGTGTGCACTCAACTTCCAGAGATAAACACGTGTGTGGATTCAGCAGTCTGCAAACACTTTCTCTGCAGAGTCCCAAAACAGGCGTTTTCAGCCCATTACCGGCATATGGAAGAAACAGCAGTAAGCACAGGGAAATATCTGCTTCTAAATCCAAAACGCAGCTATCTAACAGAACGGTTGTCAATGTGAGCACTCAACTTCCAGAGTTAAACCCGTGTGTGGATTCAGCAGTCTGCAAACACTTTCTCTGCAGAGTCCCAAAACAGGCGTTTTCAGCCCATTACCGGCATATGGAAGAAACAGCAGTAAGCCCAGGGAAATATCTGCTTCTAAATCCAAAACGCAGCTATCTAACAGAACGGTTGTCAATGTGTGCACTCAACTTCCAGAGTTAAACCCGTGTGTGGATTCAGCAGTCTGCAAACACTTTCTCTGCAGAGTCCCAAAACAGGCGTTTTCAGCCCATTACCGGCATATGGAAGAAACAGCAGTAAGCCCAGGGAAATATCTGCTTCTAAATCCAAAACGCAGCTATCTAACAGAACGGTTGTCAATGGGTGCACTCAACTTCCAGAGTTAAACCCGTGTGTGGATTCAGCAGTCTGCAAACACTTTCTCTGCAGAGTCCCAAAACAGGCGTTTTCAGCCCATTACCGGCATATGGAAGAAACAGCAGTAAGCACAGGGAAATATCTTCTTCTAAATCCAAAACGCAGCTATCTAACAGAACGGTTGTCAATGTGTGCACTCAACTTCCAGAGTTAAACCCGTGTGTGGATTCAGCACTCTGCAAACACTTTCTCTGCAGAGTCCCAAAACAGGCGTTTTCCGCCCATTACCGGCATATGGAAGAAACAGCAGTAAGCACAGGGAAATATCTGCTTCTAAATCCAAAACGCAGCTATCTAACAGAACGGTTGTCAATGTGCGCACTCAACTTCCAGAGTTAAACCCGTGTGTGGATTCAGCAGTCTGCAAACACATTCTCTGCAGAGTCCCAAAACAGGCGTTTTCAGCCCATTACCGGCATAAGGAAGAAACAGCAGTAAGCCCAGGGAAATAGCTGCTTCTAAATCCAAAACGCAGCTATCTAACAGAACGGTTGTCAATGTGTGCACTCAACTTCCAGAGTTAAACCCGTGTGTGGATTCAGCAGTCTGCAAACACTTTCTCTGCAGAGTCCCAAAACAGGCGTTTTCAGCCCATTACCTGCATATGGAAGAAACAGCAGTAAGCCCAGGGAAATATCTGCTTCTAAATCCAAAACGCAGCTATCTAACAGAACGGTTGTCAATGTGTGCATTGAACTTCCAGAGTTAAACCCGTGTGTGGATTCAGCAGTCTGCAAACACTTTCTCTGCAGAGTCGCAAAACAGGTGTTTTCAGCCCATTACCTGCATATGGAAGAAACAGCAGTAAGCACAGTGAAATATCTGCTTCTAAATCCAAAACGCAGCTATCTAACAGAACGGTTGTCAATGTGTGCACTCAACTTCCAGAGTTAAACCCGTGTGTGGATTCAGCAGTCTGCAAACACTTTCTCTGCAGAGTCCCAAAACAGGCGTTTTCAGCCCATTACCGGCATATGGAAGAAACAGCAGTAAGCCCAGGGAAATATCTGCTTCTAAATCCAAAACGCAGCTATCTAACAGAACGGTTGTCAATGTGTGCACTCAGCTTCCAGAGTTAAACCCGTGTGTGGATTCAGCAGTCTGCAAACACTTTCTCTGCAGAGTCCCAAAACAGGCGTTTTCAGCCCATTACCGGCATATGGAAGAAACAGCAGTAAGCACAGGGAAATATCTGCTTCTAAATCCAAAACGCAGCTATCTAACAGAACGGTTGTCAATGTGTGCACTCAACTTCCAGAGTTAAACCCGTGTGTGGATTCAGCAGTCTGCAAACACTTTCTCTGCAGAGTCCCAAAACAGGCGTTTTCAACCCATTACCGGCATAGGGAAGAAACAGCAGTAAGCCCAGGGAAATATCTGCTTCTAAATCCAAAACGCAGCTATCTAACAGAACGGTTGTCAATGTGTGCACTCAACTTCCAGAGTTAAACCCGTGTGTGGATTCAGCAGTCTGCAAACACTTTCTCTGCAGAGTCCCAAAACAGGCGTTTTCAGCCCATTACCGGCATATGGAAGAAACAGCAGTAAGCACAGGGAAATATCTGCTTCTAAATGCAAAACGCAGCTATCTAACAGAACGGTTGTCAATGTGTGCACTCAACTTCCAGAGTTAAACGCGTGTGTGGATTCAGCAGTCTGCAAACGGTTTCTCTGCAGAGTCCCAAAACAGGCGCTTTCAGTCCATTACCGGCATATGGAAGAAACAGCACTAAGCACAGGGAAATATCTGCTTCTAAATCCAAAACGCAGCTATCTAACAGAACGGTTGTCAATGTGTGCACTCCACTTCCGGAGTTAAACCCGTGTGTGGATTCAGCAGTCTGCAAACACTTTCTCTGCAGAGTCCGAAAACAGGCGTTTTCCTCCCATTACCGGCATATGGAAGAAACAGCAGTAAGCCCAGGGAAATATCTGCTTCTAAATCCAAAACGCAGCTATCTAACAGAACGGTTGTCAATGTGTGCACTCAACTTCCAGAGTTAAACCCGTGTGGGGATTCAGCAGTCTGCAAACGCTTTCTCTGCAGAGTCCAAAACAGGCGTTTTGAGCCCATTACCGGCATATGGAAGAAACAGCAGAAAGCACAGGGAAATATCTGCTTCTAAATCCAAAACGCAGCTATCTAACAGAACGGTTGTCAATGTGTGCACTCCACTTCCAGAGTTAAACCCGTGTGTGGATTCAGCAGTCTGCAAACACTTTCTCTGCAGAGTCCCAAAACAGGCGTTTTCAGCCCATTACCGGCATATGGAAGAAACAGCAGTAAGCACAGGGAAATATCTGCTTCTAAATCCAAAACGCAGCTATCTAACAGAACGGTTGTCAATGTGTGCACTCAACTTCCAGAGTTAAACCCGTGTGTGGATGCAGCAGTCTGCAAACACTTTCTCTGCAGAGTCCCAAAACAGGCGTTTTCAGCCCATTACCGGCATATGGAAGAAACAGCAGTAAGCACAGGGAAATATCTGCTTCTAAATCCAAAACCCAGCTATATAACAGTACGGTTGTCAATGTGTGCACTCAACTTCCAGAGTTAAACCCGTGTGTGGATTCAGCAGTCTGCAAACACTTTCTGTGCAGGGTCTCAAAACAGGCCTTCCGGCCCAGTACCGGCATGTATAAGAAAGAGCATTAAGACTGCGTCTAAAACTCAGAAGAAACGTTTCTTTCAAACTGCTCGGCCATGTGTTCTTTGACCTAAGGGAGTTGAATCTATGTTTAGATTCAGCGAGATAGAAACACGTTTATTCTAGGAGCTGTCTTTGGATATTCCAGAATGAATGGGAGTATACGCTGTAATGAGAAATATCTGTTTCTAAAACCAAAATGGATCTATCTAGCAGAGTGGTTATGAATGTGTGCCTTCGGCTTAAAGAGGTAAACTGCTCTTCTCATGCAGCACTTTAGAAACCCTTTATATGCAAATTCTCATACAGTCCTTTCCAGCAAAACACCAGCCTATAGGAAATAGCAGTAAGACTGAATCTTTAACATGGAAGAAACTGTTTTCAAACTGCTTTGCTGTGTGTTCATTCATATAAGAGACTTGAATATATGTTCAGATTCAGCTAGTTAGCAACACGTTTCTTCCAGGAGCTGTGTTTGCCTATTCCAGAGTATACTGGAGTATAAGATGTAAAGACAAATGTCTCGTTCCAAAAGAAAAACGGATGATCTAATGGAATGGTTGTCAATGTGTGCATTCAACTTACTGAGCTAAACTGCTGTTTGTATGCAGCAGTTTAGAAAACATTTCTGTGTAGATTCTCAAACAGACATTTCCAGCAAAATACCGGCCTATAAGAAATAGCAGTAAGACTGCGTCTAAAACTCAGAGGGAACGTTTCTTTCAAACTGCTCTGCAGTGTGTTCGTTCACCAAAGGTCGTTGAATCTATGTTTGGATTCAGCGAGTTTGAAACACGTTTATTCTAGGAGCTGCATTTCGATATACCAGAGTGTATGGGAGTAAATGCTGTAAAGAGAAATATCTGTTTCTAAAACCAAAACGGAGTTATCTAACAGAATGGTTGTGAATGTGTGCATTCAACTTAAAGGGTTAATCTGCTCTTCTTAGGCAGCAGTTTAGAAACCCTTTATATGCAAATTCTAAAATCAACATTTGCAGCAAAACACCAGCCTAAAAGAAGTAGCAGTAAGACTGCATCTATAACATAGAAGAAACGTTTTCTTCAAAATGCTCTGCTCTGTGTTCATTCACCTAAGAGTCTTGAGTATATGTTCAGATTCAGCGAGTAAGAAACACGTTTCTTCCAGGAGCTGCATTTGCATATTCCAGAGTGTACTGGAGTATAAGGTTTAAAGTGAAATATCTGGTTCTAAAACAAACACGGAGCCATCTAACAGAATGGTTGTCACTGTGTGCCTTCAGCTTATTGAGATAAACTGTTGTTTCTATGCAGCAGTTTAGAAAAGATTTTTGTGCAGATTCTAAAACAGACATTCCCAGCAAAATACCGGCCTCTAAGAAATAGCAATAAGACTGCGTCTAAAACTCAAATAAAACATTTCTTTCAAACTGCTGTGCTGTGTGTTCGTTCACCTAAGGGAGTTGAATCTATGTTGAGATTCAGCGACTTAGAAACACGTCTATTCTGGGAGCTGCGTTTGGCTATTCCAGAATGAATGGGAGTATATGCTGTAACTAGAAACACAGGCTTCTAAAACCAAAACGGAGCTAGCTAACAGAATGATTGTGAATGAGGGCATTCAACTTAACGAATTAAACTGCTCCACTTAAGCAGCAGTTTACAAACCATTTATATGGAAATTCTAAAACCAACATTTCCAGGAAAACACCAGCTTAAAAGCAATAGAAGTAACAGTGCATCTATAACATGGAAGAAATGTTTTTTTCAAACTCCTGTGCTGTGTGTTCATTCACCTAAGAGACTTCAATATATGCTCAGATTCAGCGAGTTACAAACACGTTTCTTCCAGGAGCTGCGAATGCATATATCAGAGTGTACTGGGGTACAAGATGTAAAGAGAAATATCTCATTATACTTAGAAACCCGTTTCTTTTAGGAGCTGCGTTTGGATATTCCAGAGTGAATGAGAGTATATGCTGTAAGGAGAAATAACTGCTTCTAAAACCAAAAGGCAGCTCTATCTAACTGAATGGTTGTCAATGCGTGCACTCAACTTCCAGAGATAAACCCGTGTGGGGATTCAGCAGTCTGCAAACACTTTCTCTGCAGAGTCCCAAAACAGGCGTTTTCAGCCCATTACCGGCATATGGAAGAAACAGCAGTAAGCACAGGGAAATATCTGCTTCTAAATCCAAAACGCAGCTATCTAACAGAACGGTTGTCAATGTGTGCACTCAACTTCCAGAGTTAAACCCGTGTGTGGATGCAGCAGTCTGCAAACACTTTCTCTGCAGAGTCCCAAAACAGGCGTTTTCAGCCCATTACCGGCATATGGAAGAAACAGCAGTAAGCACAGGGAAATATCTGCTTCTAAATCCAAAACCCAGCTATATAACAGTACGGTTGTCAATGTGTGCACTCAACTTCCAGAGTTAAACCCGTGTGTGGATTCAGCAGTCTGCAAACACTTTCTGTGCAGGGTCTCAAAACAGGCCTTCCGGCCCAGTACCGGCATGTATAAGAAAGAGCATTAAGACTGCGTCTAAAACTCAGAAGAAACGTTTCTTTCAAACTGCTTGGCCATGTGTTCTTTGACCTAAGGGAGTTGAATCTATGTTTAGATTCAGCGAGATAGAAACACGTTTATTCTAGGAGCTGTCTTTGGATATTCCAGAATGAATGGGAGTATACGCTGTAATGAGAAATATCTGTTTCTAAAACCAAAATGGATCTATCTAGCAGAGTGGTTGTGAATGTGTGCCTTCGGCTTAAAGAGGTAAACTGCTCTTCTCATGCAGCACTTTAGAAACCCTTTATATGCAAATTCTCATACAGTCCTTTCCAGCAAAACACCAGCCTATAGGAAATAGCAGTAAGACTGAATCTTTAACATGGAAGAAACTGTTTTCAAACTGCTTTGCTGTGTGTTCATTCATATAAGAGACTTGAATATATGTTCAGATTCAGCTAGTTAGCAACACGTTTCTTCCAGGAGCTGTGTTTGCCTATTCCAGAGTATACTGGAGTATAAGATGTAAAGACAAATGTCTCGTTCCAAAAGAAAAACGGATGATCTAATGGAATGGTTGTCAATGTGTGCATTCAACTTACTGAGCTAAACTGCTGTTTGTATGCAGCAGTTTAGAAAACATTTCTGTGTAGATTCTCAAACAGACATTTCCAGCAAAATACCGGCCTATAAGAAATAGCAGTAAGACTGCGTCTAAAACTCAGAGGGAACGTTTCTTTCAAACTGCTCTGCAGTGTGTTCGTTCACCAAAGGTCGTTGAATCTATGTTTGGATTCAGCGAGTTTGAAACACGTTTATTCTAGGAGCTGCATTTCGATATACCAGAGTGTATGGGAGTAAATGCTGTAAAGAGAAATATCTGTTTCTAAAACCAAAACGGAGCTATCTAACAGAATGGTTGTGAATGTGTGCATTCAACTTAAAGGGTTAATCTGCTCTTCTTAGGCAGCAGTTTAGAAACCCTTTATATGCAAATTCTAAAATCAACATTTGCAGCAAAACACCAGCCTAAAAGAAGTAGCAGTAAGACTGCATCTATAACATAGAAGAAACGTTTTCTTCAAAATGCTCTGCTCTGTGTTCATTCACCTAAGAGTCTTGAGTATATGTTCAGATTCAGCGAGTAAGAAACACGTTTCTTCCAGGAGCTGCATTTGCATATTCCAGAGTGTACTGGAGTATAAGGTTTAAAGTGAAATATCTGGTTCTAAAACAAACACGGAGCCATCTAACAGAATGGTTGTCACTGTGTGCCTTCAGCTTATTGAGATAAACTGTTGTTTCTATGCAGCAGTTTAGAAAAGATTTTTGTGCAGATTCTAAAACAGACATTCCCAGCAAAATACCGGCCTCTAAGAAATAGCAATAAGACTGCGTCTAAAACTCAAATAAAACATTTCTTTCAAACTGCTGTGCTGTGTGTTCGTTCACCTAAGGGAGTTGAATCTATGTTGAGATTCAGCGACTTAGAAACACGTCTATTCTGGGAGCTGCGTTTGGCTATTCCAGAATGAATGGGAGTATATGCTGTAACTAGAAACACAGGCTTCTAAAACCAAAACGGAGCTAGCTAACAGAATGATTGTGAATGAGGGCATTCAACTTAACGAATTAAACTGCTCCACTTAAGCAGCAGTTTACAAACCATTTATATGGAAATTCTAAAACCAACATTTCCAGGAAAACACCAGCTTAAAAGCAATAGAAGTAACAGTGCATCTATAACATGGAAGAAATGTTTTTTTCAAACTCCTGTGCTGTGTGTTCATTCACCTAAGAGACTTCAATATATGCTCAGATTCAGCGAGTTACAAACACGTTTCTTCCAGGAGCTGCGAATGCATATATCAGAGTGTACTGGGGTACAAGATGTAAAGAGAAATATCTCATTATACTTAGAAACCCGTTTCTTTTAGGAGCTGCGTTTGGATATTCCAGAGTGAATGAGAGTATATGCTGTAAGGAGAAATAACTGCTTCTAAAACCAAAAGGCAGCTCTATCTAACTGAATGGTTGTCAATGCGTGCACTCAACTTCCAGAGATAAACCCGTGTGGGGATTCAGCAGTCTGCAAACACTTTCTCTGCAGAGTCCCAAAACAGGCGTTTTCAGCCCATTACCGGCATATGGAAGAAACAGCAGTAAGCACAGGGAAATATCTGCTTCTAAATCCAAAACGCAGCTATCTAACAGAACGGTTGTCAATGTGTGCACTCAACTTCCAGAGTTAAACCCGTGTGTGGATTCAGCAGTCTGCAAACACTTTCTCTGCAGAGTCCCAAAACAGGCGTTTTCAGCCCATTACCGGCATATGGAAGAAACAGCAGTAAGCACAGGGAAATATCTGCTTCTAAATCCAAAACGCAGCTATCTAACAGAACGGTTGTCAATGTGTGCACTCAACTTCCAGAGTTAAACCCGTGTGTGGATTCAGCAGTCTGCAAACACTTTCTCTGCAGAGTCCCAAAACAGGCGTTTTCAGCCCATTACCGGCATATGGAAGAAACAGCAGTAAGCCCAGGGAAATATCTGCTTCTAAATCCAAAACGCAGCTATCTAACAGAACGGTTGTCAATGTGTGCACTCAACTTCCAGAGTTAAACCCGTGTGTGGATTCAGCAGTCTGCAAACACTTTCTCTGCAGAGTCCCAAAACAGGCGTTTTCAGCCCATTACCGGCATATGGAAGAAACAGCAGTAAGCCCAGGGAAATATCTGCTTCTAAATCCAAAACGCAGCTATCTAACAGAACGGTTGTCAATGTGTGCACTCAACTTCCAGAGTTAAACCCGTGTGTGGATTCAGCAGTCTGCAAACGCTTTCTCTGCAGAGTCCCAAAACAGGCGTTTTCAGCCCATTACCGGCACATGGAAGAAACAGCAGTAAGCACAGGGAAATATCTTCTTCTAAATCCAAAACGCAGCTATCTAACAGAACGGTTGTCAATGTGTGCACTCAACTTCCAGAGTTAAACCCGTGTGTGGATTCAGCAGTCTGCAAACACTTTCTCTGCAGAGTCCCAAAACAGGCGTTTTCTGCCCATTACCGGCATATGGAAGAAACAGCAGTAAGCACAGGGAAATATCTGCTTCTAAATCCAAAACGCAGCTATCTAACAGAACGGTTGTCAATGTGTGCACTCAACTTCCAGAGTTAAACCCGTGTGTGGATTCAGCAGTCTGCAGACACATTCTCTGCAGAGTCCCAAAACAGGCGTTTTCAGCCCATTACCGGCATAAGGAAGAAACAGCAGTAAGCCCAGGGAAATAGCTGCTTCTAAATCCAAAACGCAGCTATCTAACAGAACGGTTGTCAATGTGTGCACTCAACTTCCAGAGTTAAACCCGTGTGTGGATTCAGCAGTCTGCAAACACTTTCTCTGCAGAGTCCCAAAACAGGCGTTTTCAGCCCATTACCTGCATATGGAAGAAACAGCAGTAAGCCCAGGGAAATATCAGCTTCTAAATCCAAAACGCAGCTATCTAACAGAACGGTTTTCAATGTGTGCACTGAACTTCCAGAGTTAAACCCGTGTGTGGATTCAGCAGTCTGCAAACACTTTCTCTGCAGAGTCGCAAAACAGGTGTTTTCAGCCCATTACCTGCATATGGAAGAAACAGCAGTAAGCACAGGGAAATATCTGCTTCTAAATCCAAAACGCAGCTATCTAACAGAACGGTTGTCAATGTGTGCACTCAACTTCCAGAGTTAAACCCGTGTGTGGATTCAGCAGTCTGCAAACACTTTCTCTGCAGAGTCCCAAAACAGGCGTTTTCAGCCCATTACCGGCATATGGAAGAAACAGCAGTAAGCCCAGGGAAATATCTGCTTCTAAATCCAAAACGCAGCTATCTAACAGAACGGTTGTCAATGTGTGCACTCAGCTTCCAGAGTTAAACCCGTGTGTGGATTCAGCAGTCTGCAAACACTTTCTCTGCAGAGTCCCAAAACAGGCGTTTTCAGCCCATTACCGGCATATGGAAGAAACAGCAGTAAGCACAGGGAAATATCTTCTTCTAAATCCAAAACGCAGCTATCTAACAGAACGGTTGTCAATGTGTGCACTCAACTTCCAGAGTTAAACCCGTGTGTGGATTCAGCAGTCTGCAAACACTTTCTCTGCAGAGTCCCAAAACAGGCGTTTTCAACCCATTACCGGCATATGGAAGAAACAGCAGTAAGCCCAGGGAAATATCTGCTTCTAAATCCAAAACGCAGCTATCTAACAGAACGGTTGTCAATGTGTGCACTCAACTTCCAGAGTTAAACCCGTGTGTGGATTCAGCAGTCTGCAAACACATTCTCTGCAGAGTCCCAAAACAGGCGTTTTCAGCCCATTACCGGCATAAGGAAGAAACAGCAGTAAGCCCAGGGAAATAGCTGCTTCTAAATCCAAAACGCAGCTATCTAACAGAACGGTTGTCAATGTGTGCACTCAACTTCCAGAGTTAAACCCGTGTGTGGATTCAGCAGTCTGCAAACACTTTCTCTGCAGAGTCCCAAAACAGGCGTTTTCAGCCCATTACCTGCATATGGAAGAAACAGCAGTAAGCCCAGGGAAATATCTGCTTCTAAATCCAAAACGCAGCTATCTAACAGAACGGTTTTCAATGTGTGCACTGAACTTCCAGAGTTAAACCCGTGTGTGGATTCAGCAGTCTGCAAACACTTTCTCTGCAGAGTCGCAAAACAGGTGTTTTCAGCCCATTACCTGCATATGGAAGAAACAGCAGTAAGCACAGGGAAATATCTGCTTCTAAATCCAAAACGCAGCTATCTAACAGAACGGTTGTCAATGTGTGCACTCAACTTCCAGAGTTAAACCCGTGTGTGGATTCAGCAGTCTGCAAACACTTTCTCTGCAGAGTCCCAAAACAGGCGTTTTCAGCCCATTACCGGCATATGGAAGAAAGAGCAGTAAGCACAGGGAAATATCTGCTTCTAAATCCAAAACGCAGCTATCTAACAGAACGGTTGTCAATGTGTGCACTCAACTTCCAGAGTTAAACCCGTGTGTGGATTCAGCAGTCTGCAAACACTTTCTCTGCAGAGTCCCAAAACAGGCGTTTTCAACCCATTACCGGCATATGGAAGAAACAGCAGTAAGCCCAGGGAAATATCTGCTTCTAAATCCAAAACGCGGCTATCTAACAGAACGGTTGTCAATGTGTGCACTCAACTTCCAGAGTTAAACCCGTGTGTGGATTCAGCAGTCTGCAAACACTTTCTCTGCAGAGTCCCAAAACAGGCGTTTTCAGCCCATTACCGGCATATGGAAGAAACAGCAGTAAGCACAGGGAAATATCTGCTTCTAAATCCAAAACGCAGCTATCTAACAGAACGGTTGTCAATGTGTGCACTCAACTTCCAGAGTTATACGCGTGTGTGGATTCAGCAGTCTGCAAACGGTTTCTCTGCAGAGTCCCAAAACAGGCGTTTTCAGCCCATTACCGGCATATGGAAGAAACAGCAGTAAGCACAGGGAAATATCTGCTTCTAAATCCAAAACGCAGCTATCTAACAGAACGGTTGTCAATGTGTGCACTCCACTTCCGGAGTTAAACCCGTGTGTGGATTCAGCAGTCTGCAAACACTTTCTCTGCAGAGTCCGAAAACAGGCGTTTTCCTCCCATTACCGGCATATGGAAGAAACAGCAGTAAGCCCAGGGAAATATCTGCTTCTAAATCCAAAACGCAGCTATCTAACAGAACGGTTGTCAATGTGTGCACTCAACTTCCAGAGTTAAACCCGTGTGTGGATTCAGCAGTCTGCAAACGCTTTCTCTGCAGAGTCCAAAACAGGCGTTTTGAGCCCATTACCGGCATATGGAAGAAACAGCAGAAAGCACAGGGAAATATCTGCTTCTAAATCCAAAACGCAGCTATCTAACAGAACGGTTGTCAATGTGTGCACTCCACTTCCAGAGTTAAACCCGTGTGTGGATTCAGCAGTCTGCAAACACTTTCTCTGCAGAGTCCCAAAACAGGCGTTTTCAGCCCATTACCGGCATATGGAAGAAACAGCAGTAAGCCCAGGGAAATATCTGCTTCTAAATCCAAAACGCAGCTATCTAACAGAACGGTTGTCAATGTGTGCACTCAACTTCCAGAGTTAAACCCGTGTGTGGATGCAGCAGTCTGCAAACACTTTCTCTGCAGAGTCCCAAAACAGGCGTTTTCAGCCCTTTACCGGCATATGGAAGAAACAGCAGTAAGCACAGGGAAATATCTGCTTCTAAATCCAAAACCCAGCTATATAACAGTACGGTTGTCAATGTGTGCACTCAACTTCCAGAGTAAAACCCGTGTGTGGATTCAGCAGTCTGCAAACACTTTCTGTGCAGGGTCTCAAAACAGGCCTTCCGGCCCAGTACCGGCATGTATAAGAAAGAGCATTAAGACTGCGTCTAAAACTCAGAAGAAACGTTTCTTTCAAACTGCTCGGCCATGTGTTCTTTGACCTAAGGGAGTTGAATCTATGTTTAGATTCAGCGAGATAGAAACACGTTTATTCTAGGAGCTGTCTTTGGATATTCCAGAATGAATGGGAGTATACGCTGTAATGAGAAATATCTGTTTCTAAAACCAAAATGGATCTATCTAGCAGAGTGGTTGTGAATGTGTGCCTTCGGCTTAAAGAGGTAAACTGCTCTTCTCATGCAGCACTTTAGAAACCCTTTATATGCAAATTCTCATACAGTCCTTTCCAGCAAAACACCAGCCTATAGGAAATAGCAGTAAGACTGAATCTTTAACATGGAAGAAACTGTTTTCAAACTGCTTTGCTGTGTGTTCATTCATATAAGAGACTTGAATATATGTTCAGATTCAGCTAGTTAGCAACACGTTTCTTCCAGGAGCTGTGTTTGCCTATTCCAGAGTATACTGGAGTATAAGATGTAAAGACAAATGTCTCGTTCCAAAAGAAAAACGGATGATCTAATGGAATGGTTGTCAATGTGTGCATTCAACTTACTGAGCTAAACTGCTGTTTGTATGCAGCAGTTTAGAAAACATTTCTGTGTAGATTCTCAAACAGACATTTCCAGCAAAATACCGGCCTATAAGAAATAGCAGTAAGACTGCGTCTAAAACTCAGAGGGAACGTTTCTTTCAAACTGCTCTGCAGTGTGTTCGTTCACCAAAGGTCGTTGAATCTATGTTTGGATTCAGCGAGTTTGAAACACGTTTATTCTAGGAGCTGCATTTCGATATACCAGAGTGTATGGGAGTAAATGCTGTAAAGAGAAATATCTGTTTCTAAAACCAAAACGGAGCTATCTAACAGAATGGTTGTGAATGTGTGCATTCAACTTAAAGGGTTAATCTGCTCTTCTTAGGCAGCAGTTTAGAAACCCTTTATATGCAAATTCTAAAATCAACATTTGCAGCAAAACACCAGCCTAAAAGAAGTAGCAGTAAGACTGCATCTATAACATAGAAGAAACGTTTTCTTCAAAATGCTCTGCTCTGTGTTCATTCACCTAAGAGTCTTGAGTATATGTTCAGATTCAGCGAGTAAGAAACACGTTTCTTCCAGGAGCTGCATTTGCATATTCCAGAGTGTACTGGAGTATAAGGTTTAAAGTGAAATATCTGGTTCTAAAACAAACACGGAGCCATCTAACAGAATGGTTGTCACTGTGTGCCTTCAGCTTATTGAGATAAACTGTTGTTTCTATGCAGCAGTTTAGAAAAGATTTTTGTGCAGATTCTAAAACAGACATTCCCAGCAAAATACCGGCCTCTAAGAAATAGCAATAAGACTGCGTCTAAAACTCAAATAAAACATTTCTTTCAAACTGCTGTGCTGTGTGTTCGTTCACCTAAGGGAGTTGAATCTATGTTGAGATTCAGCGACTTAGAAACACGTCTATTCTGGGAGCTGCGTTTGGCTATTCCAGAATGAATGGGAGTATATGCTGTAACTAGAAACACAGGCTTCTAAAACCAAAAGGGAGCTAGCTAACAGAATGATTGTGAATGAGGGCATTCAACTTAACGAATTAAACTGCTCCACTTAAGCAGCAGTTTACAAACCATTTATATGGAAATTCTAAAACCAACATTTCCAGGAAAACACCAGCTTAAAAGCAATAGAAGTAACAGTGCATCTATAACATGGAAGAAATGTTTTTTTCAAACTCCTGTGCTGTGTGTTCATTCACCTAAGAGACTTCAATATACGCTCAGATTCAGCGAGTTACAAACACGTTTCTTCCAGGAGCTGCGAATGCATATATCAGAGTGTACTGGGGTACAAGATGTAAAGAGAAATATCTCATTATACTTAGAAACCCGTTTCTTTTAGGAGCTGCGTTTGGATATTCCAGAGTGAATGAGAGTATATGCTGTAAGGAGAAATAACTGCTTCTAAAACCAAAAGGCAGCTCTATCTAACTGAATGGTTGTCAATGCGTGCACTCAACTTCCAGAGATAAACCCGTGTGGGGATTCAGCAGTCTGCAAACACTTTCTCTGCAGAGTCCCAAAACAGGCGTTTTCAGCCCATTACCGGCATATGGAAGAAACAGCAGTAAGCCCAGGGAAATATCTGCTTCTAAATCCAAAACGCAGCTATCTAACAGAACGGTTGTCAATGTGTGCACAAAACTTCCAGAGTTAAACCCGTGTGTGGATTCAGCAGTCTGCAAACACTTTCTCTGCAGAGTCCCAAAACAGGCGTTTTCAGCCCATTACCGGCATATGGAAGAAACAGCAGTAAGCCCAGGGAAATATCTGCTTCTAAATCCAAAACGCAGCTATCTAACAGAACGGTTGTCAATGTGTGCACTCAACTTCCAGAGTTAAACCCGTGTGTGGATTCAGCAGTCTGCAAACACTTTCTCTGCAGAGTCCCAAAACAGGCGTTTTCAGCCCATTACCGGCATATGGAAGAAACAGCAGTAAGCACAGGGAAATATCTGCTTCTAAATCCAAAAAAAGCTATCTAACAGAACGGTTGTCAATGTGTGCACTCAACTTCCAGAGATAAACCCGTGTGTGGATTCAGCAGTCTGCAAACACTTTCTCTGCAGAGTCCCCAAACAGGCGTTTTCAGCCCATTACCGGCATAAGGAAGAAACAGCAGTAAGCACAGGGAAATATCTGCTTCTAAATCCAAAACGCAGCTATCTAACAGAACGGTTGTCAATGTGTGCACTCAACTTCCAGAGTTAAACCCGTGTGTGGATTCAGCAGTCTGCAAACACTTTCTCTGCAGAGTCCCCAAACAGGCGTTTTCAGCCCATTACCGGCATATGGAAGAAACAGCAGTAAGCACAGGGAAATATCTGCTTCTAAATCCAAAACGCAGCTATCTAACAGAACGGTTGTCAATGTGTGCACTCAACTTCCAGAGTTAAACCCGTGTGTGGATTCAGCAGTCTGCAAACACTTTCTGTGCAGAGTCTCAAAACAGGCCTTTCCGGCCCAGTACCGGCATATATAAGAAAGAGCATTAAGACTGCGTCTAAAACTCAGAAGAAACGTTTCTTTCAAACTGCTCGGCCTTGTGTTCTTTGGCCTAAGGGAGTTGATTCTATGTTTAGATTCAGCGAGATAGAAACACGTTTATTCTAGGAGCTGTCTTTGGATATTCCAGATTGAATGGGAGTATATGCTGTAAAGAGAAATATCTGTTTCTAAAACCAAAATGGATCTATCTAGCAGAGTGGTTGTGAATGTGTGCCTTCGGCTTAAAGAGGTAAACTGCTCTTCTCATGCAGCACTTTAGAAACCCTTTATATGCAAATACAGACCTTTCCAGCAAAACACCAGCCTATAGGAAATAGCAGTAAGACTGCATCTTTAACATGGAAGAAACTGTTTTCAAACTGCTCTGCTGTGTGTTCATTCATATAAGAGACTTGAATATATGTTCAGATTCAGCTAGTTAGCAACACGTTTCTTCCAGGAGCTGTGTTTGCCTATTCCAGAGTATACTGGAGTATAAGATGTAAAGACAAATGTCTCGTTCCAAAAGAAAAACGGATGATCTAATGGAATGGTTGTCAATGTGTGCATTCAACTTACTGAGCTAAACTGCTGTTTGTATGCAGCAGTTTAGAAAACATTTCTGTGTAGATTCTCA
Organism: Aotus nancymaae; assembly: GCF_030222135.1. Classification (NCBI taxonomy): domain Eukaryota; kingdom Metazoa; phylum Chordata; class Mammalia; order Primates; family Aotidae; genus Aotus; species Aotus nancymaae. The sequence goes on from NW_026988607.1 coordinate 156,231, forward strand.
AACAGACATTTCCAGCAAAATACCGGCCTATAAGAAATAGCAGTAAGACTGCGTCTAAAACTCAGAGGGAACGTTTCTTTCAAACTGCTCTGCAGTGTGTTCGTTCACCAAAGGTCGTTGAATCTATGTTTGGATTCAGCGAGTTTGAAACACGTTTATTCTAGGAGCTGCATTTCGATATTCCAGAGTGTATGGGAGTAAATGCTGTAAAGAGAAATATCTGTTTCTAAAACCAAAACGGAGCTATCTAACAGAATGGTTGTGAATGTGTGCATTCAACTTAAAGGGTTAATCTGCTCTTCTTAGGCAGCAGTTTAGAAACCCTTTATATGCAAATTCTAAAATCAACATTTGCAGCAAAACACCAGCCTAAAAGAAGTAGCAGTAAGACTGCATCTATAACATAGAAGAAACGTTTTCTTCAAAATGCTCTGCTCTGTGTTCATTCACCTAAGAGTCTTGAGTATATATTCAGATTCAGCGAGTAAGAAACACGTTTCTTCCAGGAGCTGCATTTGCATATTCCAGAGTGTACTGGAGTATAAGGTTTAAAGTGAAATATCTGGTTCTAAAACAAACACGGAGCCATCTAACAGAATGGTTGTCACTGTGTGCATTCAGCTTATTGAGATAAACTGTTGTTTCTATGCAGCAGTTTAGAAAAGATTTTTGTGCAGATTCTAAAACAGACATTCCCAGCAAAATACTGGCCTCTTTGGAATAGCAATAAGACTGCGTCTAAAACTCAAATAAAACGTTTGTTTCAAACTGCTGTGCTGTGTGTTCGTTCACCTAAGGGAGTTGAATCTATGTTTAGATTCAGCGACTTAGAAACACGTCTATTCTGGGAGCTGCATTTGCCTATTCCAGAATGAATGGGAGTATATGCTGTAACTAGAAACACAGGCTTCTAAAACCAAAACGGAGCTAGCTAACAGAATGATTGTGAATGAGGGCATTCAACTTAACGAATTAAACTGCTCCACTTAAGCAGCAGTTTACAAACCATTTATATGGAAATTCTAAAACCAACATATCCAGGAAAACACCAGCCTAAAAGCAATAGCAGTTAACAGTGCATCTATAACATGGAAGAAATGTTTTTTTCAAACTCCTCTGCTGTGTGTTCATTCACCTAAGAGACTTCAATATAGGCACAGATTCAGCGAGTTACAAACACGTTTCTTCCAGGAGCTGCGTATGGATATATCAGAGTGTACTAGGGTACAAGATGTAAAGAGAAATATCTGATTATACTTAGAAACCCGTTTCTTTTAGGAGCTGCGTTTGGATATTCCAGAGTGAATGATAGTATACGCTGTAAAGAGAAATAACTGCTTCTAAAACCAAAAGGCATCTATCTAACTGAATGGTTGTCAATGCGTGCACTCAACTTCCAGAGATAAACCCGAGTGTGGATTCAGCAGTCTGCAAACACTTTCTCTGCAGAGTCCCAAAACAGGCGTTTTCAGCCCATTACCGGCATATGGAAGAAACAGCAGTAAGCACAGGGAAATATCTGCTTCTAAATCCAAAACGCAGCTATCTAACAGAACGGTTGTCAATGTGTGCACTCAACTTCCAGAGTTAAACCCGTGTGTGGATTCAGCAGCCTGCAGAGACTTTCTCTGCAGAGTCCCCAAACAGGCGTTTTCAGCCCATTACCGGCATATGGAAGAAACAGCAGTAAGCACAGGGAAATATCTGCTTCTAAATCCAAAACGCAGCTATCTAACAGAACGGTTGTCAATGTGTGCACTCAACTTCCAGAGTTAAACCCGTGTGTGGATTCAGCAGTCTGCAGAGACTTTCTCTGCAGAGTCCCAAAACAGGCGTTTTCAGCCCATTACCGGCATATGGAAGAAACAGCAGTAAGCACAGGGAAATATCTGCTTCTAAATCCAAAACGCAGCTATCTAACAGAACGGTTGTCAATGTGTGCACTCAACTTCCAGAGTTAAACCCGTGTGTGGATTCAGCAGTCTGCAGAGACTTTCTCTGCAGAGTCCCAAAACAGGCGTTTTCAGCTCATTACCGGCATATGGAAGAAACAGCAGTAAGCACAGGGAAATATCTGCTTCTAAATCCAAAACGCAGCTATCTAACAGAACGGTTGTCAATGTGTGCACTCAACTTCCAGAGTTAAACCCGTGTGTGGATTCAGCAGTCTGCAGAGACTTTCTCTGCAGAGTCCCAAAACAGGCGTTTTCAGCCCATTACCGGCATATGGAAGAAACAGCAGTAAGCACAGGGAAATATCTGCTTCTAAATCCAAAACGCAGCTATCTAACAGAACGGTTGTCAATGTGTGCACTCAACTTCCAGAGTTAAACCCGTGTGTGGATTCAGCAGTCTGCAGAGACTTTCTCTGCAGAGTCCCAAAACAGGCGTTTTCAGCCCATTACCGGCATATGGAAGAAACAGCAGTAAGCACAGGGAAATATCTGCTTCTAAATCCAAAACGCAGCTATCTAACAGAACGGTTGTCAATGTGTGCACTCAACTTCCAGAGTTAAACCCGTGTGTGGATTCAGCAGTCTGCAGAGACTTTCTCTGCAGAGTCCAAAACAGGCGTTTTGAGCCCATTACCGGCATATGGAAGAAACAGCAGAAAGCACAGGGAAATATCTGCTTCTAAATCCAAAACGCAGCTATCTAACAGAACGGTTGTCAATGTGTGCACTCCACTTCCAGAGTTAAACCCGTGTGTGGATTCAGCAGTCTGCAAACACTTTCTCTGCAGAGTCCCAAAACAGGCGTTTTCAGCCCATTACCGGCATATGGAAGAAACAGCAGTAAGCCCAGGGAAATATCTGCTTCTAAATCCAAAACGCAGCTATCTAACAGAACGGTTATCAATGTGTGCACTCAACTTCCAGAGTTAAACCCGTGTGTGGATGCAGCAGTCTGCAAACACTTTCTCTGCAGAGTCCCAAAACAGGCGTTTTCAGCCCATTACCGGCATATGGAAGAAACAGCAGTAAGCACAGGGAAATATCTGCTTCTAAATCCAAAACCCAGCTATATAACAGTACGGTTGTCAATGTGTGCACTCAACTTCCAGAGTTAAACCCGTGTGTGGATTCAGCAGTCTGCAAACACTTTCTGTGCAGGGTCTCAAAACAGGCCTTCCGGCCCAGTACCGGCATGTATAAGAAAGAGCATTAAGACTGCGTCTAAAACTCAGAAGAAACGTTTCTTTCAAACTGCTTGGCCATGTGTTCTTTGACCTAAGGGAGTTGAATCTATGTTTAGATTCAGCGAGATAGAAACACGTTTATTCTAGGAGCTGTCTTTGGATATTCCAGAATGAATGGGAGTATACGCTGTAATGAGAAATATCTGTTTCTAAAACCAAAATGGATCTATCTAGCAGAGTGGTTGTGAATGTGTGCCTTCGGCTTAAAGAGGTAAACTGCTCTTCTCATGCAGCACTTTAGAAACCCTTTATATGCAAATTCTCATACAGTCCTTTCCAGCAAAACACCAGCCTATAGGAAATAGCAGTAAGACTGAATCTTTAACATGGAAGAAACTGTTTTCAAACTGCTTTGCTGTGTGTTCATTCATATAAGAGACTTGAATATATGTTCAGATTCAGCTAGTTAGCAACACGTTTCTTCCAGGAGCTGTGTTTGCCTATTCCAGAGTATACTGGAGTATAAGATGTAAAGACAAATGTCTCGTTCCAAAAGAAAAACGGATGATCTAATGGAATGGTTGTCAATGTGTGCATTCAACTTACTGAGCTAAACTGCTGTTTGTATGCAGCAGTTTAGAAAACATTTCTGTGTAGATTCTCAAACAGACATTTCCAGCAAAATACCGGCCTATAAGAAATAGCAGTAAGACTGCGTCTAAAACTCAGAGGGAACGTTTCTTTCAAACTGCTCTGCAGTGTGTTCGTTCACCAAAGGTCGTTGAATCTATGTTTGGATTCAGCGAGTTTGAAACACGTTTATTCTAGGAGCTGCATTTCGATATACCAGAGTGTATGGGAGTAAATGCTGTAAAGAGAAATATCTGTTTCTAAAACCAAAACGGAGCTATCTAACAGAATGGTTGTGAATGTGTGCATTCAACTTAAAGGGTTAATCTGCTCTTCTTAGGCAGCAGTTTAGAAACCCTTTATATGCAAATTCTAAAATCAACATTTGCAGCAAAACACCAGCCTAAAAGAAGTAGCAGTAAGACTGCATCTATAACATAGAAGAAACGTTTTCTTCAAAATGCTCTGCTCTGTGTTCATTCACCTAAGAGTCTTGAGTATATGTTCAGATTCAGCGAGTAAGAAACACGTTTCTTCCAGGAGCTGCATTTGCATATTCCAGAGTGTACTGGAGTATAAGGTTTAAAGTGAAATATCTGGTTCTAAAACAAACACGGAGCCATCTAACAGAATGGTTGTCACTGTGTGCCTTCAGCTTATTGAGATAAACTGTTGTTTCTATGCAGCAGTTTAGAAAAGATTTTTGTGCAGATTCTAAAACAGACATTCCCAGCAAAATACCGGCCTCTAAGAAATAGCAATAAGACTGCGTCTAAAACTCAAATAAAACATTTCTTTCAAACTGCTGTGCTGTGTGTTCGTTCACCTAAGGGAGTTGAATCTATGTTGAGATTCAGCGACTTAGAAACACGTCTATTCTGGGAGCTGCGTTTGGCTATTCCAGAATGAATGGGAGTATATGCTGTAACTAGAAACACAGGCTTCTAAAACCAAAAGGGAGCTAGCTAACAGAATGATTGTGAATGAGGGCATTCAACTTAACGAATTAAACTGCTCCACTTAAGCAGCAGTTTACAAACCATTTATATGGAAATTCTAAAACCAACATTTCCAGGAAAACACCAGCTTAAAAGCAATAGAAGTAACAGTGCATCTATAACATGGAAGAAATGTTTTTTTCAAACTCCTGTGCTGTGTGTTCATTCACCTAAGAGACTTCAATATACGCTCAGATTCAGCGAGTTACAAACACGTTTCTTCCAGGAGCTGCGAATGCATATATCAGAGTGTACTGGGGTACAAGATGTAAAGAGAAATATCTCATTATACTTAGAAACCCGTTTCTTTTAGGAGCTGCGTTTGGATATTCCAGAGTGAATGAGAGTATATGCTGTAAGGAGAAATAACTGCTTCTAAAACCAAAAGGCAGCTCTATCTAACTGAATGGTTGTCAATGCGTGCACTCAACTTCCAGAGATAAACCCGTGTGGGGATTCAGCAGTCTGCAAACACTTTCTCTGCAGAGTCCCAAAACAGGCGTTTTCAGCCCATTACCGGCATATGGAAGAAACAGCAGTAAGCCCAGGGAAATATCTGCTTCTAAATCCAAAACGCAGCTATCTAACAGAACGGTTGTCAATGTGTGCACAAAACTTCCAGAGTTAAACCCGTGTGTGGATTCAGCAGTCTGCAAACACTTTCTCTGCAGAGTCCCAAAACAGGCGTTTTCAGCCCATTACCGGCATATGGAAGAAACAGCAGTAAGCCCAGGGAAATATCTGCTTCTAAATCCAAAACGCAGCTATCTAACAGAACGGTTGTCAATGTGTGCACTCAACTTCCAGAGTTAAACCCGTGTGTGGATTCAGCAGTCTGCAAACACTTTCTCTGCAGAGTCCCAAAACAGGCGTTTTCAGCCCATTACCGGCATATGGAAGAAACAGCAGTAAGCACAGGGAAATATCTGCTTCTAAATCCAAAAAAAGCTATCTAACAGAACGGTTGTCAATGTGTGCACTCAACTTCCAGAGATAAACCCGTGTGTGGATTCAGCAGTCTGCAAACACTTTCTCTGCAGAGTCCCCAAACAGGCGTTTTCAGCCCATTACCGGCATATGGAAGAAACAGCAGTAAGCACAGGGAAATATCTGCTTCTAAATCCAAAACGCAGCTATCTAACAGAACGGTTGTCAATGTGTGCACTCAACTTCCAGAGTTAAACCCGTGTGTGGATTCAGCAGTCTGCAAACACTTTCTCTGCAGAGTCCCCAAACAGGCGTTTTCAGCCCATTACCGGCATATGGAAGAAACAGCAGTAAGCACAGGGAAATATCTGCTTCTAAATCCAAAACGCAGCTATCTAACAGAACGGTTGTCAATGTGTGCACTCAACTTCCAGAGTTAAACCCGTGTGTGGATTCAGCAGTCTGCAAACACTTTCTGTGCAGAGTCTCAAAACAGGCCTTTCCGGCCCAGTACCGGCATATATAAGAAAGAGCATTAAGACTGCGTCTAAAACTCAGAAGAAACGTTTCTTTCAAACTGCTCGGCCTTGTGTTCTTTGGCCTAAGGGAGTTGATTCTATGTTTAGATTCAGCGAGATAGAAACACGTTTATTCTAGGAGCTGTCTTTGGATATTCCAGATTGAATGGGAGTATATGCTGTAAAGAGAAATATCTGTTTCTAAAACCAAAATGGATCTATCTAGCAGAGTGGTTGTGAATGTGTGCCTTCGGCTTAAAGAGGTAAACTGCTCTTCTCATGCAGCACTTTAGAAACCCTTTATATGCAAATACAGACCTTTCCAGCAAAACACCAGCCTATAGGAAATAGCAGTAAGACTGCATCTTTAACATGGAAGAAACTGTTTTCAAACTGCTCTGCTGTGTGTTCATTCATATAAGAGACTTGAATATATGTTCAGATTCAGCTAGTTAGCAACACGTTTCTTCCAGGAGCTGTGTTTGCCTATTCCAGAGTATACTGGAGTATAAGATGTAAAGACAAATGTCTCGTTCCAAAAGAAAAACGGATGATCTAATGGAATGGTTGTCAATGTGTGCATTCAACTTACTGAGCTAAACTGCTGTTTGTATGCAGCAGTTTAGAAAACATTTCTGTGTAGATTCTCAAACAGACATTTCCAGCAAAATACCGGCCTATAAGAAATAGCAGTAAGACTGCGTCTAAAACTCAGAGGGAACGTTTCTTTCAAACTGCTCTGCAGTGTGTTCGTTCACCAAAGGTCGTTGAATCTATGTTTGGATTCAGCGAGTTTGAAACACGTTTATTCTAGGAGCTGCATTTCGATATTCCAGAGTGTATGGGAGTAAATGCTGTAAAGAGAAATATCTGTTTCTAAAACCAAAACGGAGCTATCTAACAGAATGGTTGTGAATGTGTGCATTCAACTTAAAGGGTTAATCTGCTCTTCTTAGGCAGCAGTTTAGAAACCCTTTATATGCAAATTCTAAAATCAACATTTGCAGCAAAACACCAGCCTAAAAGAAGTAGCAGTAAGACTGCATCTATAACATAGAAGAAACGTTTTCTTCAAAATGCTCTGCTCTGTGTTCATTCACCTAAGAGTCTTGAGTATATATTCAGATTCAGCGAGTAAGAAACACGTTTCTTCCAGGAGCTGCATTTGCATATTCCAGAGTGTACTGGAGTATAAGGTTTAAAGTGAAATATCTGGTTCTAAAACAAACACGGAGCCATCTAACAGAATGGTTGTCACTGTGTGCATTCAGCTTATTGAGATAAACTGTTGTTTCTTTTTTTTTTTTTTTTTTTTTTTTTTTTTTTTTTTTTTTTTTTTTTTTATTTTTTTTTTTTTATTTTATTTTATTTATTTTTTTTTTTTATTGCATTTTAGGTTTTGGGGTACATGTGAAAAACATGCAAGGTTGTTGCTTAGGTGCATACGTGGCAGTGTGATTTGCTGCCTTCCTCCCCTTCACCCATATCTGGCATTTCTCCCCATGCTATCCCTCCCCAATTCCCCACCCCCCCACTGTCCCCCCCACTCCCCCACAACAGACCCCCATGTATAGTGCTCCCCTCCCTGTGTCCATGTGTTCTCCTTGTTCAACACCCGCCTATGAGTGAGAACATGTGGTGTTTGATTTTGTGTTCTTGTGTCAGTTTGCTGAGAATGATGGTTTCCAGGTTCATCCATGTCCCTACAAAGGACGCGAACTCCTCGTTTTTAATGGCTGCATAATATTCCATGGTGTATATGTGCCACATTTTTCCTGTCCAGTCTATCATCGATGGGCATTTGGGTTGGTTCCAGGTCTTTGCTATTGTAAACTGTGCTGCAATGAACATTCGTGTGCATGTGTCCTTATAGTAGAACGATTTATAATCCTTTGGATATATGCCCAGTAATGGGATTGCTGGGTCAAATGGAATTTCTATTTCTAGGTCCTTGAGTTGATCTTCGACCTCTGATATCCTTTCTTCTGCTTGGTCAATTCGGCTGTTGAAACTTGTGCATGCTTCACGAAGTTCTCGTGTTGTGTTTTTCAGCTCCATCAATTCGCTCATGTTCCTCTCTAAGTTGTCCATTCTTGTTAGCATTTCGTCAAGTCTTTTTTCAAGGTTCTTAGTTTCTTTGCATTGGGTTAGAACATGTTCTTTTAGCTCACGGAAGTTTCTTATTATCCACTTTCTGAAAGCTGATTCTGTCATTTCATCACACTCATTCTCCGTCCAGTCTTGTTCCCTTGCTGGTGGGGAGTTGTGATCCCTTGTAGGAGGAGAAGTTTTCTGGTTTTGGGTGTTTTCATCCTTTTTGCGCTGGTTTCTTCCCATCTTTGTGGATTTTTCCACCTGCTGACTTTGTAGTTGTTGTCTTTCTGATTTTGGTAATTTTAAGTCTGCTGTGGCAGAACTCATAAACCCCCTGCTCTTCCCCCGAGGTGTTTTGTCCCAGGGAGTTACTGTTTTATGATGTTCCCCTGTGCGGTTGCTGTTTTCCCTGCCCACAAGGTGGCAGCCTAGTCACACTCAGGTTGCAGAGGCTTCGCTAAGCTGCTGTGGGCTCCACCCAGCTTCCGTGTGAACTTCTGGGTGTAGTTAGAACTGCTTCCGCTATGTTGGCCCGCCCCTGTAGTGACGGAGTCTCAGTAGTGGCGGATTGCCTTGGTACAGAACAGCAGGGTGCCTATGGAGAACGCCCCTCCTCCACAGAGCTGGACCGTCCCGGTTTCAGTTGTGTTTCAGGTCTTCTTGCTGGGTAAGAGGGGACACCGTCTCATCTGATCTGCCTCCGGAGCCGCTGCGTTGGCTAAAGCCGCGGCTCTGAGATTCGTGGCGCTGGCCTGGCTCCCCGTTTCAGCTCCCCTTGCTGGCTTATAGGGGATTCAGACTCTCTCACTTTGTACAGTGAGCCATTGCCTCAGGGTGCCGGCCCAGCGGCTGCGCCGTTCAAGCCAGCGGCGCCAGCGGCGCTGGCGACCCGTGTGGCTTCTCTGCGTGTGAATCTCCTGGTCTGTGGGCAGTAAAAATCAGTCTGGAAATACGGCGTCCACTCACCCTCTGTGCTTTCTCTCGGAGCTGCATTCCCGAGTTCCTCCTAAGCCGAGATAAACTGTTGTTTCTATGCAGCAGTTTAGAAAAGATTTTTGTGCAGATTCTAAAACAGACATTCCCAGCAAAATACTGGCCTCTTTGGAATAGCAATAAGACTGCGTCTAAAACTCAAATAAAACGTTTGTTTCAAACTGCTGTGCTGTGTGTTCGTTCACCTAAGGGAGTTGAATCTATGTTTAGATTCAGCGACTTAGAAACACGTCTATTCTGGGAGCTGCATTTGCCTATTCCAGAATGAATGGGAGTATATGCTGTAACTAGAAACACAGGCTTCTAAAACCAAAACGGAGCTAGCTAACAGAATGATTGTGAATGAGGGCATTCAACTTAACGAATTAAACTGCTCCACTTAAGCAGCAGTTTACAAACCATTTATATGGAAATTCTAAAACCAACATATCCAGGAAAACACCAGCCTAAAAGCAATAGCAGTTAACAGTGCATCTATAACATGGAAGAAATGTTTTTTTCAAACTCCTCTGCTGTGTGTTCATTCACCTAAGAGACTTCAATATAGGCACAGATTCAGCGAGTTACAAACACGTTTCTTCCAGGAGCTGCGTATGGATATATCAGAGTGTACTAGGGTACAAGATGTAAAGAGAAATATCTGATTATACTTAGAAACCCGTTTCTTTTAGGAGCTGCGTTTGGATATTCCAGAGTGAATGATAGTATACGCTGTAAAGAGAAATAACTGCTTCTAAAACCAAAAGGCATCTATCTAACTGAATGGTTGTCAATGCGTGCACTCAACTTCCAGAGATAAACCCGAGTGTGGATTCAGCAGTCTGCAAACACTTTCTCTGCAGAGTCCCAAAACAGGCGTTTTCAGCCCATTACCGGCATATGGAAGAAACAGCAGTAAGCACAGGGAAATATCTGCTTCTAAATCCAAAACGCAGCTATCTAACAGAACGGTTGTCAATGTGTGCACTCAACTTCCAGAGTTAAACCCGTGTGTGGATTCAGCAGCCTGCAGAGACTTTCTCTGCAGAGTCCCCAAACAGGCGTTTTCAGCCCATTACCGGCATATGGAAGAAACAGCAGTAAGCACAGGGAAATATCTGCTTCTAAATCCAAAACGCAGCTATCTAACAGAACGGTTGTCAATGTGTGCACTCAACTTCCAGAGTTAAACCCGTGTGTGGATTCAGCAGTCTGCAGAGACTTTCTCTGCAGAGTCCCAAAACAGGCGTTTTCAGCCCATTACCGGCATATGGAAGAAACAGCAGTAAGCACAGGGAAATATCTGCTTCTAAATCCAAAACGCAGCTATCTAACAGAACGGTTGTCAATGTGTGCACTCAACTTCCAGAGTTAAACCCGTGTGTGGATTCAGCAGTCTGCAGAGACTTTCTCTGCAGAGTCCCAAAACAGGCGTTTTCAGCTCATTACCGGCATATGGAAGAAACAGCAGTAAGCACAGGGAAATATCTGCTTCTAAATCCAAAACGCAGCTATCTAACAGAACGGTTGTCAATGTGTGCACTCAACTTCCAGAGTTAAACCCGTGTGTGGATTCAGCAGTCTGCAGAGACTTTCTCTGCAGAGTCCCAAAACAGGCGTTTTCAGCCCATTACCGGCATATGGAAGAAACAGCAGTAAGCACAGGGAAATATCTGCTTCTAAATCCAAAACGCAGCTATCTAACAGAACGGTTGTCAATGTGTGCACTCAACTTCCAGAGTTAAACCCGTGTGTGGATTCAGCAGTCTGCAGAGACTTTCTCTGCAGAGTCCCAAAACAGGCGTTTTCAGCCCATTACCGGCATATGGAAGAAACAGCAGTAAGCACAGGGAAATATCTGCTTCTAAATCCAAAACGCAGCTATCTAACAGAACGGTTGTCAATGTGTGCACTCAACTTCCAGAGTTAAACCCGTGTGTGGATTCAGCAGTCTGCAGAGACTTTCTCTGCAGAGTCCAAAACAGGCGTTTTGAGCCCATTACCGGCATATGGAAGAAACAGCAGAAAGCACAGGGAAATATCTGCTTCTAAATCCAAAACGCAGCTATCTAACAGAACGGTTGTCAATGTGTGCACTCCACTTCCAGAGTTAAACCCGTGTGTGGATTCAGCAGTCTGCAAACACTTTCTCTGCAGAGTCCCAAAACAGGCGTTTTCAGCCCATTACCGGCATATGGAAGAAACAGCAGTAAGCCCAGGGAAATATCTGCTTCTAAATCCAAAACGCAGCTATCTAACAGAACGGTTATCAATGTGTGCACTCAACTTCCAGAGTTAAACCCGTGTGTGGATGCAGCAGTCTGCAAACACTTTCTCTGCAGAGTCCCAAAACAGGCGTTTTCAGCCCATTACCGGCATATGGAAGAAACAGCAGTAAGCACAGGGAAATATCTGCTTCTAAATCCAAAACCCAGCTATATAACAGTACGGTTGTCAATGTGTGCACTCAACTTCCAGAGTTAAACCCGTGTGTGGATTCAGCAGTCTGCAAACACTTTCTGTGCAGGGTCTCAAAACAGGCCTTCCGGCCCAGTACCGGCATGTATAAGAAAGAGCATTAAGACTGCGTCTAAAACTCAGAAGAAACGTTTCTTTCAAACTGCTTGGCCATGTGTTCTTTGACCTAAGGGAGTTGAATCTATGTTTAGATTCAGCGAGATAGAAACACGTTTATTCTAGGAGCTGTCTTTGGATATTCCAGAATGAATGGGAGTATACGCTGTAATGAGAAATATCTGTTTCTAAAACCAAAATGGATCTATCTAGCAGAGTGGTTGTGAATGTGTGCCTTCGGCTTAAAGAGGTAAACTGCTCTTCTCATGCAGCACTTTAGAAACCCTTTATATGCAAATTCTCATACAGTCCTTTCCAGCAAAACACCAGCCTATAGGAAATAGCAGTAAGACTGAATCTTTAACATGGAAGAAACTGTTTTCAAACTGCTTTGCTGTGTGTTCATTCATATAAGAGACTTGAATATATGTTCAGATTCAGCTAGTTAGCAACACGTTTCTTCCAGGAGCTGTGTTTGCCTATTCCAGAGTATACTGGAGTATAAGATGTAAAGACAAATGTCTCGTTCCAAAAGAAAAACGGATGATCTAATGGAATGGTTGTCAATGTGTGCATTCAACTTACTGAGCTAAACTGCTGTTTGTATGCAGCAGTTTAGAAAACATTTCTGTGTAGATTCTCAAACAGACATTTCCAGCAAAATACCGGCCTATAAGAAATAGCAGTAAGACTGCGTCTAAAACTCAGAGGGAACGTTTCTTTCAAACTGCTCTGCAGTGTGTTCGTTCACCAAAGGTCGTTGAATCTATGTTTGGATTCAGCGAGTTTGAAACACGTTTATTCTAGGAGCTGCATTTCGATATACCAGAGTGTATGGGAGTAAATGCTGTAAAGAGAAATATCTGTTTCTAAAACCAAAACGGAGCTATCTAACAGAATGGTTGTGAATGTGTGCATTCAACTTAAAGGGTTAATCTGCTCTTCTTAGGCAGCAGTTTAGAAACCCTTTATATGCAAATTCTAAAATCAACATTTGCAGCAAAACACCAGCCTAAAAGAAGTAGCAGTAAGACTGCATCTATAACATAGAAGAAACGTTTTCTTCAAAATGCTCTGCTCTGTGTTCATTCACCTAAGAGTCTTGAGTATATGTTCAGATTCAGCGAGTAAGAAACACGTTTCTTCCAGGAGCTGCATTTGCATATTCCAGAGTGTACTGGAGTATAAGGTTTAAAGTGAAATATCTGGTTCTAAAACAAACACGGAGCCATCTAACAGAATGGTTGTCACTGTGTGCCTTCAGCTTATTGAGATAAACTGTTGTTTCTATGCAGCAGTTTAGAAAAGATTTTTGTGCAGATTCTAAAACAGACATTCCCAGCAAAATACCGGCCTCTAAGAAATAGCAATAAGACTGCGTCTAAAACTCAAATAAAACATTTCTTTCAAACTGCTGTGCTGTGTGTTCGTTCACCTAAGGGAGTTGAATCTATGTTGAGATTCAGCGACTTAGAAACACGTCTATTCTGGGAGCTGCGTTTGGCTATTCCAGAATGAATGGGAGTATATGCTGTAACTAGAAACACAGGCTTCTAAAACCAAAACGGAGCTAGCTAACAGAATGATTGTGAATGAGGGCATTCAACTTAACGAATTAAACTGCTCCACTTAAGCAGCAGTTTACAAACCATTTATATGGAAATTCTAAAACCAACATTTCCAGGAAAACACCAGCTTAAAAGCAATAGAAGTAACAGTGCATCTATAACATGGAAGAAATGTTTTTTTCAAACTCCTGTGCTGTGTGTTCATTCACCTAAGAGACTTCAATATATGCTCAGATTCAGCGAGTTACAAACACGTTTCTTCCAGGAGCTGCGAATGCATATATCAGAGTGTACTGGGGTACAAGATGTAAAGAGAAATATCTCATTATACTTAGAAACCCGTTTCTTTTAGGAGCTGCGTTTGGATATTCCAGAGTGAATGAGAGTATATGCTGTAAGGAGAAATAACTGCTTCTAAAACCAAAAGGCAGCTCTATCTAACTGAATGGTTGTCAATGCGTGCACCCAACTTCCAGAGATAAACCCGTGTGGGGATTCAGCAGTCTGCAAACACTTTCTCTGCAGAGTCCCAAAACAGGCGTTTTCAGCCCATTACCGGCATATGGAAGAAACAGCAGTAAGCCCAGGGAAATATCTGCTTCTAAATCCAAAACGCAGCTATCTAACAGAACGGTTGTCAATGTGTGCACTCAACTTCCAGAGTTAAACCCGTGTGTGGATTCAGCAGTCTGCAAACACTTTCTCTGCAGAGTCCCAAAACAGGCGTTTTCAGCCCATTACCGGCATATGGAAGAAACAGCAGTAAGCCCAGGGAAATATCTGCTTCTAAATCCAAAACGCAGCTATCTAACAGAACGGTTGTCAATGGGTGCACTCAACTTCCAGAGTTAAACCCGTGTGTGGATTCAGCAGTCTGCAAACGCTTTCTCTGCAGAGTCCCAAAACAGGCGTTTTCAGCCCATTACCGGCATATGGAAGAAACAGCAGTAAGCACAGGGAAATATCTTCTTCTAAATCCAAAACGCAGCTATCTAACAGAACGGTTGTCAATGTGTGCACTCAACTTCCAGAGTTAAACCCGTGTGTGGATTCAGCAGTCTGCAAACACTTTCTCTGCAGAGTCCCAAAACAGGCGTTTTCCGCCCATTACCGGCATATGGAAGAAACAGCAGTAAGCACAGGGAAATATCTGCTTCTAAATCCAAAACGCAGCTATCTAACAGAACGGTTGTCAATGTGTGCACTCAACTTCCAGAGTTAAACCCGTGTGTGGATTCAGCAGTCTGCAAACACATTCTCTGCAGAGTCCCAAAACAGGCGTTTTCAGCCCATTACCGGCATAAGGAAGAAGCAGCAGTAAGCCCAGGGAAATAGCTGCTTCTAAATCCAAAACGCAGCTATCTAACAGAACGGTTGTCAATGTGTGCACTCAACTTCCAGAGTTAAACCCGTGTGTGGATTCAGCAGTCTGCAAACACTTTCTCTGCAGAGTCCCAAAACAGGCGTTTTCAGCCCATTACCTGCATATGGAAGAAACAGCAGTAAGCCCAGGGAAATATCTGCTTCTAAATCCAAAACGCAGCTATCTAACAGAACGGTTGTCAATGTGTGCATTGAACTTCCAGAGTTAAACCCGTGTGTGGATTCAGCAGTCTGCAAACACTTTCTCTGCAGAGTCGCAAAACAGGTGTTTTCAGCCCATTACCTGCATATGGAAGAAACAGCAGTAAGCACAGGGAAATATCTGCTTCTAAATCCAAAACGCAGCTATCTAACAGAACGGTTGTCAATGTGTGCACTCAACTTCCAGAGTTAAACCCGTGTGTGGATTCAGCAGTCTGCAAACACTTTCTCTGCAGAGTCCCAAAACAGGCGTTTTCAACCCATTACCGGCATAGGGAAGAAACAGCAGTAAGCCCAGGGAAATATCTGCTTCTAAATCCAAAACGCAGCTATCTAACAGAACGGTTGTCAATGTGTGCACTGAACTTCCAGAGTTAAACCCGTGTGTGGATTCAGCAGTCTGCAAACACTTTCTCTGCAGAGTCCCAAAACAGGCGTTTTCAGCCCATTACCGGCATATGGAAGAAACAGCAGTAAGCACAGGGAAATATCTGCTTCTAAATGCAAAACGCAGCTATCTAACAGAACGGTTGTCAATGTGTGCACTCAACTTCCAGAGTTAAACGCGTGTGTGGATTCAGCAGTCTGCAAACGGTTTCTCTGCAGAGTCCCAAAACAGGCGTTTTCAGCCCATTACCGGCATATGGAAGAAACAGCAGTAAGCACAGGGAAATATCTGCTTCTAAATCCAAAACGCAGCTATCTAACAGAACGGTTGTCAATGTGTGCACTCCACTTCCGGAGTTAAACCCGTGTGTGGATTCAGCAGTCTGCAAACACTTTCTCTGCAGAGTCCGAAAACAGGCGTTTTCCTCCCATTACCGGCATATGGAAGAAACAGCAGTAAGCCCAGGGAAATATCTGCTTCTAAATCCAAAACGCAGCTATCTAACAGAACGGTTGTCAATGTGTGCACTCAACTTCCAGAGTTAAACCCGTGTGTGGATTCAGCAGTCTGCAAACGCTTTCTCTGCAGAGTCCAAAACAGGCGTTTTGAGCCCATTACCGGCATATGCAAGAAACAGCAGAAAGCACAGGGAAATATCTGCTTCTAAATCCAAAACGCAGCTATCTAACAGAACGGTTGTCAATGTGTGCACTCCACTTCCAGAGTTAAACCCGTGTGTGGATTCAGCAGTCTGCAAACACTTTCTCTGCAGAGTCCCAAAACAGGCGTTTTCAGCCCATTACCGGCATATGGAAGAAACAGCAGTAAGCCCAGGGAAATATCTGCTTCTAAATCCAAAACGCAGCTATCTAACAGAACGGTTGTCAATGTGTGCACTCAACTTCCAGAGTTAAACCCGTGTGTGGATGCAGCAGTCTGCAAACACTTTCTCTGCAGAGTCCCAAAACAGGCGTTTTCAGCCCTTTACCGGCATATGGAAGAAACAGCAGTAAGCACAGGGAAATATCTGCTTCTAAATCCAAAACCCAGCTATATAACAGTACGGTTGTCAATGTGTGCACTCAACTTCCAGAGTAAAACCCGTGTGTGGATTCAGCAGTCTGCAAACACTTTCTGTGCAGGGTCTCAAAACAGGCCTTCCGGCCCAGTACCGGCATGTATAAGAAAGAGCATTAAGACTGCGTCTAAAACTCAGAAGAAACGTTTCTTTCAAACTGCTCGGCCATGTGTTCTTTGACCTAAGGGAGTTGAATCTATGTTTAGATTCAGCGAGATAGAAACACGTTTATTCTAGGAGCTGTCTTTGGATATTCCAGAATGAATGGGAGTATACGCTGTAATGAGAAATATCTGTTTCTAAAACCAAAATGGATCTATCTAGCAGAGTGGTTGTGAATGTGTGCCTTCGGCTTAAAGAGGTAAACTGCTCTTCTCATGCAGCACTTTAGAAACCCTTTATATGCAAATTCTCATACAGTCCTTTCCAGCAAAACACCAGCCTATAGGAAATAGCAGTAAGACTGAATCTTTAACATGGAAGAAACTGTTTTCAAACTGCTTTGCTGTGTGTTCATTCATATAAGAGACTTGAATATATGTTCAGATTCAGCTAGTTAGCAACACGTTTCTTCCAGGAGCTGTGTTTGCCTATTCCAGAGTATACTGGAGTATAAGATGTAAAGACAAATGTCTCGTTCCAAAAGAAAAACGGATGATCTAATGGAATGGTTGTCAATGTGTGCATTCAACTTACTGAGCTAAACTGCTGTTTGTATGCAGCAGTTTAGAAAACATTTCTGTGTAGATTCTCAAACAGACATTTCCAGCAAAATACCGGCCTATAAGAAATAGCAGTAAGACTGCGTCTAAAACTCAGAGGGAACGTTTCTTTCAAACTGCTCTGCAGTGTGTTCGTTCACCAAAGGTCGTTGAATCTATGTTTGGATTCAGCGAGTTTGAAACACGTTTATTCTAGGAGCTGCATTTCGATATACCAGAGTGTATGGGAGTAAATGCTGTAAAGAGAAATATCTGTTTCTAAAACCAAAACGGAGCTATCTAACAGAATGGTTGTGAATGTGTGCATTCAACTTAAAGGGTTAATCTGCTCTTCTTAGGCAGCAGTTTAGAAACCCTTTATATGCAAATTCTAAAATCAACATTTGCAGCAAAACACCAGCCTAAAAGAAGTAGCAGTAAGACTGCATCTATAACATAGAAGAAACGTTTTCTTCAAAATGCTCTGCTCTGTGTTCATTCACCTAAGAGTCTTGAGTATATGTTCAGATTCAGCGAGTAAGAAACACGTTTCTTCCAGGAGCTGCATTTGCATATTCCAGAGTGTACTGGAGTATAAGGTTTAAAGTGAAATATCTGGTTCTAAAACAAACACGGAGCCATCTAACAGAATGGTTGTCACTGTGTGCCTTCAGCTTATTGAGATAAACTGTTGTTTCTATGCAGCAGTTTAGAAAAGATTTTTGTGCAGATTCTAAAACAGACATTCCCAGCAAAATACCGGCCTCTAAGAAATAGCAATAAGACTGCGTCTAAAACTCAAATAAAACATTTCTTTCAAACTGCTGTGCTGTGTGTTCGTTCACCTAAGGGAGTTGAATCTATGTTGAGATTCAGCGACTTAGAAACACGTCTATTCTGGGAGCTGCGTTTGGCTATTCCAGAATGAATGGGAGTATATGCTGTAACTAGAAACACAGGCTTCTAAAACCAAAACGGAGCTAGCTAACAGAATGATTGTGAATGAGGGCATTCAACTTAACGAATTAAACTGCTCCACTTAAGCAGCAGTTTACAAACCATTTATATGGAAATTCTAAAACCAACATTTCCAGGAAAACACCAGCTTAAAAGCAATAGAAGTAACAGTGCATCTATAACATGGAAGAAATGTTTTTTTCAAACTCCTGTGCTGTGTGTTCATTCACCTAAGAGACTTCAATATATGCTCAGATTCAGCGAGTTACAAACACGTTTCTTCCAGGAGCTGCGAATGCATATATCAGAGTGTACTGGGGTACAAGATGTAAAGAGAAATATCTCATTATACTTAGAAACCCGTTTCTTTTAGGAGCTGCGTTTGGATATTCCAGAGTGAATGAGAGTATATGCTGTAAGGAGAAATAACTGCTTCTAAAACCAAAAGGCAGCTCTATCTAACTGAATGGTTGTCAATGCGTGCACTCAACTTCCACAGATAAACCCGTGTGGGGATTCAGCAGTCTGCAAACACTTTCCCTGCAGAGTCCCAAAACAGGCGTTTTCAGCCCATTACCGGCATATGGAAGAAACAGCAGTAATCCCAGGGAAATATCTGCTTCTAAATCCAAAACGCAGCTATCTAACAGAACGGTTGTCAATGTGTGCACTCAACTTCCAGAGTTAAACCCGTGTGTGGATTCAGCAGTCTGCAAACACTTTCTCTGCAGAGTCCCAAAACAGGCGTTTTCAGCCCATTACCGGCATATGGAAGAAACAGCAGTAAGCACAGGGAAATATCTGCTTCTAAATCCAAAACGCAGCTATCTAACAGAACGGTTGTCAATGTGTGCACTCAACTTCCAGAGTTAAACCCGTGTGTGGATTCAGCGGTCTGCAAACACTTTCTCTGCAGAGTCCGAAAACAGGCGTTTTCAGCCCATTACCGGCATATGGAAGAAACAGCAGTAAGCCCAGGGAAATATCTGCTTCTAAATCCAAAACGCAGCTATCTAACAGAACGGTTGTCAATGTGTGCACTCAACTTCCAGAGTTAAACCCGTGTGTGGATTCAGCAGTCTGCAAACACTTTCTCTGCAGAGTCCCAAAACAGGCGTTTTCAGCCCATTACCGGCATATGGAAGAAACAGCAGTAAGCCCAGGGAAATATCTGCTTCTAAATCCAAAACGCAGCTATCTAACAGAACGGTTGTCAATGGGTGCACTGAAGTTCCAGAGTTAAACCCGTGTGTGGATTCAGCAGTCTGCAAACACTTTCTCTGCAGAGTCGCAAAACAGGTGTTTTCAGCCCATTACCTGCATATGGAAGAAACAGCAGTAAGCACAGGGAAATATCTGCTTCTAAATCCAAAACGCAGCTATCTAACAGAACGGTTGTCAATGTGTGCACTCAACTTCCAGAGTTAAACCCGTGTGTGGATTCAGCAGTCTGCAAACACTTTCTCTGCAGAGTCCCAAAACAGGCGTTTTCAGCCCATTACCGGCATATGGAAGAAACAGCAGTAAGCCCAGGGAAATATCTGCTTCTAAATCCAAAACGCAGCTATCTAACAGAACGGTTGTCAATGTGTGCACTCAGCTTCCAGAGTTAAACCCGTGTGTGGATTCAGCAGTCTGCAAACACTTTCTCTGCAGAGTCCCAAAACAGGCGTTTTCAGCCCATTACCGGCATATGGAAGAAACAGCAGTAAGCACAGGGAAATATCTGCTTCTAAATCCAAAACGCAGCTATCTAACAGAACGGTTGTCAATGTGTGCACTCAACTTCCAGAGTTAAACCCGTGTGTGGATTCAGCGGTCTGCAAACACTTTCTCTGCAGAGTCCGAAAACAGGCGTTTTCAGCCCATTACCGGCATATGGAAGAAACAGCAGTAAGCCCAGGGAAATATCTGCTTCTAAATCCAAAACGCAGCTATCTAACAGAACGGTTGTCAATGTGTGCACTCAACTTCCAGAGTTAAACCCGTGTGTGGATTCAGCAGTCTGCAAACACTTTCTCTGCAGAGTCCCAAAACAGGCGTTTTCAGCCCATTACCGGCATATGGAAGAAACAGCAGTAAGCCCAGGGAAATATCTGCTTCTAAATCCAAAACGCAGCTATCTAACAGAACGGTTTTCAATGTGTGCACTGAACTTCCAGAGTTAAACCCGTGTGTGGATTCAGCAGTCTGCAAACACTTTCTCTGCAGAGTCGCAAAACAGGTGTTTTCAGCCCATTACCTGCATATGGAAGAAACAGCAGTAAGCACAGGGAAATATCTGCTTCTAAATCCAAAACGCAGCTATCTAACAGAACGGTTGTCAATGTGTGCACTCAACTTCCAGAGTTAAACCCGTGTGTGGATTCAGCAGTCTGCAAACACTTTCTCTGCAGAGTCCCAAAACAGGCGTTTTCAGCCCATTACCGGCATATGGAAGAAACAGCAGTAAGCCCAGGGAAATATCTGCTTCTAAATCCAAAACGCAGCTATCTAACAGAACGGTTGTCAATGTGTGCACTCAGCTTCCAGAGTTAAACCCGTGTGTGGATTCAGCAGTCTGCAAACACTTTCTCTGCAGAGTCCCAAAACAGGCGTTTTCAGCCCATTACCGGCATAAGGAAGAAACAGCAGTAAGCACAGGGAAATATCTGCTTCTAAATCCAAAACGCAGCTATCTAACAGAACGGTTGTCAATGTGTGCACTCAACTTCCAGAGTTAAACCCGTGTGTGGATTCAGCAGTCTGCAAACACTTTCTCTGCAGAGTCCCAAAACAGGCGTTTTCAACCAATTACCAGCATATGGAAGAAACAGCAGTAAGCCCAGGGAAATATCTGCTTCTAAATCCAAAACGCAGCTATCTAACAGAACGGTTGTCAATGTGTGCACTCAACTTCCAGAGTTAAACCCGTGTGTGGATTCAGCAGTCTGCAAACACATTCTCTGCAGAGTCCCAAAACAGGCGTTTTCAGCCCATTACCGGCATAAGGAAGAAACAGCAGTAAGCCCAGGGAAATAGCTGCTTCTAAATCCAAAACGCAGCTATCTAACAGAACGGTTGTCAATGTGTGCACTCAACTTCCAGAGTTAAACCCGTGTGTGGATTCAGCAGTCTGCAAACACTTTCTCTGCAGAGTCCCAAAACAGGCGTTTTCAGCCCATTACCTGCATATGGAAGAAACAGCAGTAAGCCCAGGGAAATATCTGCTTCTAAATCCAAAACGCAGCTATCTAACAGAACGGTTTTCAATGTGTGCACTGAACTTCCAGAGTTAAACCCGTGTGTGGATTCAGCAGTCTGCAAACACTTTCTCTGCAGAGTCGCAAAACAGGTGTTTTCAGCCCATTACCTACATATGGAAGAAACAGCAGTAAGCACAGGGAAATATCTGCTTCTAAATCCAAAACGCAGCTATCTAACAGAACGGTTGTCAATGTGTGCACTCAACTTCCAGAGTTAAACCCGTGTGTGGATTCAGCAGTCTGCAAACACTTTCTCTGCAGAGTCCCAAAACAGGCGTTTTCAGCCCATTACCGGCATATGGAAGAAACAGCAGTAAGCCCAGGGAAATATCTGCTTCTAAATCCAAAACGCAGCTATCTAACAGAACGGTTGTCAATGTGTGCACTCAGCTTCCAGAGTTAAACCCGTGTGTGGATTCAGCAGTCTGCAAACACTTTCTCTGCAGAGTCCCAAAACAGGCGTTTTCAGCCCATTACCGGCATATGGAAGAAACAGCAGTAAGCCCAGGGAAATATCTGCTTCTAAATCCAAAACGCAGCTATCTAACAGAACGGTTGTCAATGTGTGCACTCAACTTCCAGAGTTAAACCCGTGTGTGGATGCAGCAGTCTGCAAACACTTTCTCTGCAGAGTCCCAAAACAGGCGTTTTCAGCCCATTACCGGCATATGGAAGAAACAGCAGTAAGCACAGGGAAATATCTGCTTCTAAATCCAAAACCCAGCTATATAACAGTACGGTTGTCAATGTGTGCACTCAACTTCCAGAGTTAAACCCGTGTGTGGATTCAGCAGTCTGCAAACACTTTCTGTGCAGGGTCTCAAAACAGGCCTTCCGGCCCAGTACCGGCATGTATAAGAAAGAGCATTAAGACTGCGTCTAAAACTCAGAAGAAACGTTTCTTTCAAACTGCTTGGCCATGTGTTCTTTGACCTAAGGGAGTTGAATCTATGTTTAGATTCAGCGAGATAGAAACACGTTTATTCTAGGAGCTGTCTTTGGATATTCCAGAATGAATGGGAGTATACGCTGTAATGAGAAATATCTGTTTCTAAAACCAAAATGGATCTATCTAGCAGAGTGGTTGTGAATGTGTGCCTTCGGCTTAAAGAGGTAAACTGCTCTTCTCATGCAGCACTTTAGAAACCCTTTATATGCAAATTCTCATACAGTCCTTTCCAGCAAAACACCAGCCTATAGGAAATAGCAGTAAGACTGAATCTTTAACATGGAAGAAACTGTTTTCAAACTGCTTTGCTGTGTGTTCATTCATATAAGAGACTTGAATATATGTTCAGATTCAGCTAGTTAGCAACACGTTTCTTCCAGGAGCTGTGTTTGCCTATTCCAGAGTATACTGGAGTATAAGATGTAAAGACAAATGTCTCGTTCCAAAAGAAAAACGGATGATCTAATGGAATGGTTGTCAATGTGTGCATTCAACTTACTGAGCTAAACTGCTGTTTGTATGCAGCAGTTTAGAAAACATTTCTGTGTAGATTCTCAAACAGACATTTCCAGCAAAATACCGGCCTATAAGAAATAGCAGTAAGACTGCGTCTAAAACTCAGAGGGAACGTTTCTTTCAAACTGCTCTGCAGTGTGTTCGTTCACCAAAGGTCGTTGAATCTATGTTTGGATTCAGCGAGTTTGAAACACGTTTATTCTAGGAGCTGCATTTCGATATACCAGAGTGTATGGGAGTAAATGCTGTAAAGAGAAATATCTGTTTCTAAAACCAAAACGGAGCTATCTAACAGAATGGTTGTGAATGTGTGCATTCAACTTAAAGGGTTAATCTGCTCTTCTTAGGCAGCAGTTTAGAAACCCTTTATATGCAAATTCTAAAATCAACATTTGCAGCAAAACACCAGCCTAAAAGAAGTAGCAGTAAGACTGCATCTATAACATAGAAGAAACGTTTTCTTCAAAATGCTCTGCTCTGTGTTCATTCACCTAAGAGTCTTGAGTATATGTTCAGATTCAGCGAGTAAGAAACACGTTTCTTCCAGGAGCTGCATTTGCATATTCCAGAGTGTACTGGAGTATAAGGTTTAAAGTGAAATATCTGGTTCTAAAACAAACACGGAGCCATCTAACAGAATGGTTGTCACTGTGTGCCTTCAGCTTATTGAGATAAACTGTTGTTTCTATGCAGCAGTTTAGAAAAGATTTTTGTGCAGATTCTAAAACAGACATTCCCAGCAAAATACCGGCCTCTAAGAAATAGCAATAAGACTGCGTCTAAAACTCAAATAAAACATTTCTTTCAAACTGCTGTGCTGTGTGTTCATTCACCTAAGGGAGTTGAATCTATGTTGAGATTCAGCGACTTAGAAACACGTCTATTCTGGGAGCTGCGTTTGGCTATTCCAGAATGAATGGGAGTATATGCTGTAACTAGAAACACAGGCTTCTAAAACCAAAACGGAGCTAGCTAACAGAATGATTGTGAATGAGGGCATTCAACTTAACGAATTAAACTGCTCCACTTAAGCAGCAGTTTACAAACCATTTATATGGAAATTCTAAAACCAACATTTCCAGGAAAACACCAGCTTAAAAGCAATAGAAGTAACAGTGCATCTATAACATGGAAGAAATGTTTTTTTCAAACTCCTGTGCTGTGTGTTCATTCACCTAAGAGACTTCAATATATGCTCAGATTCAGCGAGTTACAAACACGTTTCTTCCAGGAGCTGCGAATGCATATATCAGAGTGTACTGGGGTACAAGATGTAAAGAGAAATATCTCATTATACTTAGAAACCCGTTTCTTTTAGGAGCTGCGTTTGGATATTCCAGAGTGAATGAGAGTATATGCTGTAAGGAGAAATAACTGCTTCTAAAACCAAAAGGCAGCTCTATCTAACTGAATGGTTGTCAATGCGTGCACTCAACTTCCACAGATAAACCCGTGTGGGGATTCAGCAGTCTGCAAACACTTTCCCTGCAGAGTCCCAAAACAGGCGTTTTCAGCCCATTACCGGCATATGGAAGAAACAGCAGTAATCCCAGGGAAATATCTGCTTCTAAATCCAAAACGCAGCTATCTAACAGAACGGTTGTCAATGTGTGCACTCAACTTCCAGAGTTAAACCCGTGTGTGGATTCAGCAGTCTGCAAACACTTTCTCTGCAGAGTCCCAAAACAGGCGTTTTCAGCCCATTACCGGCATATGGAAGAAACAGCAGTAAGCACAGGGAAATATCTGCTTCTAAATCCAAAACGCAGCTATCTAACAGAACGGTTGTCAATGTGTGCACTCAACTTCCAGAGTTAAACCCGTGTGTGGATTCAGCGGTCTGCAAACACTTTCTCTGCAGAGTCCGAAAACAGGCGTTTTCAGCCCATTACCGGCATATGGAAGAAACAGCAGTAAGCCCAGGGAAATATCTGCTTCTAAATCCAAAACGCAGCTATCTAACAGAACGGTTGTCAATGTGTGCACTCAACTTCCAGAGTTAAACCCGTGTGTGGATTCAGCAGTCTGCAAACACTTTCTCTGCAGAGTCCCAAAACAGGCGTTTTCAGCCCATTACCGGCATATGGAAGAAACAGCAGTAAGCCCAGGGAAATATCTGCTTCTAAATCTAAAACGCAGCTATCTAACAGAACGGTTGTCAATGGGTGCACTGAACTTCCAGAGTTAAACCCGTGTGTGGATTCAGCAGTCTGCAAACACTTTCTCTGCAGAGTCGCAAAACAGGTGTTTTCAGCCCATTACCTGCATATGGAAGAAACAGCAGTAAGCACAGGGAAATATCTGCTTCTAAATCCAAAACGCAGCTATCTAACAGAACGGTTGTCAATGTGTGCACTCAACTTCCAGAGTTAAACCCGTGTGTGGATTCAGCAGTCTGCAAACACTTTCTCTGCAGAGTCCCAAAACAGGCGTTTTCAGCCCATTACCGGCATATGGAAGAAACAGCAGTAAGCCCAGGGAAATATCTGCTTCTAAATCCAAAACGCAGCTATCTAACAGAACGGTTGTCAATGTGTGCACTCAGCTTCCAGAGTTAAACCCGTGTGTGGATTCAGCAGTCTGCAAACACTTTCTCTGCAGAGTCCCAAAACAGGCGTTTTCAGCCCATTACCGGCATATGGAAGAAACAGCAGTAAGCACAGGGAAATATCTGCTTCTAAATCCAAAACGCAGCTATCTAACAGAACGGTTGTCAATGTGTGCACTCAACTTCCAGAGTTAAACCCGTGTGTGGATTCAGCGGTCTGCAAACACTTTCTCTGCAGAGTCCGAAAACAGGCGTTTTCAGCCCATTACCGGCATATGGAAGAAACAGCAGTAAGCCCAGGGAAATATCTGCTTCTAAATCCAAAACGCAGCTATCTAACAGAACGGTTGTCAATGTGTGCACTCAACTTCCAGAGTTAAACCCGTGTGTGGATTCAGCAGTCTGCAAACACTTTCTCTGCAGAGTCCCAAAACAGGCGTTTTCAGCCCATTACCGGCATATGGAAGAAACAGCAGTAAGCCCAGGGAAATATCTGCTTCTAAATCCAAAACGCAGCTATCTAACAGAACGGTTTTCAATGTGTGCACTGAACTTCCAGAGTTAAACCCGTGTGTGGATTCAGCAGTCTGCAAACACTTTCTCTGCAGAGTCGCAAAACAGGTGTTT
Organism: Aotus nancymaae; assembly: GCF_030222135.1. Classification (NCBI taxonomy): domain Eukaryota; kingdom Metazoa; phylum Chordata; class Mammalia; order Primates; family Aotidae; genus Aotus; species Aotus nancymaae. The sequence goes on from NW_026988607.1 coordinate 182,244, forward strand.
TCAGCCCATTACCTGCATATGGAAGAAACAGCAGTAAGCACAGGGAAATATCTGCTTCTAAATCCAAAACGCAGCTATCTAACAGAACGGTTGTCAATGTGTGCACTCAACTTCCAGAGTTAAACCCGTGTGTGGATTCAGCAGTCTGCAAACACTTTCTCTGCAGAGTCCCAAAACAGGCGTTTTCAGCCCATTACCGGCATATGGAAGAAACAGCAGTAAGCCCAGGGAAATATCTGCTTCTAAATCCAAAACGCAGCTATCTAACAGAACGGTTGTCAATGTGTGCACTCAGCTTCCAGAGTTAAACCCGTGTGTGGATTCAGCAGTCTGCAAACACTTTCTCTGCAGAGTCCCAAAACAGGCGTTTTCAGCCCATTACCGGCATAAGGAAGAAACAGCAGTAAGCACAGGGAAATATCTGCTTCTAAATCCAAAACGCAGCTATCTAACAGAACGGTTGTCAATGTGTGCACTCAACTTCCAGAGTTAAACCCGTGTGTGGATTCAGCAGTCTGCAAACACTTTCTCTGCAGAGTCCCAAAACAGGCGTTTTCAACCAATTACCAGCATATGGAAGAAACAGCAGTAAGCCCAGGGAAATATCTGCTTCTAAATCCAAAACGCAGCTATCTAACAGAACGGTTGTCAATGTGTGCACTCAACTTCCAGAGTTAAACCCGTGTGTGGATTCAGCAGTCTGCAAACACATTCTCTGCAGAGTCCCAAAACAGGCGTTTTCAGCCCATTACCGGCATAAGGAAGAAACAGCAGTAAGCCCAGGGAAATAGCTGCTTCTAAATCCAAAACGCAGCTATCTAACAGAACGGTTGTCAATGTGTGCACTCAACTTCCAGAGTTAAACCCGTGTGTGGATTCAGCAGTCTGCAAACACTTTCTCTGCAGAGTCCCAAAACAGGCGTTTTCAGCCCATTACCTGCATATGGAAGAAACAGCAGTAAGCCCAGGGAAATATCTGCTTCTAAATCCAAAACGCAGCTATCTAACAGAACGGTTTTCAATGTGTGCACTGAACTTCCAGAGTTAAACCCGTGTGTGGATTCAGCAGTCTGCAAACACTTTCTCTGCAGAGTCGCAAAACAGGTGTTTTCAGCCCATTACCTACATATGGAAGAAACAGCAGTAAGCACAGGGAAATATCTGCTTCTAAATCCAAAACGCAGCTATCTAACAGAACGGTTGTCAATGTGTGCACTCAACTTCCAGAGTTAAACCCGTGTGTGGATTCAGCAGTCTGCAAACACTTTCTCTGCAGAGTCCCAAAACAGGCGTTTTCAGCCCATTACCGGCATATGGAAGAAACAGCAGTAAGCCCAGGGAAATATCTGCTTCTAAATCCAAAACGCAGCTATCTAACAGAACGGTTGTCAATGTGTGCACTCAGCTTCCAGAGTTAAACCCGTGTGTGGATTCAGCAGTCTGCAAACACTTTCTCTGCAGAGTCCCAAAACAGGCGTTTTCAGCCCATTACCGGCATATGGAAGAAACAGCAGTAAGCACAGGGAAATATCTGCTTCTAAATCCAAAACGCAGCTATCTAACAGAACGGTTGTCAATGTGTGCACTCAACTTCCAGAGTTAAACCCGTGTGTGGATTCAGCAGTCTGCAAACACTTTCTCTGCAGAGTCCCAAAACAGGCGTTTTCAACCCATTACCGGCATATGGAAGAAACAGCAGTAAGCCCAGGGAAATATCTGCTTCTAAATCCAAAACGCAGCTATCTAACAGAACGGTTGTCAAGGTGTGCACTCAACTTCCAGAGTTAAACCCGTGTGTGGATTCAGCAGTCTGCAAACACTTTCTCTGCAGAGTCCCAAAACAGGCGTTTTCAGCCCTTTACCGGCATATGGAAGAAACAGCAGTAAGCACAGGGAAATATCTGCTTCTAAATGCAAAACGCAGCTATGTAACAGAACGGTTGTCAATGTGTGCACTCAACTTCCAGAGTTAAACGCGTGTGTGGATTCAGCAGCCTGCAAACGGTTTCTCTGCAGAGTCCCAAAACAGGCGTTTTCAGCCCATTACCGGCATATGGAAGAAACAGCAGTAAGCACAGGGAAATATCTGCTTCTAAATCCAAAACGCAGCTATCTAACAGAACGGTTGTCAATGTGTGCACTCAACTTCCGGAGTTAAACCCGTGTGTGGATTCAGCAGTCTGCAAACACTTTCTCTGCAGAGTCCGAAAACAGGCGTTTTCAGCCCTTTACAGGCATATGGAAGAAACAGCAGTAAGCCCAGGGAAATATCTGCTTCTAAATCCAAAACGCAGCTATCTAACAGAACGGTTGTCAATGTGTGCACTCAACTTCCAGAGTTAAACCCGTGTGTGGATTCAGCAGTCTGCAAACACTTTCTCTGCAGAGTCCCAAAACAGGCGTTTTCAGCCCATTACCGGCATATGGAAGAAAGAGCAGTAAGCACAGGGAAATATCTGCTTCTAAATCCAAAACGCAGCTATCTAACAGAACGGTTGTCAATGTGTGCACTCAACTTCCAGAGTTAAACCCGTGTGTGGATTCAGCAGTCTGCAAACACTTTCTCTGCAGAGTCCCAAAACAGGCGTTTTCAACCCATTACCGGCATATGGAAGAAACAGCAGTAAGCCCAGGGAAATATCTGCTTCTAAATCCAAAACGCGGCTATCTAACAGAACGGTTGTCAATGTGTGCACTCAACTTCCAGAGTTAAACCCGTGTGTGGATTCAGCAGTCTGCAAACACTTTCTCTGCAGAGTCCCAAAACAGGCGTTTTCAACCCATTACCGGCATATGGAAGAAACAGCAGTAAGCACAGGGAAATATCTGCTTCTAAATCCAAAACGCAGCTATCTAACAGAACGGTTGTCAATGTGTGCACTCAACTTCCAGAGTTAAACCCGTGTGTGGATTCAGCAGTCTGCAAACACTTTCTCTGCAGAGTCCCAAAACAGGTGTTTTCAACCCATTACCGGCCTAGGGAAGAAACAGCAGTAAGCCCAGGGAAATATCTGCTTCTAAATCCAAAACCCAGCTATCTAACAGAACGGTTGTCAATGTGTGCACTCAACTTCCAGAGTTAAACCCGTGTGTGGATTCAGCAGTCTGCAAACACTTTCTCTGCAGAGTCCCAAAACAGGCGTTTTCAGCCCATTACCGGCATATGGAAGAAACAGCAGTAAGCACAGGGAAATATCTGCTTCTAAATGCAAAACGCAGCTATCTAACAGAACGGTTGTCAATGTGTGCAATCAACTTCCAGAGTTAAACGCGTGTGTGGATTCAGCAGTCTGCAAACGGTTTCTCTGCAGAGTCCCAAAACAGGCGTTTTCAGCCCATTACCGGCATATGGAAGAAACAGCAGTAAGCACAGGGAAATATCTGCTTCTAAATCCAAAACGCAGCTATCTAACAGAACGGTTGTCAATGTGTGCACTCCACTTCCGGAGTTAAACCCGTTTGTGGATTCAGCAGTCTGCAAACACTTTCTCTGCAGAGTCCGAAAACAGGCGTTTTCCTCCCATTACCGGCATATGGAAGAAACAGCAGTAAGCCCAGGGAAATATCTGCTTCTAAATCCAAAACGCAGCTATCTAACAGAACGGTTGTCAATGTGTGCACTCAACTTCCAGAGTTAAACCCGTGTTTGGATTCAGCAGTCTGCAAACGCTTTCTCTGCAGAGTCCAAAACAGGCGTTTTGAGCCCATTACCGGCATATGGAAGAAACAGCAGAAAGCACAGGGAAATATCTGCTTCTAAATCCAAAACGCAGCTATCTAACAGAACGGTTGTCAATGTGTGCACTCCACTTCCAGAGTTAAACCCGTGTGTGGATTCAGCAGTCTGCAAACACTTTCTCTGCAGAGTCCCAAAACAGGCGTTTTCAGCCCATTACCGGCATATGGAAGAAACAGCAGTAAGCCCAGGGAAATATCTGCTTCTAAATCCAAAACGCAGCTATCTAACAGAACGGTTGTCAATGTGTGCACTCAACTTCCAGAGTTAAACCCGTGTGTGGATGCAGCAGTCTGCAAACACTTTCTCTGCAGAGTCCCTAAACAGGCGTTTTCAGCCCATTACCGGCATATGGAAGAAACAGCAGTAAGCACAGGGAAATATCTGCTTCTAAATCCAAAACCCAGCTATATAACAGTACGGTTGTCAATGTGTGCACTCAACTTCCAGAGTTAAACCCGTGTGTGGATTCAGCAGTCTGCAAACACTTTCTGTGCAGGGTCTCAAAACAGGCCTTCCGGCCCAGTACCGGCATGTATAAGAAAGAGCATTAAGACTGCGTCTAAAACTCAGAAGAAACGTTTCTTTCAAACTGCTCGGCCATGTGTTCTTTGACCTAAGGGAGTTGAATCTATGTTTAGATTCAGCGAGATAGAAACACGTTTATTCTAGGAGCTGTCTTTGGATATTCCAGAATGAATGGGAGTATACGCTGTAATGAGAAATATCTGTTTCTAAAACCAAAATGGATCTATCTAGCAGAGTGGTTGTGAATGTGTGCCTTCGGCTTAAAGAGGTAAACTGCTCTTCTCATGCAGCACTTTAGAAACCCTTTATATGCAAATTCTCATACAGTCCTTTCCAGCAAAACACCAGCCTATAGGAAATAGCAGTAAGACTGAATCTTTAACATGGAAGAAACTGTTTTCAAACTGCTTTGCTGTGTGTTCATTCATATAAGAGACTTGAATATATGTTCAGATTCAGCTAGTTAGCAACACGTTTCTTCCAGGAGCTGTGTTTGCCTATTCCAGAGTATACTGGAGTATAAGATGTAAAGACAAATGTCTCGTTCCAAAAGAAAAACGGATGATCTAATGGAATGGTTGTCAATGTGTGCATTCAACTTACTGAGCTAAACTGCTGTTTGTATGCAGCAGTTTAGAAAACATTTCTGTGTAGATTCTCAAACAGACATTTCCAGCAAAATACCGGCCTATAAGAAATAGCAGTAAGACTGCGTCTAAAACTCAGAGGGAACGTTTCTTTCAAACTGCTCTGCAGTGTGTTCGTTCACCAAAGGTCGTTGAATCTATGTTTGGATTCAGCGAGTTTGAAACACGTTTATTCTAGGAGCTGCATTTCGATATACCAGAGTGTATGGGAGTAAATGCTGTAAAGAGAAATATCTGTTTCTAAAACCAAAACGGAGCTATCTAACAGAATGGTTGTGAATGTGTGCATTCAACTTAAAGGGTTAATCTGCTCTTCTTAGGCAGCAGTTTAGAAACCCTTTATATGCAAATTCTAAAATCAACATTTGCAGCAAAACACCAGCCTAAAAGAAGTAGCAGTAAGACTGCATCTATAACATAGAAGAAACGTTTTCTTCAAAATGCTCTGCTCTGTGTTCATTCACCTAAGAGTCTTGAGTATATGTTCAGATTCAGCGAGTAAGAAACACGTTTCTTCCAGGAGCTGCATTTGCATATTCCAGAGTGTACTGGAGTATAAGGTTTAAAGTGAAATATCTGGTTCTAAAACAAACACGGAGCCATCTAACAGAATGGTTGTCACTGTGTGCCTTCAGCTTATTGAGATAAACTGTTGTTTCTATGCAGCAGTTTAGAAAAGATTTTTGTGCAGATTCTAAAACAGACATTCCCAGCAAAATACCGGCCTCTAAGAAATAGCAATAAGACTGCGTCTAAAACTCAAATAAAACATTTCTTTCAAACTGCTGTGCTGTGTGTTCGTTCACCTAAGGGAGTTGAATCTATGTTGAGATTCAGCGACTTAGAAACACGTCTATTCTGGGAGCTGCGTTTGGCTATTCCAGAATGAATGGGAGTATATGCTGTAACTAGAAACACAGGCTTCTAAAACCAAAACGGAGCTAGCTAACAGAATGATTGTGAATGAGGGCATTCAACTTAACGAATTAAACTGCTCCACTTAAGCAGCAGTTTACAAACCATTTATATGGAAATTCTAAAACCAACATTTCCAGGAAAACACCAGCTTAAAAGCAATAGAAGTAACAGTGCATCTATAACATGGAAGAAATGTTTTTTTCAAACTCCTGTGCTGTGTGTTCATTCACCTAAGAGACTTCAATATATGCTCAGATTCAGCGAGTTACAAACACGTTTCTTCCAGGAGCTGCGAATGCATATATCAGAGTGTACTGGGGTACAAGATGTAAAGAGAAATATCTCATTATACTTAGAAACCCGTTTCTTTTAGGAGCTGCGTTTGGATATTCCAGAGTGAATGAGAGTATATGCTGTAAGGAGAAATAACTGCTTCTAAAACCAAAAGGCAGCTCTATCTAACTGAATGGTTGTCAATGCGTGCACTCAACTTCCAGAGATAAACCCGTGTGGGGATTCAGCAGTCTGCAAACACTTTCTCTGCAGAGTCCCAAAACAGGCGTTTTCAGCCCATTACCGGCATATGGAAGAAACAGCAGTAAGCCCAGGGAAATATCTGCTTCTAAATCCAAAACGCAGCTATCTAACAGAACGGTTGTCAATGTGTGCACTCAACTTCCAGAGTTAAACCCGTGTGTGGATTCAGCAGTCTGCAAACACTTTCTCTGCAGAGTCCCAAAACAGGCGTTTTCAGCCCATTACCGGCATATGGAAGAAACAGCAGTAAGCACAGGGAAATATCTGCTTCTAAATCCAAAACGCAGCTATCTAACAGAACGGTTGTCAATGTGTGCACTCAACTTCCAGAGTTAAACCCGTGTGTGGATTCAGCGGTCTGCAAACACTTTCTCTGCAGAGTCCCAAAACAGGCGTTTTCAGCCCATTACCGGCATATGGAAGAAACAGCAGTAAGCCCAGGGAAATATCTGCTTCTAAATCCAAAACGCAGCTATCTAACAGAACGGTTGTCAATGTGTGCACTCAACTTCCAGAGTTAAACCCGTGTGTGGATTCAGCAGTCTGCAAACACTTTCTCTGCAGAGTCCCAAAACAGGCGTTTTCAGCCCATTACCGGCATATGGAAGAAACAGCAGTAAGCCCAGGGAAATATCTGCTTCTAAATCCAAAACGCAGCTATCTAACAGAACGGTTGTCAATGGGTGCACTCAACTTCCAGAGTTAAACCCGTGTGTGGATTCAGCAGTCTACAAACGCTTTCTCTGCAGAGTCCCAAAACAGGCGTTTTCAGCCCATTACCGGCATATGGAAGAAACAGCAGTAAGCACAGGGAAATATCTGCTTCTAAATCCAAAACGCAGCTATCTAACAGAACGGTTGTCAATGTGTGCACTCAGCTTCCAGAGTTAAACCCGTGTGTGGATTCAGCAGTCTGCAAACACTTTCTCTGCAGAGTCCCAAAACAGGCGTTTTCAGCCCATTACCGGCATAAGGAAGAAACAGCAGTAAGCACAGGGAAATATCTGCTTCTAAATCCAAAACGCAGCTATCTAACAGAACGGTTGTCAATGTGTGCACTCAACTTCCAGAGTTAAACCCGTGTGTGGATTCAGCAGTCTGCAAACACATTCTCTGCAGAGTCCCAAAACAGGCGTTTTCAGCCCATTACCGGCATAAGGAAGAAACAGCAGTAAGCCCAGGGAAATAGCTGCTTCTAAATCCAAAACGCAGCTATCTAACAGAACGGTTGTCAATGTGTGCACTCAACTTCCAGAGTTAAACCCGTGTGTGGATTCAGCAGTCTGCAAACACTTTCTCTGCAGAGTCCCAAAACAGGCGTTTTCAGCCCATTACCTGCATATGGAAGAAACAGCAGTAAGCCCAGGGAAATATCTGCTTCTAAATCCAAAACGCAGCTATCTAACAGAACGGTTTTCAATGTGTGCACTGAACTTCCAGAGTTAAACCCGTGTGTGGATTCAGCAGTCTGCAAACACTTTCTCTGCAGAGTCGCAAAACAGGTGTTTTCAGCCCATTACCTGCATATGGAAGAAACAGCAGTAAGCACAGGGAAATATCTGTTTCTAAATCCAAAACGCAGCTATCTAACAGAACGGTTGTCAATGTGTGCACTCAACTTCCAGAGTTAAACCCGTGTGTGGATGCAGCAGTCTGCAAACACTTTCTGTGCAGGGTCTCAAAACAGGCCTTCCGGCCCAGTACCGGCATGTATAAGAAAGAGCATTAAGACTGCGTCTAAAACTCAGAAGAAACGTTTCTTTCAAACTGCTCGGCCATGTGTTCTTTGACCTAAGGGAGTTGAATCTATGTTTAGATTCAGCGAGATAGAAACACGTTTATTCTAGGAGCTGTCTTTGGATATTCCAGAATGAATGGGAGTATACGCTGTAATGAGAAATATCTGTTTCTAAAACCAAAATGGATCTATCTAGCAGAGTGGTTGTGAATGTGTGCCTTCGGCTTAAAGAGGTAAACTGCTCTTCTCATGCAGCACTTTAGAAACCCTTTATATGCAAATTCTCATACAGTCCTTTCCAGCAAAACACCAGCCTATAGGAAATAGCAGTAAGACTGAATCTTTAACATGGAAGAAACTGTTTTCAAACTGCTTTGCTGTGTGTTCATTCATATAAGAGACTTGAATATATGTTCAGATTCAGCTAGTTAGCAACACGTTTCTTCCAGGAGCTGTGTTTGCCTATTCCAGAGTATACTGGAGTATAAGATGTAAAGACAAATGTCTCGTTCCAAAAGAAAAACGGATGATCTAATGGAATGGTTGTCAATGTGTGCATTCAACTTACTGAGCTAAACTGCTGTTTGTATGCAGCAGTTTAGAAAACATTTCTGTGTAGATTCTCAAACAGACATTTCCAGCAAAATACCGGCCTATAAGAAATAGCAGTAAGACTGCGTCTAAAACTCAGAGGGAACGTTTCTTTCAAACTGCTCTGCAGTGTGTTCGTTCACCAAAGGTCGTTGAATCTATGTTTGGATTCAGCGAGTTTGAAACACGTTTATTCTAGGAGCTGCATTTCGATATACCAGAGTGTATGGGAGTAAATGCTGTAAAGAGAAATATCTGTTTCTAAAACCAAAACGGAGCTATCTAACAGAATGGTTGTGAATGTGTGCATTCAACTTAAAGGGTTAATCTGCTCTTCTTAGGCAGCAGTTTAGAAACCCTTTATATGCAAATTCTAAAATCAACATTTGCAGCAAAACACCAGCCTAAAAGAAGTAGCAGTAAGACTGCATCTATAACATAGAAGAAACGTTTTCTTCAAAATGCTCTGCTCTGTGTTCATTCACCTAAGAGTCTTGAGTATATGTTCAGATTCAGCGAGTAAGAAACACGTTTCTTCCAGGAGCTGCATTTGCATATTCCAGAGTGTACTGGAGTATAAGGTTTAAAGTGAAATATCTGGTTCTAAAACAAACACGGAGCCATCTAACAGAATGGTTGTCACTGTGTGCCTTCAGCTTATTGAGATAAACTGTTGTTTCTATGCAGCAGTTTAGAAAAGATTTTTGTGCAGATTCTAAAACAGACATTCCCAGCAAAATACCGGCCTCTAAGAAATAGCAATAAGACTGCGTCTAAAACTCAAATAAAACATTTCTTTCAAACTGCTGTGCTGTGTGTTCGTTCACCTAAGGGAGTTGAATCTATGTTGAGATTCAGCGACTTAGAAACACGTCTATTCTGGGAGCTGCGTTTGGCTATTCCAGAATGAATGGGAGTATATGCTGTAACTAGAAACACAGGCTTCTAAAACCAAAACGGAGCTAGCTAACAGAATGATTGTGAATGAGGGCATTCAACTTAACGAATTAAACTGCTCCACTTAAGCAGCAGTTTACAAACCATTTATATGGAAATTCTAAAACCAACATTTCCAGGAAAACACCAGCTTAAAAGCAATAGAAGTAACAGTGCATCTATAACATGGAAGAAATGTTTTTTTCAAACTCCTGTGCTGTGTGTTCATTCACCTAAGAGACTTCAATATATGCTCAGATTCAGCGAGTTACAAACACGTTTCTTCCAGGAGCTGCGAATGCATATATCAGAGTGTACTGGGGTACAAGATGTAAAGAGAAATATCTCATTATACTTAGAAACCCGTTTCTTTTAGGAGCTGCGTTTGGATATTCCAGAGTGAATGAGAGTATATGCTGTAAGGAGAAATAACTGCTTCTAAAACCAAAAGGCAGCTCTATCTAACTGAATGGTTGTCAATGCGTGCACTCAACTTCCAGAGATAAACCCGTGTGGGGATTCAGCAGTCTGCAAACACTTTCTCTGCAGAGTCCCAAAACAGGCGTTTTCAGCCCATTACCGGCATATGGAAGAAACAGCAGTAAGCCCAGGGAAATATCTGCTTCTAAATCCAAAACGCAGCTATCTAACAGAACGGTTGTCAATGTGTGCACTCAACTTCCAGAGTTAAACCCGTGTGTGGATTCAGCAGTCTGCAAACACTTTCTCTGCAGAGTCCCAAAACAGGCGTTTTCAGCCCATTACCGGCATATGGAAGAAACAGCAGTAAGCACAGGGAAATATCTGCTTCTAAATCCAAAACGCAGCTATCTAACAGAACGGTTGTCAATGTGTGCACTCAACTTCCAGAGTTAAACCCGTGTGTGGATTCAGCGGTCTGCAAACACTTTCTCTGCAGAGTCCCAAAACAGGCGTTTTCAGCCCATTACCGGCATATGGAAGAAACAGCAGTAAGCCCAGGGAAATATCTGCTTCTAAATCCAAAACGCAGCTATCTAACAGAACGGTTGTCAATGTGTGCACTCAACTTCCAGAGTTAAACCCGTGTGTGGATTCAGCAGTCTGCAAACACTTTCTCTGCAGAGTCCCAAAACAGGCGTTTTCAGCCCATTACCGGCATATGGAAGAAACAGCAGTAAGCCCAGGGAAATATCTGCTTCTAAATCCAAAACGCAGCTATCTAACAGAACGGTTGTCAATGGGTGCACTCAACTTCCAGAGTTAAACCCGTGTGTGGATTCAGCAGTCTACAAACGCTTTCTCTGCAGAGTCCCAAAACAGGCGTTTTCAGCCCATTACCGGCATATGGAAGAAACAGCAGTAAGCACAGGGAAATATCTGCTTCTAAATCCAAAACGCAGCTATCTAACAGAACGGTTGTCAATGTGTGCACTCAGCTTCCAGAGTTAAACCCGTGTGTGGATTCAGCAGTCTGCAAACACTTTCTCTGCAGAGTCCCAAAACAGGCGTTTTCAGCCCATTACCGGCATAAGGAAGAAACAGCAGTAAGCACAGGGAAATATCTGCTTCTAAATCCAAAACGCAGCTATCTAACAGAACGGTTGTCAATGTGTGCACTCAACTTCCAGAGTTAAACCCGTGTGTGGATTCAGCAGTCTGCAAACACATTCTCTGCAGAGTCCCAAAACAGGCGTTTTCAGCCCATTACCGGCATAAGGAAGAAACAGCAGTAAGCCCAGGGAAATAGCTGCTTCTAAATCCAAAACGCAGCTATCTAACAGAACGGTTGTCAATGTGTGCACTCAACTTCCAGAGTTAAACCCGTGTGTGGATTCAGCAGTCTGCAAACACTTTCTCTGCAGAGTCCCAAAACAGGCGTTTTCAGCCCATTACCTGCATATGGAAGAAACAGCAGTAAGCCCAGGGAAATATCTGCTTCTAAATCCAAAACGCAGCTATCTAACAGAACGGTTTTCAATGTGTGCACTGAACTTCCAGAGTTAAACCCGTGTGTGGATTCAGCAGTCTGCAAACACTTTCTCTGCAGAGTCGCAAAACAGGTGTTTTCAGCCCATTACCTGCATATGGAAGAAACAGCAGTAAGCACAGGGAAATATCTGTTTCTAAATCCAAAACGCAGCTATCTAACAGAACGGTTGTCAATGTGTGCACTCAACTTCCAGAGTTAAACCCGTGTGTGGATTCAGCAGTCTGCAAACACTTTCTCTGCAGAGTCCCAAAACAGGCGTTTTCAGCCCATTACCGGCATATGGAAGAAACAGCAGTAAGCCCAGGGAAATATCTGCTTCTAAATCCAAAACGCAGCTATCTAACAGAACGGTTGTCAATGTGTGCACTCAGCTTCCAGAGTTAAACCCGTGTGTGGATTCAGCAGTCTGCAAACACTTTCTCTGCAGAGTCCCAAAACAGGCGTTTTCAGCCCATTACCGGCATAAGGAAGAAACAGCAGTAAGCACAGGGAAATATCTGCTTCTAAATCCAAAACGCAGCTATCTAACAGAACGGTTGTCAATGTGTGCACTCAACTTCCAGAGTTAAACCCGTGTGTGGATTCAGCAGTCTGCAAACACTTTCTCTGCAGAGTCCCAAAACAGGCGTTTTCAACCCATTACCGGCATATGGAAGAAACAGCAGTAAGCCCAGGGAAATATCTGCTTCTAAATCCAAAACGCAGCTATCTAACAGAACGGTTGTCAATGTGTGCACTCAACTTCCAGAGTTAAACCCGTGTGTGGATTCAGCAGTCTGCAAACACATTCTCTGCAGAGTCCCAAAACAGGCGTTTTCAGCCCATTACCGGCATAAGGAAGAAACAGCAGTAAGCCCAGGGAAATAGCTGCTTCTAAATCCAAAACGCAGCTATCTAACAGAACGGTTGTCAATGTGTGCACTCAACTTCCAGAGTTAAACCCGTGTGTGGATTCAGCAGTCTGCAAACACTTTCTCTGCAGAGTCCCAAAACAGGCGTTTTCAGCCCATTACCTGCATATGGAAGAAACAGCAGTAAGCCCAGGGAAATATCTGCTTCTAAATCCAAAACGCAGCTATCTAACAGAACGGTTTTCAATGTGTGCACTGAACTTCCAGAGTTAAACCCGTGTGTGGATTCAACAGTCTGCAAACACTTTCTCTGCAGAGTCGCAAAACAGGTGTTTTCAGCCCATTACCTGCATATGGAAGAAACAGCAGTAAGCACAGGGAAATATCTGCTTCTAAATCCAAAACGCAGCTATCTAACAGAACGGTTGTCAATGTGTGCACTCAACTTCCAGAGTTAAACCCGTGTGTGGATTCAGCAGTCTGCAAACACTTTCTCTGCAGAGTCCCAAAACAGGCGTTTTCAGCCCATTACCGGCATATGGAAGAAACAGCAGTAAGCCCAGGGAAATATCTGCTTCTAAATCCAAAACGCAGCTATCTAACAGAACGGTTGTCAATGTGTGCACTCAGCTTCCAGAGTTAAACCCGTGTGTGGATTCAGCAGTCTGCAAACACTTTCTCTGCAGAGTCCCAAAACAGGCGTTTTCAGCCCATTACCGGCATATGGAAGAAACAGCAGTAAGCACAGGGAAATATCTGCTTCTAAATCCAAAACGCAGCTATCTAACAGAACGGTTGTCAATGTGTGCACTCAACTTCCAGAGTTAAACCCGTGTGTGGATTCAGCAGTCTGCAAACACTTTCTCTGCAGAGTCCCAAAACAGGCGTTTTCAACCCATTACCGGCATATGGAAGAAACAGCAGTAAGCCCAGGGAAATATCTGCTTCTAAATCCAAAACGCAGCTATCTAACAGAACGGTTGTCAATGTGTGCACTCAACTTCCAGAGTTAAACCCGTGTGTGGATTCAGCAGTCTGCAAACACTTTCTCTGCAGAGTCCCAAAACAGGCGTTTTCAGCCCATTACCGGCATATGGAAGAAACAGCAGTAAGCACAGGGAAATATCTGCTTCTAAATGCAAAACGCAGCTATGTAACAGAACGGTTGTCAATGTGTGCACTCAACTTCCAGAGTTAAACGCGTGTGTGGATTCAGCAGTCTGCAAACGGTTTCTCTGCAGAGTCCCAAAACAGGCGTTTTCAGCCCATTACCGGCATATGGAAGAAACAGCAGTAAGCACAGGGAAATATCTGCTTCTAAATCCAAAACGCAGCTATCTAACAGAACGGTTGTCAATGTGTGCACTCAACTTCCGGAGTTAAACCCGTGTGTGGATTCAGCAGTCTGCAAACACTTTCTCTGCAGAGTCCCAAAACAGGCGTTTTCAGCCCATTACAGGCATATGGAAGAAACAGCAGTAAGCCCAGGGAAATATCTGCTTCTAAATCCAAAACCCAGCTATATAACAGTACGGTTGTCAATGTGTGCACTCAACTTCCAGAGTTAAACCCGTGTGTGGATTCAGCAGTCTGCAAACACTTTCTGTGCAGGGTCTCAAAACAGGCCTTCCGGCCCAGTACCGGCATGTATAAGAAAGAGCATTAAGACTGCGTCTAAAACTCAGAAGAAACGTTTCTTTCAAACTGCTTGGCCATGTGTTCTTTGACCTAAGGGAGTTGAATCTATGTTTAGTTTCAGCGAGATAGAAACACGTTTATTCTAGGAGCTGTCTTTGGATATTCCAGAATGAATGGGAGTATACGCTGTAATGAGAAATATCTGTTTCTAAAACCAAAATGGATCTATCTAGCAGAGTGGTTGTGAATGTGTGCCTTCGGCTTAAAGAGGTAAACTGCTCTTCTCATGCAGCACTTTAGAAACCCTTTATATGCAAATTCTCATACAGTCCTTTCCAGCAAAACACCAGCCTATAGGAAATAGCAGTAAGACTGAATCTTTAACATGGAAGAAACTGTTTTCAAACTGCTTTGCTGTGTGTTCATTCATATAAGAGACTTGAATATATGTTCAGATTCAGCTAGTTAGCAACACGTTTCTTCCAGGAGCTGTGTTTGCCTATTCCAGAGTATACTGGAGTATAAGATGTAAAGACAAATGTCTCGTTCCAAAAGAAAAACGGATGATCTAATGGAATGGTTGTCAATGTGTGCATTCAACTTACTGAGCTAAACTGCTGTTTGTATGCAGCAGTTTAGAAAACATTTCTGTGTAGATTCTCAAACAGACATTTCCAGCAAAATACCGGCCTATAAGAAATAGCAGTAAGACTGCGTCTAAAACTCAGAGGGAACGTTTCTTTCAAACTGCTCTGCAGTGTGTTCGTTCACCAAAGGTCGTTGAATCTATGTTTGGATTCAGCGAGTTTGAAACACGTTTATTCTAGGAGCTGCATTTCGATATACCAGAGTGTATGGGAGTAAATGCTGTAAAGAGAAATATCTGTTTCTAAAACCAAAACGGAGCTATCTAACAGAATGGTTGTGAATGTGTGCATTCAACTTAAAGGGTTAATCTGCTCTTCTTAGGCAGCAGTTTAGAAACCCTTTATATGCAAATTCTAAAATCAACATTTGCAGCAAAACACCAGCCTAAAAGAAGTAGCAGTAAGACTGCATCTATAACATAGAAGAAACGTTTTCTTCAAAATGCTCTGCTCTGTGTTCATTCACCTAAGAGTCTTGAGTATATGTTCAGATTCAGCGAGTAAGAAACACGTTTCTTCCAGGAGCTGCATTTGCATATTCCAGAGTGTACTGGAGTATAAGGTTTAAAGTGAAATATCTGGTTCTAAAACAAACACGGAGCCATCTAACAGAATGGTTGTCACTGTGTGCCTTCAGCTTATTGAGATAAACTGTTGTTTCTATGCAGCAGTTTAGAAAAGATTTTTGTGCAGATTCTAAAACAGACATTCCCAGCAAAATACCGGCCTCTAAGAAATAGCAATAAGACTGCGTCTAAAACTCAAATAAAACATTTCTTTCAAACTGCTGTGCTGTGTGTTCGTTCACCTAAGGGAGTTGAATCTATGTTGAGATTCAGCGACTTAGAAACACGTCTATTCTGGGAGCTGCGTTTGGCTATTCCAGAATGAATGGGAGTATATGCTGTAACTAGAAACACAGGCTTCTAAAACCAAAACGGAGCTAGCTAACAGAATGATTGTGAATGAGGGCATTCAACTTAACGAATTAAACTGCTCCACTTAAGCAGCAGTTTACAAACCATTTATATGGAAATTCTAAAACCAACATTTCCAGGAAAACACCAGCTTAAAAGCAATAGAAGTAACAGTGCATCTATAACATGGAAGAAATGTTTTTTTCAAACTCCTGTGCTGTGTGTTCATTCACCTAAGAGACTTCAATATATGCTCAGATTCAGCGAGTTACAAACACGTTTCTTCCAGGAGCTGCGAATGCATATATCAGAGTGTACTGGGGTACAAGATGTAAAGAGAAATATCTCATTATACTTAGAAACCCGTTTCTTTTAGGAGCTGCGTTTGGATATTCCAGAGTGAATGAGAGTATATGCTGTAAGGAGAAATAACTGCTTCTAAAACCAAAAGGCAGCTCTATCTAACTGAATGGTTGTCAATGCGTGCACTCAACTTCCAGAGATAAACCCGTGTGGGGATTCAGCAGTCTGCAAACACTTTCTCTGCAGAGTCCCAAAACAGGCGTTTTCAGCCCATTACCGGCATATGGAAGAAACAGCAGTAAGCCCAGGGAAATATCTGCTTCTAAATCCAAAACGCAGCTATCTAACAGAACGGTTGTCAATGTGTGCACTCAACTTCCAGAGTTAAACCCGTGTGTGGATTCAGCAGTCTGCAAACACTTTCTCTGCAGAGTCCCAAAACAGGCGTTTTCAGCCCATTACCGGCATATGGAAGAAACAGCAGTAAGCACAGGGAAATATCTGCTTCTAAATCCAAAACGCAGCTATCTAACAGAACGGTTGTCAATGTGTGCACTCAACTTCCAGAGTTAAACCCGTGTGTGGATTCAGCGGTCTGCAAACACTTTCTCTGCAGAGTCCCAAAACAGGCGTTTTCAGCCCATTACCGGCATATGGAAGAAACAGCAGTAAGCCCAGGGAAATATCTGCTTCTAAATCCAAAACGCAGCTATCTAACAGAACGGTTGTCAATGTGTGCACTCAACTTCCAGAGTTAAACCCGTGTGTGGATTCAGCAGTCTGCAAACACTTTCTCTGCAGAGTCCCAAAACAGGCGTTTTCAGCCCATTACCGGCATATGGAAGAAACAGCAGTAAGCCCAGGGAAATATCTGCTTCTAAATCCAAAACGCAGCTATCTAACAGAACGGTTGTCAATGGGTGCACTCAACTTCCAGAGTTAAACCCGTGTGTGGATTCAGCAGTCTACAAACGCTTTCTCTGCAGAGTCCCAAAACAGGCGTTTTCAGCCCATTACCGGCATATGGAAGAAACAGCAGTAAGCACAGGGAAATATCTGCTTCTAAATCCAAAACGCAGCTATCTAACAGAACGGTTGTCAATGTGTGCACTCAGCTTCCAGAGTTAAACCCGTGTGTGGATTCAGCAGTCTGCAAACACTTTCTCTGCAGAGTCCCAAAACAGGCGTTTTCAGCCCATTACCGGCATAAGGAAGAAACAGCAGTAAGCACAGGGAAATATCTGCTTCTAAATCCAAAACGCAGCTATCTAACAGAACGGTTGTCAATGTGTGCACTCAACTTCCAGAGTTAAACCCGTGTGTGGATTCAGCAGTCTGCAAACACATTCTCTGCAGAGTCCCAAAACAGGCGTTTTCAGCCCATTACCGGCATAAGGAAGAAACAGCAGTAAGCCCAGGGAAATAGCTGCTTCTAAATCCAAAACGCAGCTATCTAACAGAACGGTTGTCAATGTGTGCACTCAACTTCCAGAGTTAAACCCGTGTGTGGATTCAGCAGTCTGCAAACACTTTCTCTGCAGAGTCCCAAAACAGGCGTTTTCAGCCCATTACCTGCATATGGAAGAAACAGCAGTAAGCCCAGGGAAATATCTGCTTCTAAATCCAAAACGCAGCTATCTAACAGAACGGTTTTCAATGTGTGCACTGAACTTCCAGAGTTAAACCCGTGTGTGGATTCAGCAGTCTGCAAACACTTTCTCTGCAGAGTCGCAAAACAGGTGTTTTCAGCCCATTACCTGCATATGGAAGAAACAGCAGTAAGCACAGGGAAATATCTGTTTCTAAATCCAAAACGCAGCTATCTAACAGAACGGTTGTCAATGTGTGCACTCAACTTCCAGAGTTAAACCCGTGTGTGGATTCAGCAGTCTGCAAACACTTTCTCTGCAGAGTCCCAAAACAGGCGTTTTCAGCCCATTACCGGCATATGGAAGAAACAGCAGTAAGCCCAGGGAAATATCTGCTTCTAAATCCAAAACGCAGCTATCTAACAGAACGGTTGTCAATGTGTGCACTCAGCTTCCAGAGTTAAACCCGTGTGTGGATTCAGCAGTCTGCAAACACTTTCTCTGCAGAGTCCCAAAACAGGCGTTTTCAGCCCATTACCGGCATAAGGAAGAAACAGCAGTAAGCACAGGGAAATATCTGCTTCTAAATCCAAAACGCAGCTATCTAACAGAACGGTTGTCAATGTGTGCACTCAACTTCCAGAGTTAAACCCGTGTGTGGATTCAGCAGTCTGCAAACACTTTCTCTGCAGAGTCCCAAAACAGGCGTTTTCAACCCATTACCGGCATATGGAAGAAACAGCAGTAAGCCCAGGGAAATATCTGCTTCTAAATCCAAAACGCAGCTATCTAACAGAACGGTTGTCAATGTGTGCACTCAACTTCCAGAGTTAAACCCGTGTGTGGATTCAGCAGTCTGCAAACACATTCTCTGCAGAGTCCCAAAACAGGCGTTTTCAGCCCATTACCGGCATAAGGAAGAAGCAGCAGTAAGCCCAGGGAAATAGCTGCTTCTAAATCCAAAACGCAGCTATCTAACAGAACGGTTGTCAATGTGTGCACTCAACTTCCAGAGTTAAACCCGTGTGTGGATTCAGCAGTCTGCAAACACTTTCTCTGCAGAGTCCCAAAACAGGCGTTTTCAGCCCATTACCTGCATATGGAAGAAACAGCAGTAAGCCCAGGGAAATATCTGCTTCTAAATCCAAAACGCAGCTATCTAACAGAACGGTTTTCAATGTGTGCACTGAACTTCCAGAGTTAAACCCGTGTGTGGATTCAGCAGTCTGCAAACACTTTCTCTGCAGAGTCGCAAAACAGGTGTTTTCAGCCCATTACCTGCATATGGAAGAAACAGCAGTAAGCACAGGGAAATATCTGCTTCTAAATCCAAAACGCAGCTATCTAACAGAACGGTTGTCAATGTGTGCACTCAACTTCCAGAGTTAAACCCGTGTGTGGATTCAGCAGTCTGCAAACACTTTCTCTGCAGAGTCCCAAAACAGGCGTTTTCAGCCCATTACCGGCATATGGAAGAAACAGCAGTAAGCCCAGGGAAATATCTGCTTCTAAATCCAAAACGCAGCTATCTAACAGAACGGTTGTCAATGTGTGCACTCAGCTTCCAGAGTTAAACCCGTGTGTGGATTCAGCAGTCTGCAAACACTTTCTCTGCAGAGTCCCAAAACAGGCGTTTTCAGCCCATTACCGGCATATGGAAGAAACAGCAGTAAGCACAGGGAAATATCTGCTTCTAAATCCAAAACGCAGCTATCTAACAGAACGGTTGTCAATGTGTGCACTCAACTTCCAGAGTTAAACCCGTGTGTGGATTCAGCAGTCTGCAAACACTTTCTCTGCAGAGTCCCAAAACAGGCGTTTTCAACCCATTACCGGCATATGGAAGAAACAGCAGTAAGCCCAGGGAAATATCTGCTTCTAAATCCAAAACGCAGCTATCTAACAGAACGGTTGTCAATGTGTGCACTCAACTTCCAGAGTTAAACCCGTGTGTGGATTCAGCAGTCTGCAAACACTTTCTCTGCAGAGTCCCAAAACAGGCGTTTTCAGCCCATTACCGGCATATGGAAGAAACAGCAGTAAGCACAGGGAAATATCTGCTTCTAAATGCAAAACGCAGCTATGTAACAGAACGGTTGTCAATGTGTGCACTCAACTTCCAGAGTTAAACGCGTGTGTGGATTCAGCAGTCTGCAAACGGTTTCTCTGCAGAGTCCCAAAACAGGCGTTTTCAGCCCATTACCGGCATATGGAAGAAACAGCAGTAAGCACAGGGAAATATCTGCTTCTAAATCCAAAACGCAGCTATCTAACAGAACGGTTGTCAATGTGTGCACTCAACTTCCGGAGTTAAACCCGTGTGTGGATTCAGCAGTCTGCAAACACTTTCTCTGCAGAGTCCCAAAACAGGCGTTTTCAGCCCATTACAGGCATATGGAAGAAACAGCAGTAAGCCCAGGGAAATATCTGCTTCTAAATCCAAAACGCAGCTATCTAACAGAACGGTTGTCAATGTGTGCACTCAACTTCCAGAGTTAAACCCGTGTGTGGATTCAGCAGTCTGCAAACACTTTCTCTGCAGAGTCCCAAAACAGGCGTTTTCAGCCCATTACCGGCATATGGAAGAAAGAGCAGTAAGCACAGGGAAATATCTGCTTCTAAATCCAAAACGCAGCTATCTAACAGAACGGTTGTCAATGTGTGCACTCAACTTCCAGAGTTAAACCCGTGTGTGGATTCAGCAGTCTGCAAACACTTTCTCTGCAGAGTCCCAAAACAGGCGTTTTCAACCCATTACCGGCATATGGAAGAAACAGCAGTAAGCCCAGGGAAATATCTGCTTCTAAATCCAAAACGCGGCTATCTAACAGAACGGTTGTCAATGTGTGCACTCAACTTCCAGAGTTAAACCCGTGTGTGGATTCAGCAGTCTGCAAACACTTTCTCTGCAGAGTCCCAAAACAGGCGTTTTCAGCCCATTACCGGCATATGGAAGAAACAGCAGTAAGCACAGGGAAATATCTGCTTCTAAATGCAAAACGCAGCTATCTAACAGAACGGTTGTCAATGTGTGCACTCAACTTCCAGAGTTAAACGCGTGTGTGGATTCAGCAGTCTGCAAACGGTTTCTCTGCAGAGTCCCAAAACAGGCGTTTTCAGCCCATTACCGGCATATGGAAGAAACAGCAGTAAGCACAGGGAAATATCTGCTTCTAAATCCAAAACGCAGCTATCTAACAGAACGGTTGTCAATGTGTGCACTCCACTTCCGGAGTTAAACCCGTGTGTGGATTCAGCAGTCTGCAAACACTTTCTCTGCAGAGTCCGAAAACAGGCGTTTTCCTCCCATTACCGGCATATGGAAGAAACAGCAGTAAGCCCAGGGAAATATCTGCTTCTAAATCCAAAACGCAGCTATCTAACAGAACGGTTGTCAATGTGTGCACTCAACTTCCAGAGTTAAACCCGTGTGTGGATGCAGCAGTCTGCAAACACTTTCTCTGCAGAGTCCCAAAACAGGCGTTTTCAGCCCATTACCGGCATATGGAAGAAACAGCAGTGAGCACAGGGAAATATCTGCTTCTAAATCCAAAACCCAGCTATATAACAGTACGGTTGTCAATGTGTGCACTCAACTTCCAGAGTTAAACCCGTGTGTGGATTCAGCAGTCTGCAAACACTTTCTGTGCAGGGTCTCAAAACAGGCCTTCCGGCCCAGTACCGGCATGTATAAGAAAGAGCATTAAGACTGCGTCTAAAACTCAGAAGAAACGTTTCTTTCAAACTGCTCGGCCATGTGTTCTTTGACCTAAGGGAGTTGAATCTATGTTTAGATTCAGCGAGATAGAAACACGTTTATTCTAGGAGCTGTCTTTGGATATTCCAGAATGAATGGGAGTATACGCTGTAATGAGAAATATCTGTTTCTAAAACCAAAATGGATCTATCTAGCAGAGTGGTTGTGAATGTGTGCCTTCGGCTTAAAGAGGTAAACTGCTCTTCTCATGCAGCACTTTAGAAACCCTTTATATGCAAATTCTCATACAGTCCTTTCCAGCAAAACACCAGCCTATAGGAAATAGCAGTAAGACTGAATCTTTAACATGGAAGAAACTGTTTTCAAACTGCTTTGCTGTGTGTTCATTCATATAAGAGACTTGAATATATGTTCAGATTCAGCTAGTTAGCAACACGTTTCTTCCAGGAGCTGTGTTTGCCTATTCCAGAGTATACTGGAGTATAAGATGTAAAGACAAATGTCTCGTTCCAAAAGAAAAACGGATGATCTAATGGAATGGTTGTCAATGTGTGCATTCAACTTACTGAGCTAAACTGCTGTTTGTATGCAGCAGTTTAGAAAACATTTCTGTGTAGATTCTCAAACAGACATTTCCAGCAAAATACCGGCCTATAAGAAATAGCAGTAAGACTGCGTCTAAAACTCAGAGGGAACGTTTCTTTCAAACTGCTCTGCAGTGTGTTCGTTCACCAAAGGTCGTTGAATCTATGTTTGGATTCAGCGAGTTTGAAACACGTTTATTCTAGGAGCTGCATTTCGATATACCAGAGTGTATGGGAGTAAATGCTGTAAAGAGAAATATCTGTTTCTAAAACCAAAACGGAGTTATCTAACAGAATGGTTGTGAATGTGTGCATTCAACTTAAAGGGTTAATCTGCTCTTCTTAGGCAGCAGTTTAGAAACCCTTTATATGCAAATTCTAAAATCAACATTTGCAGCAAAACACCAGCCTAAAAGAAGTAGCAGTAAGACTGCATCTATAACATAGAAGAAACGTTTTCTTCAAAATGCTCTGCTCTGTGTTCATTCACCTAAGAGTCTTGAGTATATGTTCAGATTCAGCGAGTAAGAAACACGTTTCTTCCAGGAGCTGCATTTGCATATTCCAGAGTGTACTGGAGTATAAGGTTTAAAGTGAAATATCTGGTTCTAAAACAAACACGGAGCCATCTAACAGAATGGTTGTCACTGTGTGCCTTCAGCTTATTGAGATAAACTGTTGTTTCTATGCAGCAGTTTAGAAAAGATTTTTGTGCAGATTCCCAGCAAAATACCGGCCTCTAAGAAATAGCAATAAGACTGCGTCTAAAACTCAAATAAAACATTTCTTTCAAACTGCTGTGCTGTGTGTTCGTTCACCTAAGGGAGTTGAATCTATGTTGAGATTCAGCGACTTAGAAACACGTCTATTCTGGGAGCTGCGTTTGGCTATTCCAGAATGAATGGGAGTATATGCTGTAACTAGAAACACAGGCTTCTAAAACCAAAACGGAGCTAGCTAACAGAATGATTGTGAATGAGGGCATTCAACTTAACGAATTAAACTGCTCCACTTAAGCAGCAGTTTACAAACCATTTATATGGAAATTCTAAAACCAACATTTCCAGGAAAACACCAGCTTAAAAGCAATAGAAGTAACAGTGCATCTATAACATGGAAGAAATGTTTTTTTCAAACTCCTGTGCTGTGTGTTCATTCACCTAAGAGACTTCAATATATGCTCAGATTCAGCGAGTTACAAACACGTTTCTTCCAGGAGCTGCGAATGCATATATCAGAGTGTACTGGGGTACAAGATGTAAAGAGAAATATCTCATTATACTTAGAAACCCGTTTCTTTTAGGAGCTGCGTTTGGATATTCCAGAGTGAATGAGAGTATATGCTGTAAGGAGAAATAACTGCTTCTAAAACCAAAAGGCAGCTCTATCTAACTGAATGGTTGTCAATGCGTGCACTCAACTTCCAGAGATAAACCCGTGTGGGGATTCAGCAGTCTGCAAACACTTTCTCTGCAGAGTCCCAAAACAGGCGTTTTCAGCCCATTACCGGCATATGGAAGAAACAGCAGTAAGCACAGGGAAATATCTGCTTCTAAATCCAAAACGCAGCTATCTAACAGAACGGTTGTCAATGTGTGCACTCAACTTCCAGAGTTAAACCCGTGTGTGGATGCAGCAGTCTGCAAACACTTTCTCTGCAGAGTCCCAAAACAGGCGTTTTCAGCCCATTACCGGCATATGGAAGAAACAGCAGTAAGCACAGGGAAATATCTGCTTCTAAATCCAAAACCCAGCTATATAACAGTACGGTTGTCAATGTGTGCACTCAACTTCCAGAGTTAAACCCGTGTGTGGATTCAGCAGTCTGCAAACACTTTCTGTGCAGGGTCTCAAAACAGGCCTTCCGGCCCAGTACCGGCATGTATAAGAAAGAGCATTAAGACTGCGTCTAAAACTCAGAAGAAACGTTTCTTTCAAACTGCTCGGCCATGTGTTCTTTGACCTAAGGGAGTTGAATCTATGTTTAGATTCAGCGAGATAGAAACACGTTTATTCTAGGAGCTGTCTTTGGATATTCCAGAATGAATGGGAGTATACGCTGTAATGAGAAATATCTGTTTCTAAAACCAAAATGGATCTATCTAGCAGAGTGGTTATGAATGTGTGCCTTCGGCTTAAAGAGGTAAACTGCTCTTCTCATGCAGCACTTTAGAAACCCTTTATATGCAAATTCTCATACAGTCCTTTCCAGCAAAACACCAGCCTATAGGAAATAGCAGTAAGACTGAATCTTTAACATGGAAGAAACTGTTTTCAAACTGCTTTGCTGTGTGTTCATTCATATAAGAGACTTGAATATATGTTCAGATTCAGCTAGTTAGCAACACGTTTCTTCCAGGAGCTGTGTTTGCCTATTCCAGAGTATACTGGAGTATAAGATGTAAAGACAAATGTCTCGTTCCAAAAGAAAAACGGATGATCTAATGGAATGGTTGTCAATGTGTGCATTCAACTTACTGAGCTAAACTGCTGTTTGTATGCAGCAGTTTAGAAAACATTTCTGTGTAGATTCTCAAACAGACATTTCCAGCAAAATACCGGCCTATAAGAAATAGCAGTAAGACTGCGTCTAAAACTCAGAGGGAACGTTTCTTTCAAACTGCTCTGCAGTGTGTTCGTTCACCAAAGGTCGTTGAATCTATGTTTGGATTCAGCGAGTTTGAAACACGTTTATTCTAGGAGCTGCATTTCGATATACCAGAGTGTATGGGAGTAAATGCTGTAAAGAGAAATATCTGTTTCTAAAACCAAAACGGAGTTATCTAACAGAATGGTTGTGAATGTGTGCATTCAACTTAAAGGGTTAATCTGCTCTTCTTAGGCAGCAGTTTAGAAACCCTTTATATGCAAATTCTAAAATCAACATTTGCAGCAAAACACCAGCCTAAAAGAAGTAGCAGTAAGACTGCATCTATAACATAGAAGAAACGTTTTCTTCAAAATGCTCTGCTCTGTGTTCATTCACCTAAGAGTCTTGAGTATATGTTCAGATTCAGCGAGTAAGAAACACGTTTCTTCCAGGAGCTGCATTTGCATATTCCAGAGTGTACTGGAGTATAAGGTTTAAAGTGAAATATCTGGTTCTAAAACAAACACGGAGCCATCTAACAGAATGGTTGTCACTGTGTGCCTTCAGCTTATTGAGATAAACTGTTGTTTCTATGCAGCAGTTTAGAAAAGATTTTTGTGCAGATTCTAAAACAGACATTCCCAGCAAAATACCGGCCTCTAAGAAATAGCAATAAGACTGCGTCTAAAACTCAAATAAAACATTTCTTTCAAACTGCTGTGCTGTGTGTTCGTTCACCTAAGGGAGTTGAATCTATGTTGAGATTCAGCGACTTAGAAACACGTCTATTCTGGGAGCTGCGTTTGGCTATTCCAGAATGAATGGGAGTATATGCTGTAACTAGAAACACAGGCTTCTAAAACCAAAACGGAGCTAGCTAACAGAATGATTGTGAATGAGGGCATTCAACTTAACGAATTAAACTGCTCCACTTAAGCAGCAGTTTACAAACCATTTATATGGAAATTCTAAAACCAACATTTCCAGGAAAACACCAGCTTAAAAGCAATAGAAGTAACAGTGCATCTATAACATGGAAGAAATGTTTTTTTCAAACTCCTGTGCTGTGTGTTCATTCACCTAAGAGACTTCAATATATGCTCAGATTCAGCGAGTTACAAACACGTTTCTTCCAGGAGCTGCGAATGCATATATCAGAGTGTACTGGGGTACAAGATGTAAAGAGAAATATCTCATTATACTTAGAAACCCGTTTCTTTTAGGAGCTGCGTTTGGATATTCCAGAGTGAATGAGAGTATATGCTGTAAGGAGAAATAACTGCTTCTAAAACCAAAAGGCAGCTCTATCTAACTGAATGGTTGTCAATGCGTGCACTCAACTTCCAGAGATAAACCCGTGTGGGGATTCAGCAGTCTGCAAACACTTTCTCTGCAGAGTCCCAAAACAGGCGTTTTCAGCCCATTACCGGCATATGGAAGAAACAGCAGTAAGCACAGGGAAATATCTGCTTCTAAATCCAAAACGCAGCTATCTAACAGAACGGTTGTCAATGTGTGCACTCAACTTCCAGAGTTAAACCCGTGTGTGGATTCAGCAGTCTGCAAACACTTTCTCTGCAGAGTCCCAAAACAGGCGTTTTCAGCCCATTACCGGCATATGGAAGAAACAGCAGTAAGCCCAGGGAAATATCTGCTTCTAAATCCAAAACGCAGCTATCTAACAGAACGGTTGTCAATGTGTGCACTCAGCTTCCAGAGTTAAACCCGTGTGTGGATTCAGCAGTCTGCAAACACTTTCTCTGCAGAGTCCCAAAACAGGCGTTTTCAGCCCATTACCGGCATATGGAAGAAACAGCAGTAAGCACAGGGAAATATCTGCTTCTAAATCCAAAACGCAGCTATCTAACAGAACGGTTGTCAATGTGTGCACTCAACTTCCAGAGTTAAACCCGTGTGTGGATTCAGCAGTCTGCAAACACTTTCTCTGCAGAGTCCCAAAACAGGCGTTTTCAACCCATTACCGGCATATGGAAGAAACAGCAGTAAGCCCAGGGAAATATCTGCTTCTAAATCCAAAACGCAGCTATCTAACAGAACGGTTGTCAAGGTGTGCACTCAACTTCCAGAGTTAAACCCGTGTGTGGATTCAGCAGTCTGCAAACACTTTCTCTGCAGAGTCCCAAAACAGGCGTTTTCAGCCCTTTACCGGCATATGGAAGAAACAGCAGTAAGCACAGGGAAATATCTGCTTCTAAATGCAAAACGCAGCTATGTAACAGAACGGTTGTCAATGTGTGCACTCAACTTCCAGAGTTAAACGCGTGTGTGGATTCAGCAGCCTGCAAACGGTTTCTCTGCAGAGTCCCAAAACAGGCGTTTTCAGCCCATTACCGGCATATGGAAGAAACAGCAGTAAGCACAGGGAAATATCTGCTTCTAAATCCAAAACGCAGCTATCTAACAGAACGGTTGTCAATGTGTGCACTCAACTTCCGGAGTTAAACCCGTGTGTGGATTCAGCAGTCTGCAAACACTTTCTCTGCAGAGTCCGAAAACAGGCGTTTTCAGCCCTTTACAGGCATATGGAAGAAACAGCAGTAAGCCCAGGGAAATATCTGCTTCTAAATCCAAAACGCAGCTATCTAACAGAACGGTTGTCAATGTGTGCACTCAACTTCCAGAGTTAAACCCGTGTGTGGATTCAGCAGTCTGCAAACACTTTCTCTGCAGAGTCCCAAAACAGGCGTTTTCAGCCCATTACCGGCATATGGAAGAAAGAGCAGTAAGCACAGGGAAATATCTGCTTCTAAATCCAAAACGCAGCTATCTAACAGAACGGTTGTCAATGTGTGCACTCAACTTCCAGAGTTAAACCCGTGTGTGGATTCAGCAGTCTGCAAACACTTTCTCTGCAGAGTCCCAAAACAGGCGTTTTCAACCCATTACCGGCATATGGAAGAAACAGCAGTAAGCCCAGGGAAATATCTGCTTCTAAATCCAAAACGCGGCTATCTAACAGAACGGTTGTCAATGTGTGCACTCAACTTCCAGAGTTAAACCCGTGTGTGGATTCAGCAGTCTGCAAACACTTTCTCTGCAGAGTCCCAAAACAGGCGTTTTCAACCCATTACCGGCATATGGAAGAAACAGCAGTAAGCACAGGGAAATATCTGCTTCTAAATCCAAAACGCAGCTATCTAACAGAACGGTTGTCAATGTGTGCACTCAACTTCCAGAGTTAAACCCGTGTGTGGATTCAGCAGTCTGCAAACACTTTCTCTGCAGAGTCCCAAAACAGGTGTTTTCAACCCATTACCGGCCTAGGGAAGAAACAGCAGTAAGCCCAGGGAAATATCTGCTTCTAAATCCAAAACCCAGCTATCTAACAGAACGGTTGTCAATGTGTGCACTCAACTTCCAGAGTTAAACCCGTGTGTGGATTCAGCAGTCTGCAAACACTTTCTCTGCAGAGTCCCAAAACAGGCGTTTTCAGCCCATTACCGGCATATGGAAGAAACAGCAGTAAGCACAGGGAAATATCTGCTTCTAAATGCAAAACGCAGCTATCTAACAGAACGGTTGTCAATGTGTGCAATCAACTTCCAGAGTTAAACGCGTGTGTGGATTCAGCAGTCTGCAAACGGTTTCTCTGCAGAGTCCCAAAACAGGCGTTTTCAGCCCATTACCGGCATATGGAAGAAACAGCAGTAAGCACAGGGAAATATCTGCTTCTAAATCCAAAACGCAGCTATCTAACAGAACGGTTGTCAATGTGTGCACTCCACTTCCGGAGTTAAACCCGTTTGTGGATTCAGCAGTCTGCAAACACTTTCTCTGCAGAGTCCGAAAACAGGCGTTTTCCTCCCATTACCGGCATATGGAAGAAACAGCAGTAAGCCCAGGGAAATATCTGCTTCTAAATCCAAAACGCAGCTATCTAACAGAACGGTTGTCAATGTGTGCACTCAACTTCCAGAGTTAAACCCGTGTTTGGATTCAGCAGTCTGCAAACGCTTTCTCTGCAGAGTCCAAAACAGGCGTTTTGAGCCCATTACCGGCATATGGAAGAAACAGCAGAAAGCACAGGGAAATATCTGCTTCTAAATCCAAAACGCAGCTATCTAACAGAACGGTTGTCAATGTGTGCACTCCACTTCCAGAGTTAAACCCGTGTGTGGATTCAGCAGTCTGCAAACACTTTCTCTGCAGAGTCCCAAAACAGGCGTTTTCAGCCCATTACCGGCATATGGAAGAAACAGCAGTAAGCCCAGGGAAATATCTGCTTCTAAATCCAAAACGCAGCTATCTAACAGAACGGTTGTCAATGTGTGCACTCAACTTCCAGAGTTAAACCCGTGTGTGGATGCAGCAGTCTGCAAACACTTTCTCTGCAGAGTCCCTAAACAGGCGTTTTCAGCCCATTACCGGCATATGGAAGAAACAGCAGTAAGCACAGGGAAATATCTGCTTCTAAATCCAAAACCCAGCTATATAACAGTACGGTTGTCAATGTGTGCACTCAACTTCCAGAGTTAAACCCGTGTGTGGATTCAGCAGTCTGCAAACACTTTCTGTGCAGGGTCTCAAAACAGGCCTTCCGGCCCAGTACCGGCATGTATAAGAAAGAGCATTAAGACTGCGTCTAAAACTCAGAAGAAACGTTTCTTTCAAACTGCTCGGCCATGTGTTCTTTGACCTAAGGGAGTTGAATCTATGTTTAGATTCAGCGAGATAGAAACACGTTTATTCTAGGAGCTGTCTTTGGATATTCCAGAATGAATGGGAGTATACGCTGTAATGAGAAATATCTGTTTCTAAAACCAAAATGGATCTATCTAGCAGAGTGGTTGTGAATGTGTGCCTTCGGCTTAAAGAGGTAAACTGCTCTTCTCATGCAGCACTTTAGAAACCCTTTATATGCAAATTCTCATACAGTCCTTTCCAGCAAAACACCAGCCTATAGGAAATAGCAGTAAGACTGAATCTTTAACATGGAAGAAACTGTTTTCAAACTGCTTTGCTGTGTGTTCATTCATATAAGAGACTTGAATATATGTTCAGATTCAGCTAGTTAGCAACACGTTTCTTCCAGGAGCTGTGTTTGCCTATTCCAGAGTATACTGGAGTATAAGATGTAAAGACAAATGTCTCGTTCCAAAAGAAAAACGGATGATCTAATGGAATGGTTGTCAATGTGTGCATTCAACTTACTGAGCTAAACTGCTGTTTGTATGCAGCAGTTTAGAAAACATTTCTGTGTAGATTCTCAAACAGACATTTCCAGCAAAATACCGGCCTATAAGAAATAGCAGTAAGACTGCGTCTAAAACTCAGAGGGAACGTTTCTTTCAAACTGCTCTGCAGTGTGTTCGTTCACCAAAGGTCGTTGAATCTATGTTTGGATTCAGCGAGTTTGAAACACGTTTATTCTAGGAGCTGCATTTCGATATACCAGAGTGTATGGGAGTAAATGCTGTAAAGAGAAATATCTGTTTCTAAAACCAAAACGGAGCTATCTAACAGAATGGTTGTGAATGTGTGCATTCAACTTAAAGGGTTAATCTGCTCTTCTTAGGCAGCAGTTTAGAAACCCTTTATATGCAAATTCTAAAATCAACATTTGCAGCAAAACACCAGCCTAAAAGAAGTAGCAGTAAGACTGCATCTATAACATAGAAGAAACGTTTTCTTCAAAATGCTCTGCTCTGTGTTCATTCACCTAAGAGTCTTGAGTATATGTTCAGATTCAGCGAGTAAGAAACACGTTTCTTCCAGGAGCTGCATTTGCATATTCCAGAGTGTACTGGAGTATAAGGTTTAAAGTGAAATATCTGGTTCTAAAACAAACACGGAGCCATCTAACAGAATGGTTGTCACTGTGTGCCTTCAGCTTATTGAGATAAACTGTTGTTTCTATGCAGCAGTTTAGAAAAGATTTTTGTGCAGATTCTAAAACAGACATTCCCAGCAAAATACCGGCCTCTAAGAAATAGCAATAAGACTGCGTCTAAAACTCAAATAAAACATTTCTTTCAAACTGCTGTGCTGTGTGTTCGTTCACCTAAGGGAGTTGAATCTATGTTGAGATTCAGCGACTTAGAAACACGTCTATTCTGGGAGCTGCGTTTGGCTATTCCAGAATGAATGGGAGTATATGCTGTAACTAGAAACACAGGCTTCTAAAACCAAAACGGAGCTAGCTAACAGAATGATTGTGAATGAGGGCATTCAACTTAACGAATTAAACTGCTCCACTTAAGCAGCAGTTTACAAACCATTTATATGGAAATTCTAAAACCAACATTTCCAGGAAAACACCAGCTTAAAAGCAATAGAAGTAACAGTGCATCTATAACATGGAAGAAATGTTTTTTTCAAACTCCTGTGCTGTGTGTTCATTCACCTAAGAGACTTCAATATATGCTCAGATTCAGCGAGTTACAAACACGTTTCTTCCAGGAGCTGCGAATGCATATATCAGAGTGTACTGGGGTACAAGATGTAAAGAGAAATATCTCATTATACTTAGAAACCCGTTTCTTTTAGGAGCTGCGTTTGGATATTCCAGAGTGAATGAGAGTATATGCTGTAAGGAGAAATAACTGCTTCTAAAACCAAAAGGCAGCTCTATCTAACTGAATGGTTGTCAATGCGTGCACTCAACTTCCAGAGATAAACCCGTGTGGGGATTCAGCAGTCTGCAAACACTTTCTCTGCAGAGTCCCAAAACAGGCGTTTTCAGCCCATTACCGGCATATGGAAGAAACAGCAGTAAGCCCAGGGAAATATCTGCTTCTAAATCCAAAACGCAGCTATCTAACAGAACGGTTGTCAATGTGTGCACTCAACTTCCAGAGTTAAACCCGTGTGTGGATTCAGCAGTCTGCAAACACTTTCTCTGCAGAGTCCCAAAACAGGCGTTTTCAGCCCATTACCGGCATATGGAAGAAACAGCAGTAAGCACAGGGAAATATCTGCTTCTAAATCCAAAACGCAGCTATCTAACAGAACGGTTGTCAATGTGTGCACTCAACTTCCAGAGTTAAACCCGTGTGTGGATTCAGCGGTCTGCAAACACTTTCTCTGCAGAGTCCCAAAACAGGCGTTTTCAGCCCATTACCGGCATATGGAAGAAACAGCAGTAAGCCCAGGGAAATATCTGCTTCTAAATCCAAAACGCAGCTATCTAACAGAACGGTTGTCAATGTGTGCACTCAACTTCCAGAGTTAAACCCGTGTGTGGATTCAGCAGTCTGCAAACACTTTCTCTGCAGAGTCCCAAAACAGGCGTTTTCAGCCCATTACCGGCATATGGAAGAAACAGCAGTAAGCCCAGGGAAATATCTGCTTCTAAATCCAAAACGCAGCTATCTAACAGAACGGTTGTCAATGTGTGCACTCAACTTCCAGAGTTAAACCCGTGTGTGGATTCAGCAGTCTACAAACGCTTTCTCTGCAGAGTCCCAAAACAGGCGTTTTCAGCCCATTACCGGCATATGGAAGAAACAGCAGTAAGCACAGGGAAATATCTGCTTCTAAATCCAAAACGCAGCTATCTAACAGAACGGTTGTCAATGTGTGCACTCAGCTTCCAGAGTTAAACCCGTGTGTGGATTCAGCAGTCTGCAAACACTTTCTCTGCAGAGTCCCAAAACAGGCGTTTTCAGCCCATTACCGGCATAAGGAAGAAACAGCAGTAAGCACAGGGAAATATCTGCTTCTAAATCCAAAACGCAGCTATCTAACAGAACGGTTGTCAATGTGTGCACTCAACTTCCAGAGTTAAACCCGTGTGTGGATTCAGCAGTCTGCAAACACATTCTCTGCAGAGTCCCAAAACAGGCGTTTTCAGCCCATTACCGGCATAAGGAAGAAACAGCAGTAAGCCCAGGGAAATAGCTGCTTCTAAATCCAAAACGCAGCTATCTAACAGAACGGTTGTCAATGTGTGCACTCAACTTCCAGAGTTAAACCCGTGTGTGGATTCAGCAGTCTGCAAACACTTTCTCTGCAGAGTCCCAAAACAGGCGTTTTCAGCCCATTACCTGCATATGGAAGAAACAGCAGTAAGCCCAGGGAAATATCTGCTTCTAAATCCAAAACGCAGCTATCTAACAGAACGGTTTTCAATGTGTGCACTGAACTTCCAGAGTTAAACCCGTGTGTGGATTCAGCAGTCTGCAAACACTTTCTCTGCAGAGTCGCAAAACAGGTGTTTTCAGCCCATTACCTGCATATGGAAGAAACAGCAGTAAGCACAGGGAAATATCTGTTTCTAAATCCAAAACGCAGCTATCTAACAGAACGGTTGTCAATGTGTGCACTCAACTTCCAGAGTTAAACCCGTGTGTGGATTCAGCAGTCTGCAAACACTTTCTCTGCAGAGTCCCAAAACAGGCGTTTTCAGCCCATTACCGGCATATGGAAGAAACAGCAGTAAGCCCAGGGAAATATCTGCTTCTAAATCCAAAACGCAGCTATCTAACAGAACGGTTGTCAATGTGTGCACTCAGCTTCCAGAGTTAAACCCGTGTGTGGATTCAGCAGTCTGCAAACACTTTCTCTGCAGAGTCCCAAAACAGGCGTTTTCAGCCCATTACCGGCATAAGGAAGAAACAGCAGTAAGCACAGGGAAATATCTGCTTCTAAATCCAAAACGCAGCTATCTAACAGAACGGTTGTCAATGTGTGCACTCAACTTCCAGAGTTAAACCCGTGTGTGGATTCAGCAGTCTGCAAACACTTTCTCTGCAGAGTCCCAAAACAGGCGTTTTCAACCCATTACCGGCATATGGAAGAAACAGCAGTAAGCCCAGGGAAATATCTGCTTCTAAATCCAAAACGCAGCTATCTA
Source organism: Aotus nancymaae (assembly GCF_030222135.1). Classification (NCBI taxonomy): domain Eukaryota; kingdom Metazoa; phylum Chordata; class Mammalia; order Primates; family Aotidae; genus Aotus; species Aotus nancymaae. Next base: position 215,499 of record NW_026988607.1, read on the forward strand.
ACAGAACGGTTGTCAATGTGTGCACTCAACTTCCAGAGTTAAACCCGTGTGTGGATTCAGCAGTCTGCAAACACATTCTCTGCAGAGTCCCAAAACAGGCGTTTTCAGCCCATTACCGGCATAAGGAAGAAACAGCAGTAAGCCCAGGGAAATAGCTGCTTCTAAATCCAAAACGCAGCTATCTAACAGAACGGTTGTCAATGTGTGCACTCAACTTCCAGAGTTAAACCCGTGTGTGGATTCAGCAGTCTGCAAACACTTTCTCTGCAGAGTCCCAAAACAGGCGTTTTCAGCCCATTACCTGCATATGGAAGAAACAGCAGTAAGCCCAGGGAAATATCTGCTTCTAAATCCAAAACGCAGCTATCTAACAGAACGGTTTTCAATGTGTGCACTGAACTTCCAGAGTTAAACCCGTGTGTGGATTCAGCAGTCTGCAAACACTTTCTCTGCAGAGTCGCAAAACAGGTGTTTTCAGCCCATTACCTGCATATGGAAGAAACAGCAGTAAGCACAGGGAAATATCTGCTTCTAAATCCAAAACGCAGCTATCTAACAGAACGGTTGTCAATGTGTGCACTCAACTTCCAGAGTTAAACCCGTGTGTGGATTCAGCAGTCTGCAAACACTTTCTCTGCAGAGTCCCAAAACAGGCGTTTTCAGCCCATTACCGGCATATGGAAGAAACAGCAGTAAGCCCAGGGAAATATCTGCTTCTAAATCCAAAACGCAGCTATCTAACAGAACGGTTGTCAATGTGTGCACTCAGCTTCCAGAGTTAAACCCGTGTGTGGATTCAGCAGTCTGCAAACACTTTCTCTGCAGAGTCCCAAAACAGGCGTTTTCAGCCCATTACCGGCATATGGAAGAAACAGCAGTAAGCACAGGGAAATATCTGCTTCTAAATCCAAAACGCAGCTATCTAACAGAACGGTTGTCAATGTGTGCACTCAACTTCCAGAGTTAAACCCGTGTGTGGATTCAGCAGTCTGCAAACACTTTCTCTGCAGAGTCCCAAAACAGGCGTTTTCAACCCATTACCGGCATATGGAAGAAACAGCAGTAAGCCCAGGGAAATATCTGCTTCTAAATCCAAAACGCAGCTATCTAACAGAACGGTTGTCAATGTGTGCACTCAACTTCCAGAGTTAAACCCGTGTGTGGATTCAGCAGTCTGCAAACGCTTTCTCTGCAGAGTCCCAAAACAGGCGTTTTCAGCCCATTACCGGCATATGGAAGAAACAGCAGTAAGCACAGGGAAATATCTGCTTCTAAATGCAAAACGCAGCTATGTAACAGAACGGTTGTCAATGTGTGCACTCAACTTCCAGAGTTAAACGCGTGTGTGGATTCAGCAGTCTGCAAACGGTTTCTCTGCAGAGTCCCAAAACAGGCGTTTTCAGCCCATTACCGGCATATGGAAGAAACAGCAGTAAGCACAGGGAAATATCTGCTTCTAAATCCAAAACGCAGCTATCTAACAGAACGGTTGTCAATGTGTGCACTCAACTTCCGGAGTTAAACCCGTGTGTGGATTCAGCAGTCTGCAAACACTTTCTCTGCAGAGTCCCAAAACAGGCGTTTTCAGCCCATTACAGGCATATGGAAGAAACAGCAGTAAGCCCAGGGAAATATCTGCTTCTAAATCCAAAACCCAGCTATATAACAGTACGGTTGTCAATGTGTGCACTCAACTTCCAGAGTTAAACCCGTGTGTGGATTCAGCAGTCTGCAAACACTTTCTGTGCAGGGTCTCAAAACAGGCCTTCCGGCCCAGTACCGGCATGTATAAGAAAGAGCATTAAGACTGCGTCTAAAACTCAGAAGAAACGTTTCTTTCAAACTGCTTGGCCATGTGTTCTTTGACCTAAGGGAGTTGAATCTATGTTTAGTTTCAGCGAGATAGAAACACGTTTATTCTAGGAGCTGTCTTTGGATATTCCAGAATGAATGGGAGTATACGCTGTAATGAGAAATATCTGTTTCTAAAACCAAAATGGATCTATCTAGCAGAGTGGTTGTGAATGTGTGCCTTCGGCTTAAAGAGGTAAACTGCTCTTCTCATGCAGCACTTTAGAAACCCTTTATATGCAAATTCTCATACAGTCCTTTCCAGCAAAACACCAGCCTATAGGAAATAGCAGTAAGACTGAATCTTTAACATGGAAGAAACTGTTTTCAAACTGCTTTGCTGTGTGTTCATTCATATAAGAGACTTGAATATATGTTCAGATTCAGCTAGTTAGCAACACGTTTCTTCCAGGAGCTGTGTTTGCCTATTCCAGAGTATACTGGAGTATAAGATGTAAAGACAAATGTCTCGTTCCAAAAGAAAAACGGATGATCTAATGGAATGGTTGTCAATGTGTGCATTCAACTTACTGAGCTAAACTGCTGTTTGTATGCAGCAGTTTAGAAAACATTTCTGTGTAGATTCTCAAACAGACATTTCCAGCAAAATACCGGCCTATAAGAAATAGCAGTAAGACTGCGTCTAAAACTCAGAGGGAACGTTTCTTTCAAACTGCTCTGCAGTGTGTTCGTTCACCAAAGGTCGTTGAATCTATGTTTGGATTCAGCGAGTTTGAAACACGTTTATTCTAGGAGCTGCATTTCGATATACCAGAGTGTATGGGAGTAAATGCTGTAAAGAGAAATATCTGTTTCTAAAACCAAAACGGAGCTATCTAACAGAATGGTTGTGAATGTGTGCATTCAACTTAAAGGGTTAATCTGCTCTTCTTAGGCAGCAGTTTAGAAACCCTTTATATGCAAATTCTAAAATCAACATTTGCAGCAAAACACCAGCCTAAAAGAAGTAGCAGTAAGACTGCATCTATAACATAGAAGAAACGTTTTCTTCAAAATGCTCTGCTCTGTGTTCATTCACCTAAGAGTCTTGAGTATATGTTCAGATTCAGCGAGTAAGAAACACGTTTCTTCCAGGAGCTGCATTTGCATATTCCAGAGTGTACTGGAGTATAAGGTTTAAAGTGAAATATCTGGTTCTAAAACAAACACGGAGCCATCTAACAGAATGGTTGTCACTGTGTGCCTTCAGCTTATTGAGATAAACTGTTGTTTCTATGCAGCAGTTTAGAAAAGATTTTTGTGCAGATTCTAAAACAGACATTCCCAGCAAAATACCGGCCTCTAAGAAATAGCAATAAGACTGCGTCTAAAACTCAAATAAAACATTTCTTTCAAACTGCTGTGCTGTGTGTTCGTTCACCTAAGGGAGTTGAATCTATGTTGAGATTCAGCGACTTAGAAACACGTCTATTCTGGGAGCTGCGTTTGGCTATTCCAGAATGAATGGGAGTATATGCTGTAACTAGAAACACAGGCTTCTAAAACCAAAACGGAGCTAGCTAACAGAATGATTGTGAATGAGGGCATTCAACTTAACGAATTAAACTGCTCCACTTAAGCAGCAGTTTACAAACCATTTATATGGAAATTCTAAAACCAACATTTCCAGGAAAACACCAGCTTAAAAGCAATAGAAGTAACAGTGCATCTATAACATGGAAGAAATGTTTTTTTCAAACTCCTGTGCTGTGTGTTCATTCACCTAAGAGACTTCAATATATGCTCAGATTCAGCGAGTTACAAACACGTTTCTTCCAGGAGCTGCGAATGCATATATCAGAGTGTACTGGGGTACAAGATGTAAAGAGAAATATCTCATTATACTTAGAAACCCGTTTCTTTTAGGAGCTGCGTTTGGATATTCCAGAGTGAATGAGAGTATATGCTGTAAGGAGAAATAACTGCTTCTAAAACCAAAAGGCAGCTCTATCTAACTGAATGGTTGTCAATGCGTGCACTCAACTTCCAGAGATAAACCCGTGTGGGGATTCAGCAGTCTGCAAACACTTTCTCTGCAGAGTCCCAAAACAGGCGTTTTCAGCCCATTACCGGCATATGGAAGAAACAGCAGTAAGCCCAGGGAAATATCTGCTTCTAAATCCAAAACGCAGCTATCTAACAGAACGGTTGTCAATGTGTGCACTCAACTTCCAGAGTTAAACCCGTGTGTGGATTCAGCAGTCTGCAAACACTTTCTCTGCAGAGTCCCAAAACAGGCGTTTTCAGCCCATTACCGGCATATGGAAGAAACAGCAGTAAGCACAGGGAAATATCTGCTTCTAAATCCAAAACGCAGCTATCTAACAGAACGGTTGTCAATGTGTGCACTCAACTTCCAGAGTTAAACCCGTGTGTGGATTCAGCGGTCTGCAAACACTTTCTCTGCAGAGTCCCAAAACAGGCGTTTTCAGCCCATTACCGGCATATGGAAGAAACAGCAGTAAGCCCAGGGAAATATCTGCTTCTAAATCCAAAACGCAGCTATCTAACAGAACGGTTGTCAATGTGTGCACTCAACTTCCAGAGTTAAACCCGTGTGTGGATTCAGCAGTCTGCAAACACTTTCTCTGCAGAGTCCCAAAACAGGCGTTTTCAGCCCATTACCGGCATATGGAAGAAACAGCAGTAAGCCCAGGGAAATATCTGCTTCTAAATCCAAAACGCAGCTATCTAACAGAACGGTTGTCAATGGGTGCACTCAACTTCCAGAGTTAAACCCGTGTGTGGATTCAGCAGTCTACAAACGCTTTCTCTGCAGAGTCCCAAAACAGGCGTTTTCAGCCCATTACCGGCATATGGAAGAAACAGCAGTAAGCACAGGGAAATATCTGCTTCTAAATCCAAAACGCAGCTATCTAACAGAACGGTTGTCAATGTGTGCACTCAGCTTCCAGAGTTAAACCCGTGTGTGGATTCAGCAGTCTGCAAACACTTTCTCTGCAGAGTCCCAAAACAGGCGTTTTCAGCCCATTACCGGCATAAGGAAGAAACAGCAGTAAGCACAGGGAAATATCTGCTTCTAAATCCAAAACGCAGCTATCTAACAGAACGGTTGTCAATGTGTGCACTCAACTTCCAGAGTTAAACCCGTGTGTGGATTCAGCAGTCTGCAAACACATTCTCTGCAGAGTCCCAAAACAGGCGTTTTCAGCCCATTACCGGCATAAGGAAGAAACAGCAGTAAGCCCAGGGAAATAGCTGCTTCTAAATCCAAAACGCAGCTATCTAACAGAACGGTTGTCAATGTGTGCACTCAACTTCCAGAGTTAAACCCGTGTGTGGATTCAGCAGTCTGCAAACACTTTCTCTGCAGAGTCCCAAAACAGGCGTTTTCAGCCCATTACCTGCATATGGAAGAAACAGCAGTAAGCCCAGGGAAATATCTGCTTCTAAATCCAAAACGCAGCTATCTAACAGAACGGTTTTCAATGTGTGCACTGAACTTCCAGAGTTAAACCCGTGTGTGGATTCAGCAGTCTGCAAACACTTTCTCTGCAGAGTCGCAAAACAGGTGTTTTCAGCCCATTACCTGCATATGGAAGAAACAGCAGTAAGCACAGGGAAATATCTGTTTCTAAATCCAAAACGCAGCTATCTAACAGAACGGTTGTCAATGTGTGCACTCAACTTCCAGAGTTAAACCCGTGTGTGGATTCAGCAGTCTGCAAACACTTTCTCTGCAGAGTCCCAAAACAGGCGTTTTCAGCCCATTACCGGCATATGGAAGAAACAGCAGTAAGCCCAGGGAAATATCTGCTTCTAAATCCAAAACGCAGCTATCTAACAGAACGGTTGTCAATGTGTGCACTCAGCTTCCAGAGTTAAACCCGTGTGTGGATTCAGCAGTCTGCAAACACTTTCTCTGCAGAGTCCCAAAACAGGCGTTTTCAGCCCATTACCGGCATAAGGAAGAAACAGCAGTAAGCACAGGGAAATATCTGCTTCTAAATCCAAAACGCAGCTATCTAACAGAACGGTTGTCAATGTGTGCACTCAACTTCCAGAGTTAAACCCGTGTGTGGATTCAGCAGTCTGCAAACACTTTCTCTGCAGAGTCCCAAAACAGGCGTTTTCAACCCATTACCGGCATATGGAAGAAACAGCAGTAAGCCCAGGGAAATATCTGCTTCTAAATCCAAAACGCAGCTATCTAACAGAACGGTTGTCAATGTGTGCACTCAACTTCCAGAGTTAAACCCGTGTGTGGATTCAGCAGTCTGCAAACACATTCTCTGCAGAGTCCCAAAACAGGCGTTTTCAGCCCATTACCGGCATAAGGAAGAAACAGCAGTAAGCCCAGGGAAATAGCTGCTTCTAAATCCAAAACGCAGCTATCTAACAGAACGGTTGTCAATGTGTGCACTCAACTTCCAGAGTTAAACCCGTGTGTGGATTCAGCAGTCTGCAAACACTTTCTCTGCAGAGTCCCAAAACAGGCGTTTTCAGCCCATTACCTGCATATGGAAGAAACAGCAGTAAGCCCAGGGAAATATCTGCTTCTAAATCCAAAACGCAGCTATCTAACAGAACGGTTTTCAATGTGTGCACTGAACTTCCAGAGTTAAACCCGTGTGTGGATTCAGCAGTCTGCAAACACTTTCTCTGCAGAGTCGCAAAACAGGTGTTTTCAGCCCATTACCTGCATATGGAAGAAACAGCAGTAAGCACAGGGAAATATCTGCTTCTAAATCCAAAACGCAGCTATCTAACAGAACGGTTGTCAATGTGTGCACTCAACTTCCAGAGTTAAACCCGTGTGTGGATTCAGCAGTCTGCAAACACTTTCTCTGCAGAGTCCCAAAACAGGCGTTTTCAGCCCATTACCGGCATATGGAAGAAACAGCAGTAAGCCCAGGGAAATATCTGCTTCTAAATCCAAAACGCAGCTATCTAACAGAACGGTTGTCAATGTGTGCACTCAGCTTCCAGAGTTAAACCCGTGTGTGGATTCAGCAGTCTGCAAACACTTTCTCTGCAGAGTCCCAAAACAGGCGTTTTCAGCCCATTACCGGCATATGGAAGAAACAGCAGTAAGCACAGGGAAATATCTGCTTCTAAATCCAAAACGCAGCTATCTAACAGAACGGTTGTCAATGTGTGCACTCAACTTCCAGAGTTAAACCCGTGTGTGGATTCAGCAGTCTGCAAACACTTTCTCTGCAGAGTCCCAAAACAGGCGTTTTCAACCCATTACCGGCATATGGAAGAAACAGCAGTAAGCCCAGGGAAATATCTGCTTCTAAATCCAAAACGCAGCTATCTAACAGAACGGTTGTCAATGTGTGCACTCAACTTCCAGAGTTAAACCCGTGTGTGGATTCAGCAGTCTGCAAACACTTTCTCTGCAGAGTCCCAAAACAGGCGTTTTCAGCCCATTACCGGCATATGGAAGAAACAGCAGTAAGCACAGGGAAATATCTGCTTCTAAATGCAAAACGCAGCTATGTAACAGAACGGTTGTCAATGTGTGCACTCAACTTCCAGAGTTAAACGCGTGTGTGGATTCAGCAGTCTGCAAACGGTTTCTCTGCAGAGTCCCAAAACAGGCGTTTTCAGCCCATTACCGGCATATGGAAGAAACAGCAGTAAGCACAGGGAAATATCTGCTTCTAAATCCAAAACGCAGCTATCTAACAGAACGGTTGTCAATGTGTGCACTCAACTTCCGGAGTTAAACCCGTGTGTGGATTCAGCAGTCTGCAAACACTTTCTCTGCAGAGTCCCAAAACAGGCGTTTTCAGCCCATTACAGGCATATGGAAGAAACAGCAGTAAGCCCAGGGAAATATCTGCTTCTAAATCCAAAACGCAGCTATCTAACAGAACGGTTGTCAATGTGTGCACTCAACTTCCAGAGTTAAACCCGTGTGTGGATTCAGCAGTCTGCAAACACTTTCTCTGCAGAGTCCCAAAACAGGCGTTTTCAGCCCATTACCGGCATATGGAAGAAAGAGCAGTAAGCACAGGGAAATATCTGCTTCTAAATCCAAAACGCAGCTATCTAACAGAACGGTTGTCAATGTGTGCACTCAACTTCCAGAGTTAAACCCGTGTGTGGATTCAGCAGTCTGCAAACACTTTCTCTGCAGAGTCCCAAAACAGGCGTTTTCAACCCATTACCGGCATATGGAAGAAACAGCAGTAAGCCCAGGGAAATATCTGCTTCTAAATCCAAAACGCGGCTATCTAACAGAACGGTTGTCAATGTGTGCACTCAACTTCCAGAGTTAAACCCGTGTGTGGATTCAGCAGTCTGCAAACACTTTCTCTGCAGAGTCCCAAAACAGGCGTTTTCAGCCCATTACCGGCATATGGAAGAAACAGCAGTAAGCACAGGGAAATATCTGCTTCTAAATGCAAAACGCAGCTATCTAACAGAACGGTTGTCAATGTGTGCACTCAACTTCCAGAGTTAAACGCGTGTGTGGATTCAGCAGTCTGCAAACGGTTTCTCTGCAGAGTCCCAAAACAGGCGTTTTCAGCCCATTACCGGCATATGGAAGAAACAGCAGTAAGCACAGGGAAATATCTGCTTCTAAATCCAAAACGCAGCTATCTAACAGAACGGTTGTCAATGTGTGCACTCCACTTCCGGAGTTAAACCCGTGTGTGGATTCAGCAGTCTGCAAACACTTTCTCTGCAGAGTCCGAAAACAGGCGTTTTCCTCCCATTACCGGCATATGGAAGAAACAGCAGTAAGCCCAGGGAAATATCTGCTTCTAAATCCAAAACGCAGCTATCTAACAGAACGGTTGTCAATGTGTGCACTCAACTTCCAGAGTTAAACCCGTGTGTGGATGCAGCAGTCTGCAAACACTTTCTCTGCAGAGTCCCAAAACAGGCGTTTTCAGCCCATTACCGGCATATGGAAGAAACAGCAGTGAGCACAGGGAAATATCTGCTTCTAAATCCAAAACCCAGCTATATAACAGTACGGTTGTCAATGTGTGCACTCAACTTCCAGAGTTAAACCCGTGTGTGGATTCAGCAGTCTGCAAACACTTTCTGTGCAGGGTCTCAAAACAGGCCTTCCGGCCCAGTACCGGCATGTATAAGAAAGAGCATTAAGACTGCGTCTAAAACTCAGAAGAAACGTTTCTTTCAAACTGCTCGGCCATGTGTTCTTTGACCTAAGGGAGTTGAATCTATGTTTAGATTCAGCGAGATAGAAACACGTTTATTCTAGGAGCTGTCTTTGGATATTCCAGAATGAATGGGAGTATACGCTGTAATGAGAAATATCTGTTTCTAAAACCAAAATGGATCTATCTAGCAGAGTGGTTGTGAATGTGTGCCTTCGGCTTAAAGAGGTAAACTGCTCTTCTCATGCAGCACTTTAGAAACCCTTTATATGCAAATTCTCATACAGTCCTTTCCAGCAAAACACCAGCCTATAGGAAATAGCAGTAAGACTGAATCTTTAACATGGAAGAAACTGTTTTCAAACTGCTTTGCTGTGTGTTCATTCATATAAGAGACTTGAATATATGTTCAGATTCAGCTAGTTAGCAACACGTTTCTTCCAGGAGCTGTGTTTGCCTATTCCAGAGTATACTGGAGTATAAGATGTAAAGACAAATGTCTCGTTCCAAAAGAAAAACGGATGATCTAATGGAATGGTTGTCAATGTGTGCATTCAACTTACTGAGCTAAACTGCTGTTTGTATGCAGCAGTTTAGAAAACATTTCTGTGTAGATTCTCAAACAGACATTTCCAGCAAAATACCGGCCTATAAGAAATAGCAGTAAGACTGCGTCTAAAACTCAGAGGGAACGTTTCTTTCAAACTGCTCTGCAGTGTGTTCGTTCACCAAAGGTCGTTGAATCTATGTTTGGATTCAGCGAGTTTGAAACACGTTTATTCTAGGAGCTGCATTTCGATATACCAGAGTGTATGGGAGTAAATGCTGTAAAGAGAAATATCTGTTTCTAAAACCAAAACGGAGTTATCTAACAGAATGGTTGTGAATGTGTGCATTCAACTTAAAGGGTTAATCTGCTCTTCTTAGGCAGCAGTTTAGAAACCCTTTATATGCAAATTCTAAAATCAACATTTGCAGCAAAACACCAGCCTAAAAGAAGTAGCAGTAAGACTGCATCTATAACATAGAAGAAACGTTTTCTTCAAAATGCTCTGCTCTGTGTTCATTCACCTAAGAGTCTTGAGTATATGTTCAGATTCAGCGAGTAAGAAACACGTTTCTTCCAGGAGCTGCATTTGCATATTCCAGAGTGTACTGGAGTATAAGGTTTAAAGTGAAATATCTGGTTCTAAAACAAACACGGAGCCATCTAACAGAATGGTTGTCACTGTGTGCCTTCAGCTTATTGAGATAAACTGTTGTTTCTATGCAGCAGTTTAGAAAAGATTTTTGTGCAGATTCCCAGCAAAATACCGGCCTCTAAGAAATAGCAATAAGACTGCGTCTAAAACTCAAATAAAACATTTCTTTCAAACTGCTGTGCTGTGTGTTCGTTCACCTAAGGGAGTTGAATCTATGTTGAGATTCAGCGACTTAGAAACACGTCTATTCTGGGAGCTGCGTTTGGCTATTCCAGAATGAATGGGAGTATATGCTGTAACTAGAAACACAGGCTTCTAAAACCAAAACGGAGCTAGCTAACAGAATGATTGTGAATGAGGGCATTCAACTTAACGAATTAAACTGCTCCACTTAAGCAGCAGTTTACAAACCATTTATATGGAAATTCTAAAACCAACATTTCCAGGAAAACACCAGCTTAAAAGCAATAGAAGTAACAGTGCATCTATAACATGGAAGAAATGTTTTTTTCAAACTCCTGTGCTGTGTGTTCATTCACCTAAGAGACTTCAATATATGCTCAGATTCAGCGAGTTACAAACACGTTTCTTCCAGGAGCTGCGAATGCATATATCAGAGTGTACTGGGGTACAAGATGTAAAGAGAAATATCTCATTATACTTAGAAACCCGTTTCTTTTAGGAGCTGCGTTTGGATATTCCAGAGTGAATGAGAGTATATGCTGTAAGGAGAAATAACTGCTTCTAAAACCAAAAGGCAGCTCTATCTAACTGAATGGTTGTCAATGCGTGCACTCAACTTCCAGAGATAAACCCGTGTGGGGATTCAGCAGTCTGCAAACACTTTCTCTGCAGAGTCCCAAAACAGGCGTTTTCAGCCCATTACCGGCATATGGAAGAAACAGCAGTAAGCACAGGGAAATATCTGCTTCTAAATCCAAAACGCAGCTATCTAACAGAACGGTTGTCAATGTGTGCACTCAACTTCCAGAGTTAAACCCGTGTGTGGATGCAGCAGTCTGCAAACACTTTCTCTGCAGAGTCCCAAAACAGGCGTTTTCAGCCCATTACCGGCATATGGAAGAAACAGCAGTAAGCACAGGGAAATATCTGCTTCTAAATCCAAAACCCAGCTATATAACAGTACGGTTGTCAATGTGTGCACTCAACTTCCAGAGTTAAACCCGTGTGTGGATTCAGCAGTCTGCAAACACTTTCTGTGCAGGGTCTCAAAACAGGCCTTCCGGCCCAGTACCGGCATGTATAAGAAAGAGCATTAAGACTGCGTCTAAAACTCAGAAGAAACGTTTCTTTCAAACTGCTCGGCCATGTGTTCTTTGACCTAAGGGAGTTGAATCTATGTTTAGATTCAGCGAGATAGAAACACGTTTATTCTAGGAGCTGTCTTTGGATATTCCAGAATGAATGGGAGTATACGCTGTAATGAGAAATATCTGTTTCTAAAACCAAAATGGATCTATCTAGCAGAGTGGTTATGAATGTGTGCCTTCGGCTTAAAGAGGTAAACTGCTCTTCTCATGCAGCACTTTAGAAACCCTTTATATGCAAATTCTCATACAGTCCTTTCCAGCAAAACACCAGCCTATAGGAAATAGCAGTAAGACTGAATCTTTAACATGGAAGAAACTGTTTTCAAACTGCTTTGCTGTGTGTTCATTCATATAAGAGACTTGAATATATGTTCAGATTCAGCTAGTTAGCAACACGTTTCTTCCAGGAGCTGTGTTTGCCTATTCCAGAGTATACTGGAGTATAAGATGTAAAGACAAATGTCTCGTTCCAAAAGAAAAACGGATGATCTAATGGAATGGTTGTCAATGTGTGCATTCAACTTACTGAGCTAAACTGCTGTTTGTATGCAGCAGTTTAGAAAACATTTCTGTGTAGATTCTCAAACAGACATTTCCAGCAAAATACCGGCCTATAAGAAATAGCAGTAAGACTGCGTCTAAAACTCAGAGGGAACGTTTCTTTCAAACTGCTCTGCAGTGTGTTCGTTCACCAAAGGTCGTTGAATCTATGTTTGGATTCAGCGAGTTTGAAACACGTTTATTCTAGGAGCTGCATTTCGATATACCAGAGTGTATGGGAGTAAATGCTGTAAAGAGAAATATCTGTTTCTAAAACCAAAACGGAGTTATCTAACAGAATGGTTGTGAATGTGTGCATTCAACTTAAAGGGTTAATCTGCTCTTCTTAGGCAGCAGTTTAGAAACCCTTTATATGCAAATTCTAAAATCAACATTTGCAGCAAAACACCAGCCTAAAAGAAGTAGCAGTAAGACTGCATCTATAACATAGAAGAAACGTTTTCTTCAAAATGCTCTGCTCTGTGTTCATTCACCTAAGAGTCTTGAGTATATGTTCAGATTCAGCGAGTAAGAAACACGTTTCTTCCAGGAGCTGCATTTGCATATTCCAGAGTGTACTGGAGTATAAGGTTTAAAGTGAAATATCTGGTTCTAAAACAAACACGGAGCCATCTAACAGAATGGTTGTCACTGTGTGCCTTCAGCTTATTGAGATAAACTGTTGTTTCTATGCAGCAGTTTAGAAAAGATTTTTGTGCAGATTCTAAAACAGACATTCCCAGCAAAATACCGGCCTCTAAGAAATAGCAATAAGACTGCGTCTAAAACTCAAATAAAACATTTCTTTCAAACTGCTGTGCTGTGTGTTCGTTCACCTAAGGGAGTTGAATCTATGTTGAGATTCAGCGACTTAGAAACACGTCTATTCTGGGAGCTGCGTTTGGCTATTCCAGAATGAATGGGAGTATATGCTGTAACTAGAAACACAGGCTTCTAAAACCAAAACGGAGCTAGCTAACAGAATGATTGTGAATGAGGGCATTCAACTTAACGAATTAAACTGCTCCACTTAAGCAGCAGTTTACAAACCATTTATATGGAAATTCTAAAACCAACATTTCCAGGAAAACACCAGCTTAAAAGCAATAGAAGTAACAGTGCATCTATAACATGGAAGAAATGTTTTTTTCAAACTCCTGTGCTGTGTGTTCATTCACCTAAGAGACTTCAATATATGCTCAGATTCAGCGAGTTACAAACACGTTTCTTCCAGGAGCTGCGAATGCATATATCAGAGTGTACTGGGGTACAAGATGTAAAGAGAAATATCTCATTATACTTAGAAACCCGTTTCTTTTAGGAGCTGCGTTTGGATATTCCAGAGTGAATGAGAGTATATGCTGTAAGGAGAAATAACTGCTTCTAAAACCAAAAGGCAGCTCTATCTAACTGAATGGTTGTCAATGCGTGCACTCAACTTCCAGAGATAAACCCGTGTGGGGATTCAGCAGTCTGCAAACACTTTCTCTGCAGAGTCCCAAAACAGGCGTTTTCAGCCCATTACCGGCATATGGAAGAAACAGCAGTAAGCACAGGGAAATATCTGCTTCTAAATCCAAAACGCAGCTATCTAACAGAACGGTTGTCAATGTGTGCACTCAACTTCCAGAGTTAAACCCGTGTGTGGATTCAGCAGTCTGCAAACACTTTCTCTGCAGAGTCCCAAAACAGGCGTTTTCAGCCCATTACCGGCATATGGAAGAAACAGCAGTAAGCACAGGGAAATATCTGCTTCTAAATCCAAAACGCAGCTATCTAACAGAACGGTTGTCAATGTGTGCACTCAACTTCCAGAGTTAAACCCGTGTGTGGATTCAGCAGTCTGCAAACACTTTCTCTGCAGAGTCCCAAAACAGGCGTTTTCAGCCCATTACCGGCATATGGAAGAAACAGCAGTAAGCCCAGGGAAATATCTGCTTCTAAATCCAAAACGCAGCTATCTAACAGAACGGTTGTCAATGTGTGCACTCAACTTCCAGAGTTAAACCCGTGTGTGGATTCAGCAGTCTGCAAACACTTTCTCTGCAGAGTCCCAAAACAGGCGTTTTCAGCCCATTACCGGCATATGGAAGAAACAGCAGTAAGCCCAGGGAAATATCTGCTTCTAAATCCAAAACGCAGCTATCTAACAGAACGGTTGTCAATGGGTGCACTCAACTTCCAGAGTTAAACCCGTGTGTGGATTCAGCAGTCTGCAAACGCTTTCTCTGCAGAGTCCCAAAACAGGCGTTTTCAGCCCATTACCGGCATATGGAAGAAACAGCAGTAAGCACAGGGAAATATCTTCTTCTAAATCCAAAACGCAGCTATCTAACAGAACGGTTGTCAATGTGTGCACTCAACTTCCAGAGTTAAACCCGTGTGTGGATTCAGCAGTCTGCAAACACTTTCTCTGCAGAGTCCCAAAACAGGCGTTTTCTGCCCATTACCGGCATATGGAAGAAACAGCAGTAAGCACAGGGAAATATCTGCTTCTAAATCCAAAACGCAGCTATCTAACAGAACGGTTGTCAATGTGTGCACTCAACTTCCAGAGTTAAACCCGTGTGTGGATTCAGCAGTCTGCAAACACATTCTCTGCAGAGTCCCAAAACAGGCGTTTTCAGCCCATTACCGGCATAAGGAAGAAACAGCAGTAAGCCCAGGGAAATAGCTGCTTCTAAATCCAAAACGCAGCTATCTAACAGAACGGTTGTCAATGTGTGCACTCAACTTCCAGAGTTAAACCCGTGTGTGGATTCAGCAGTCTGCAAACACTTTCTCTGCAGAGTCCCAAAACAGGCGTTTTCAGCCCATTACCTGCATATGGAAGAAACAGCAGTAAGCCCAGGGAAATATCAGCTTCTAAATCCAAAACGCAGCTATCTAACAGAACGGTTTTCAATGTGTGCACTGAACTTCCAGAGTTAAACCCGTGTGTGGATTCAGCAGTCTGCAAACACTTTCTCTGCAGAGTCGCAAAACAGGTGTTTTCAGCCCATTACCTGCATATGGAAGAAACAGCAGTAAGCACAGGGAAATATCTGCTTCTAAATCCAAAACGCAGCTATCTAACAGAACGGTTGTCAATGTGTGCACTCAACTTCCAGAGTTAAACCCGTGTGTGGATTCAGCAGTCTGCAAACACTTTCTCTGCAGAGTCCCAAAACAGGCGTTTTCAGCCCATTACCGGCATATGGAAGAAACAGCAGTAAGCCCAGGGAAATATCTGCTTCTAAATCCAAAACGCAGCTATCTAACAGAACGGTTGTCAATGTGTGCACTCAGCTTCCAGAGTTAAACCCGTGTGTGGATTCAGCAGTCTGCAAACACTTTCTCTGCAGAGTCCCAAAACAGGCGTTTTCAGCCCATTACCGGCATATGGAAGAAACAGCAGTAAGCACAGGGAAATATCTTCTTCTAAATCCAAAACGCAGCTATCTAACAGAACGGTTGTCAATGTGTGCACTCAACTTCCAGAGTTAAACCCGTGTGTGGATTCAGCAGTCTGCAAACACTTTCTCTGCAGAGTCCCAAAACAGGCGTTTTCAACCCATTACCGGCATATGGAAGAAACAGCAGTAAGCCCAGGGAAATATCTGCTTCTAAATCCAAAACGCAGCTATCTAACAGAACGGTTGTCAATGTGTGCACTCAACTTCCAGAGTTAAACCCGTGTGTGGATTCAGCAGTCTGCAAACACATTCTCTGCAGAGTCCCAAAACAGGCGTTTTCAGCCCATTACCGGCATAAGGAAGAAACAGCAGTAAGCCCAGGGAAATAGCTGCTTCTAAATCCAAAACGCAGCTATCTAACAGAACGGTTGTCAATGTGTGCACTCAACTTCCAGAGTTAAACCCGTGTGTGGATTCAGCAGTCTGCAAACACTTTCTCTGCAGAGTCCCAAAACAGGCGTTTTCAGCCCATTACCTGCATATGGAAGAAACAGCAGTAAGCCCAGGGAAATATCTGCTTCTAAATCCAAAACGCAGCTATCTAACAGAACGGTTTTCAATGTGTGCACTGAACTTCCAGAGTTAAACCCGTGTGTGGATTCAGCAGTCTGCAAACACTTTCTCTGCAGAGTCGCAAAACAGGTGTTTTCAGCCCATTACCTGCATATGGAAGAAACAGCAGTAAGCACAGGGAAATATCTGCTTCTAAATCCAAAACGCAGCTATCTAACAGAACGGTTGTCAATGTGTGCACTCAACTTCCAGAGTTAAACCCGTGTGTGGATTCAGCAGTCTGCAAACACTTTCTCTGCAGAGTCCCAAAACAGGCGTTTTCAGCCCATTACCGGCATATGGAAGAAAGAGCAGTAAGCACAGGGAAATATCTGCTTCTAAATCCAAAACGCAGCTATCTAACAGAACGGTTGTCAATGTGTGCACTCAACTTCCAGAGTTAAACCCGTGTGTGGATTCAGCAGTCTGCAAACACTTTCTCTGCAGAGTCCCAAAACAGGCGTTTTCAACCCATTACCGGCATATGGAAGAAACAGCAGTAAGCCCAGGGAAATATCTGCTTCTAAATCCAAAACGCGGCTATCTAACAGAACGGTTGTCAATGTGTGCACTCAACTTCCAGAGTTAAACCCGTGTGTGGATTCAGCAGTCTGCAAACACTTTCTCTGCAGAGTCCCAAAACAGGCGTTTTCAGCCCATTACCGGCATATGGAAGAAACAGCAGTAAGCACAGGGAAATATCTGCTTCTAAATCCAAAACGCAGCTATCTAACAGAACGGTTGTCAATGTGTGCACTCAACTTCCAGAGTTAAACGCGTGTGTGGATTCAGCAGTCTGCAAACGGTTTCTCTGCAGAGTCCCAAAACAGGCGTTTTCAGCCCATTACCGGCATATGGAAGAAACAGCAGTAAGCACAGGGAAATATCTGCTTCTAAATCCAAAACGCAGCTATCTAACAGAACGGTTGTCAATGTGTGCACTCCACTTCCGGAGTTAAACCCGTGTGTGGATTCAGCAGTCTGCAAACACTTTCTCTGCAGAGTCCGAAAACAGGCGTTTTCCTCCCATTACCGGCATATGGAAGAAACAGCAGTAAGCCCAGGGAAATATCTGCTTCTAAATCCAAAACGCAGCTATCTAACAGAACGGTTGTCAATGTGTGCACTCAACTTCCAGAGTTAAACCCGTGTGTGGATTCAGCAGTCTGCAAACGCTTTCTCTGCAGAGTCCAAAACAGGCGTTTTGAGCCCATTACCGGCATATGGAAGAAACAGCAGAAAGCACAGGGAAATATCTGCTTCTAAATCCAAAACGCAGCTATCTAACAGAACGGTTGTCAATGTGTGCACTCCACTTCCAGAGTTAAACCCGTGTGTGGATTCAGCAGTCTGCAAACACTTTCTCTGCAGAGTCCCAAAACAGGCGTTTTCAGCCCATTACCGGCATATGGAAGAAACAGCAGTAAGCCCAGGGAAATATCTGCTTCTAAATCCAAAACGCAGCTATCTAACAGAACGGTTGTCAATGTGTGCACTCAACTTCCAGAGTTAAACCCGTGTGTGGATGCAGCAGTCTGCAAACACTTTCTCTGCAGAGTCCCAAAACAGGCGTTTTCCGCCCATTACGGGCATATGGAAGAAACAGCAGTAAGCACAGGGAAATATCTGCTTCTAAATCCAAAACCCAGCTATATAACAGTACGGTTGTCAATGTGTGCACTCAACTTCCAGAGTTAAACCCGTGTGTGGATTCAGCAGTCTGCAAACACTTTCTGTGCAGGGTCTCAAAACAGGCCTTCCGGCCCAGTACCGGCATGTATAAGAAAGAGCATTAAGACTGCGTCTAAAACTCAGAAGAAACGTTTCTTTCAAACTGCTCGGCCATGTGTTCTTTGACCTAAGGGAGTTGAATCTATGTTTAGATTCAGCGAGATAGAAACACGTTTATTCTAGGAGCTGTCTTTGGATATTCCAGAATGAATGGGAGTATACGCTGTAATGAGAAATATCTGTTTCTAAAACCAAAATGGATCTATCTAGCAGAGTGGTTGTGAATGTGTGCCTTCGGCTTAAAGAGGTAAACTGCTCTTCTCATGCAGCACTTTAGAAACCCTTTATATGCAAATTCTCATACAGTCCTTTCCAGCAAAACACCAGCCTATAGGAAATAGCAGTAAGACTGAATCTTTAACATGGAAGAAACTGTTTTCAAACTGCTTTGCTGTGTGTTCATTCATATAAGAGACTTGAATATATGTTCAGATTCAGCTAGTTAGCAACACGTTTCTTCCAGGAGCTGTGTTTGCCTATTCCAGAGTATACTGGAGTATAAGATGTAAAGACAAATGTCTCGTTCCAAAAGAAAAACGGATGATCTAATGGAATGGTTGTCAATGTGTGCATTCAACTTACTGAGCTAAACTGCTGTTTGTATGCAGCAGTTTAGAAAACATTTCTGTGTAGATTCTCAAACAGACATTTCCAGCAAAATACCGGCCTATAAGAAATAGCAGTAAGACTGCGTCTAAAACTCAGAGGGAACGTTTCTTTCAAACTGCTCTGCAGTGTGTTCGTTCACCAAAGGTCGTTGAATCTATGTTTGGATTCAGCGAGTTTGAAACACGTTTATTCTAGGAGCTGCATTTCGATATACCAGAGTGTATGGGAGTAAATGCTGTAAAGAGAAATATCTGTTTCTAAAACCAAAACGGAGCTATCTAACAGAATGGTTGTGAATGTGTGCATTCAACTTAAAGGGTTAATCTGCTCTTCTTAGGCAGCAGTTTAGAAACCCTTTATATGCAAATTCTAAAATCAACATTTGCAGCAAAACACCAGCCTAAAAGAAGTAGCAGTAAGACTGCATCTATAACATAGAAGAAACGTTTTCTTCAAAATGCTCTGCTCTGTGTTCATTCACCTAAGAGTCTTGAGTATATGTTCAGATTCAGCGAGTAAGAAACACGTTTCTTCCAGGAGCTGCATTTGCATATTCCAGAGTGTACTGGAGTATAAGGTTTAAAGTGAAATATCTGGTTCTAAAACAAACACGGAGCCATCTAACAGAATGGTTGTCACTGTGTGCCTTCAGCTTATTGAGATAAACTGTTGTTTCTATGCAGCAGTTTAGAAAAGATTTTTGTGCAGATTCCCAGCAAAATACCGGCCTCTAAGAAATAGCAATAAGACTGCGTCTAAAACTCAAATAAAACATTTCTTTCAAACTGCTGTGCTGTGTGTTCGTTCACCTAAGGGAGTTGAATCTATGTTGAGATTCAGCGACTTAGAAACACGTCTATTCTGGGAGCTGCGTTTGGCTATTCCAGAATGAATGGGAGTATATGCTGTAACTAGAAACACAGGCTTCTAAAACCAAAACGGAGCTAGCTAACAGAATGATTGTGAATGAGGGCATTCAACTTAACGAATTAAACTGCTCCACTTAAGCAGCAGTTTACAAACCATTTATATGGAAATTCTAAAACCAACATTTCCAGGAAAACACCAGCTTAAAAGCAATAGAAGTAACAGTGCATCTATAACATGGAAGAAATGTTTTTTTCAAACTCCTGTGCTGTGTGTTCATTCACCTAAGAGACTTCAATATATGCTCAGATTCAGCGAGTTACAAACACGTTTCTTCCAGGAGCTGCGAATGCATATATCAGAGTGTACTGGGGTACAAGATGTAAAGAGAAATATCTCATTATACTTAGAAACCCGTTTCTTTTAGGAGCTGCGTTTGGATATTCCAGAGTGAATGAGAGTATATGCTGTAAGGAGAAATAACTGCTTCTAAAACCAAAAGGCAGCTCTATCTAACTGAATGGTTGTCAATGCGTGCACTCAACTTCCAGAGATAAACCCGTGTGGGGATTCAGCAGTCTGCAAACACTTTCTCTGCAGAGTCCCAAAACAGGCGTTTTCAGCCCATTACCGGCATATGGAAGAAACAGCAGTAAGCACAGGGAAATATCTGCTTCTAAATCCAAAACGCAGCTATCTAACAGAACGGTTGTCAATGTGTGCACTCAACTTCCAGAGTTAAACCCGTGTGTGGATGCAGCAGTCTGCAAACACTTTCTCTGCAGAGTCCCAAAACAGGCGTTTTCAACCCATTACCGGCATATGGAAGAAACAGCAGTAAGCACAGGGAAATATCTGCTTCTAAATCCAAAACCCAGCTATATAACAGTACGGTTGTCAATGTGTGCACTCAACTTCCAGAGTTAAACCCGTGTGTGGATTCAGCAGTCTGCAAACACTTTCTGTGCAGGGTCTCAAAACAGGCCTTCCGGCCCAGTACCGGCATGTATAAGAAAGAGCATTAAGACTGCGTCTAAAACTCAGAAGAAACGTTTCTTTCAAACTGCTCGGCCATGTGTTCTTTGACCTAAGGGAGTTGAATCTATGTTTAGATTCAGCGAGATAGAAACACGTTTATTCTAGGAGCTGTCTTTGGATATTCCAGAATGAATGGGAGTATACGCTGTAATGAGAAATATCTGTTTCTAAAACCAAAATGGATCTATCTAGCAGAGTGGTTATGAATGTGTGCCTTCGGCTTAAAGAGGTAAACTGCTCTTCTCATGCAGCACTTTAGAAACCCTTTATATGCAAATTCTCATACAGTCCTTTCCAGCAAAACACCAGCCTATAGGAAATAGCAGTAAGACTGAATCTTTAACATGGAAGAAACTGTTTTCAAACTGCTTTGCTGTGTGTTCATTCATATAAGAGACTTGAATATATGTTCAGATTCAGCTAGTTAGCAACACGTTTCTTCCAGGAGCTGTGTTTGCCTATTCCAGAGTATACTGGAGTATAAGATGTAAAGACAAATGTCTCGTTCCAAAAGAAAAACGGATGATCTAATGGAATGGTTGTCAATGTGTGCATTCAACTTACTGAGCTAAACTGCTGTTTGTATGCAGCAGTTTAGAAAACATTTCTGTGTAGATTCTCAAACAGACATTTCCAGCAAAATACCGGCCTATAAGAAATAGCAGTAAGACTGCGTCTAAAACTCAGAGGGAACGTTTCTTTCAAACTGCTCTGCAGTGTGTTCGTTCACCAAAGGTCGTTGAATCTATGTTTGGATTCAGCGAGTTTGAAACACGTTTATTCTAGGAGCTGCATTTCGATATACCAGAGTGTATGGGAGTAAATGCTGTAAAGAGAAATATCTGTTTCTAAAACCAAAACGGAGCTATCTAACAGAATGGTTGTGAATGTGTGCATTCAACTTAAAGGGTTAATCTGCTCTTCTTAGGCAGCAGTTTAGAAACCCTTTATATGCAAATTCTAAAATCAACATTTGCAGCAAAACACCAGCCTAAAAGAAGTAGCAGTAAGACTGCATCTATAACATAGAAGAAACGTTTTCTTCAAAATGCTCTGCTCTGTGTTCATTCACCTAAGAGTCTTGAGTATATGTTCAGATTCAGCGAGTAAGAAACACGTTTCTTCCAGGAGCTGCATTTGCATATTCCAGAGTGTACTGGAGTATAAGGTTTAAAGTGAAATATCTGGTTCTAAAACAAACACGGAGCCATCTAACAGAATGGTTGTCACTGTGTGCCTTCAGCTTATTGAGATAAACTGTTGTTTCTATGCAGCAGTTTAGAAAAGATTTTTGTGCAGATTCTAAAACAGACATTCCCAGCAAAATACCGGCCTCTAAGAAATAGCAATAAGACTGCGTCTAAAACTCAAATAAAACATTTCTTTCAAACTGCTGTGCTGTGTGTTCGTTCACCTAAGGGAGTTGAATCTATGTTGAGATTCAGCGACTTAGAAACACGTCTATTCTGGGAGCTGCGTTTGGCTATTCCAGAATGAATGGGAGTATATGCTGTAACTAGAAACACAGGCTTCTAAAACCAAAACGGAGCTAGCTAACAGAATGATTGTGAATGAGGGCATTCAACTTAACGAATTAAACTGCTCCACTTAAGCAGCAGTTTACAAACCATTTATATGGAAATTCTAAAACCAACATTTCCAGGAAAACACCAGCTTAAAAGCAATAGAAGTAACAGTGCATCTATAACATGGAAGAAATGTTTTTTTCAAACTCCTGTGCTGTGTGTTCATTCACCTAAGAGACTTCAATATATGCTCAGATTCAGCGAGTTACAAACACGTTTCTTCCAGGAGCTGCGAATGCATATATCAGAGTGTACTGGGGTACAAGATGTAAAGAGAAATATCTCATTATACTTAGAAACCCGTTTCTTTTAGGAGCTGCGTTTGGATATTCCAGAGTGAATGAGAGTATATGCTGTAAGGAGAAATAACTGCTTCTAAAACCAAAAGGCAGCTCTATCTAACTGAATGGTTGTCAATGCGTGCACTCAACTTCCAGAGATAAACCCGTGTGGGGATTCAGCAGTCTGCAAACACTTTCTCTGCAGAGTCCCAAAACAGGCGTTTTCAGCCCATTACCGGCATATGGAAGAAACAGCAGTAAGCACAGGGAAATATCTGCTTCTAAATCCAAAACGCAGCTATCTAACAGAACGGTTGTCAATGTGTGCACTCAACTTCCAGAGTTAAACCCGTGTGTGGATTCAGCAGTCTGCAAACACTTTCTCTGCAGAGTCCCAAAACAGGCGTTTTCAGCCCATTACCGGCATATGGAAGAAACAGCAGTAAGCACAGGGAAATATCTGCTTCTAAATCCAAAACGCAGCTATCTAACAGAACGGTTGTCAATGTGTGCACTCAACTTCCAGAGTTAAACCCGTGTGTGGATTCAGCAGTCTGCAAACACTTTCTCTGCAGAGTCCCAAAACAGGCGTTTTCAGCCCATTACCGGCATATGGAAGAAACAGCAGTAAGCCCAGGGAAATATCTGCTTCTAAATCCAAAACGCAGCTATCTAACAGAACGGTTGTCAATGTGTGCACTCAACTTCCAGAGTTAAACCCGTGTGTGGATTCAGCAGTCTGCAAACACTTTCTCTGCAGAGTCCCAAAACAGGCGTTTTCAGCCCATTACCGGCATATGGAAGAAACAGCAGTAAGCCCAGGGAAATATCTGCTTCTAAATCCAAAACGCAGCTATCTAACAGAACGGTTGTCAATGGGTGCACTCAACTTCCAGAGTTAAACCCGTGTGTGGATTCAGCAGTCTGCAAACGCTTTCTCTGCAGAGTCCCAAAACAGGCGTTTTCAGCCCATTACCGGCATATGGAAGAAACAGCAGTAAGCACAGGGAAATATCTTCTTCTAAATCCAAAACGCAGCTATCTAACAGAACGGTTGTCAATGTGTGCACTCAACTTCCAGAGTTAAACCCGTGTGTGGATTCAGCAGTCTGCAAACACTTTCTCTGCAGAGTCCCAAAACAGGCGTTTTCTGCCCATTACCGGCATATGGAAGAAACAGCAGTAAGCACAGGGAAATATCTGCTTCTAAATCCAAAACGCAGCTATCTAACAGAACGGTTGTCAATGTGTGCACTCAACTTCCAGAGTTAAACCCGTGTGTGGATTCAGCAGTCTGCAAACACATTCTCTGCAGAGTCCCAAAACAGGCGTTTTCAGCCCATTACCGGCATAAGGAAGAAACAGCAGTAAGCCCAGGGAAATAGCTGCTTCTAAATCCAAAACGCAGCTATCTAACAGAACGGTTGTCAATGTGTGCACTCAACTTCCAGAGTTAAACCCGTGTGTGGATTCAGCAGTCTGCAAACACTTTCTCTGCAGAGTCCCAAAACAGGCGTTTTCAGCCCATTACCTGCATATGGAAGAAACAGCAGTAAGCCCAGGGAAATATCAGCTTCTAAATCCAAAACGCAGCTATCTAACAGAACGGTTTTCAATGTGTGCACTGAACTTCCAGAGTTAAACCCGTGTGTGGATTCAGCAGTCTGCAAACACTTTCTCTGCAGAGTCGCAAAACAGGTGTTTTCAGCCCATTACCTGCTTATGGAAGAAACAGCAGTAAGCACAGGGAAATATCTGCTTCTAAATCCAAAACGCAGCTATCTAACAGAACGGTTGTCAATGTGTGCACTCAACTTCCAGAGTTAAACCCGTGTGTGGATTCAGCAGTCTGCAAACACTTTCTCTGCAGAGTCCCAAAACAGGCGTTTTCAGCCCATTACCGGCATATGGAAGAAACAGCAGTAAGCCCAGGGAAATATCTGCTTCTAAATCCAAAACGCAGCTATCTAACAGAACGGTTGTCAATGTGTGCACTCAGCTTCCAGAGTTAAACCCGTGTGTGGATTCAGCAGTCTGCAAACACTTTCTCTGCAGAGTCCCAAAACAGGCGTTTTCAGCCCATTACCGGCATATGGAAGAAACAGCAGTAAGCACAGGGAAATATCTTCTTCTAAATCCAAAACGCAGCTATCTAACAGAACGGTTGTCAATGTGTGCACTCAACTTCCAGAGTTAAACCCGTGTGTGGATTCAGCAGTCTGCAAACACTTTCTCTGCAGAGTCCCAAAACAGGCGTTTTCAACCCATTACCGGCATATGGAAGAAACAGCAGTAAGCCCAGGGAAATATCTGCTTCTAAATCCAAAACGCAGCTATCTAACAGAACGGTTGTCAATGTGTGCACTCAACTTCCAGAGTTAAACCCGTGTGTGGATTCAGCAGTCTGCAAACACATTCTCTGCAGAGTCCCAAAACAGGCGTTTTCAGCCCATTACCGGCATAAGGAAGAAACAGCAGTAAGCCCAGGGAAATAGCTGCTTCTAAATCCAAAACGCAGCTATCTAACAGAACGGTTGTCAATGTGTGCACTCAACTTCCAGAGTTAAACCCGTGTGTGGATTCAGCAGTCTGCAAACACTTTCTCTGCAGAGTCCCAAAACAGGCGTTTTCAGCCCATTACCTGCATATGGAAGAAACAGCAGTAAGCCCAGGGAAATATCTGCTTCTAAATCCAAAACGCAGCTATCTAACAGAACGGTTTTCAATGTGTGCACTGAACTTCCAGAGTTAAACCCGTGTGTGGATTCAGCAGTCTGCAAACACTTTCTCTGCAGAGTCGCAAAACAGGTGTTTTCAGCCCATTACCTGCATATGGAAGAAACAGCAGTAAGCACAGGGAAATATCTGCTTCTAAATCCAAAACGCAGCTATCTAACAGAACGGTTGTCAATGTGTGCACTCAACTTCCAGAGTTAAACCCGTGTGTGGATTCAGCAGTCTGCAAACACTTTCTCTGCAGAGTCCCAAAACAGGCGTTTTCAGCCCATTACCGGCATATGGAAGAAAGAGCAGTAAGCACAGGGAAATATCTGCTTCTAAATCCAAAACGCAGCTATCTAACAGAACGGTTGTCAATGTGTGCACTCAACTTCCAGAGTTAAACCCGTGTGTGGATTCAGCAGTCTGCAAACACTTTCTCTGCAGAGTCCCAAAACAGGCGTTTTCAACCCATTACCGGCATATGGAAGAAACAGCAGTAAGCCCAGGGAAATATCTGCTTCTAAATCCAAAACGCGGCTATCTAACAGAACGGTTGTCAATGTGTGCACTCAACTTCCAGAGTTAAACCCGTGTGTGGATTCAGCAGTCTGCAAACACTTTCTCTGCAGAGTCCCAAAACAGGCGTTTTCAGCCCATTACCGGCATATGGAAGAAACAGCAGTAAGCACAGGGAAATATCTGCTTCTAAATCCAAAACGCAGCTATCTAACAGAACGGTTGTCAATGTGTGCACTCAACTTCCAGAGTTAAACCCGTGTGTGGATTCAGCAGTCTGCAAACACTTTCTCTGCAGAGTCCGAAAACAGGCGTTTTCCTCCCATTACCGGCATATGGAAGAAACAGCAGTAAGCCCAGGGAAATATCTGCTTCTAAATCCAAAACGCAGCTATCTAACAGAACGGTTGTCAATGTGTGCACTCAACTTCCAGAGTTAAACCCGTGTGTGGATTCAGCAGTCTGCAAACGCTTTCTCTGCAGAGTCCAAAACAGGCGTTTTGAGCCCATTACCGGCATATGGAAGAAACAGCAGAAAGCACAGGGAAATATCTGCTTCTAAATCCAAAACGCAGCTATCTAACAGAACGGTTGTCAATGTGTGCACTCCACTTCCAGAGTTAAACCCGTGTGTGGATTCAGCAGTCTGCAAACACTTTCTCTGCAGAGTCCCAAAACAGGCGTTTTCAGCCCATTACCGGCATATGGAAGAAACAGCAGTAAGCCCAGGGAAATATCTGCTTCTAAATCCAAAACGCAGCTATCTAACAGAACGGTTGTCAATGTGTGCACTCAACTTCCAGAGTTAAACCCGTGTGTGGATGCAGCAGTCTGCAAACACTTTCTCTGCAGAGTCCCAAAACAGGCGTTTTCCGCCCATTACGGGCATATGGAAGAAACAGCAGTAAGCACAGGGAAATATCTGCTTCTAAATCCAAAACCCAGCTATATAACAGTACGGTTGTCAATGTGTGCACTCAACTTCCAGAGTTAAACCCGTGTGTGGATTCAGCAGTCTGCAAACACTTTCTGTGCAGGGTCTCAAAACAGGCCTTCCGGCCCAGTACCGGCATGTATAAGAAAGAGCATTAAGACTGCGTCTAAAACTCAGAAGAAACGTTTCTTTCAAACTGCTCGGCCATGTGTTCTTTGACCTAAGGGAGTTGAATCTATGTTTAGATTCAGCGAGATAGAAACACGTTTATTCTAGGAGCTGTCTTTGGATATTCCAGAATGAATGGGAGTATACGCTGTAATGAGAAATATCTGTTTCTAAAACCAAAATGGATCTATCTAGCAGAGTGGTTGTGAATGTGTGCCTTCGGCTTAAAGAGGTAAACTGCTCTTCTCATGCAGCACTTTAGAAACCCTTTATATGCAAATTCTCATACAGTCCTTTCCAGCAAAACACCAGCCTATAGGAAATAGCAGTAAGACTGAATCTTTAACATGGAAGAAACTGTTTTCAAACTGCTTTGCTGTGTGTTCATTCATATAAGAGACTTGAATATATGTTCAGATTCAGCTAGTTAGCAACACGTTTCTTCCAGGAGCTGTGTTTGCCTATTCCAGAGTATACTGGAGTATAAGATGTAAAGACAAATGTCTCGTTCCAAAAGAAAAACGGATGATCTAATGGAATGGTTGTCAATGTGTGCATTCAACTTACTGAGCTAAACTGCTGTTTGTATGCAGCAGTTTAGAAAACATTTCTGTGTAGATTCTCAAACAGACATTTCCAGCAAAATACCGGCCTATAAGAAATAGCAGTAAGACTGCGTCTAAAACTCAGAGGGAACGTTTCTTTCAAACTGCTCTGCAGTGTGTTCGTTCACCAAAGGTCGTTGAATCTATGTTTGGATTCAGCGAGTTTGAAACACGTTTATTCTAGGAGCTGCATTTCGATATACCAGAGTGTATGGGAGTAAATGCTGTAAAGAGAAATATCTGTTTCTAAAACCAAAACGGAGCTATCTAACAGAATGGTTGTGAATGTGTGCATTCAACTTAAAGGGTTAATCTGCTCTTCTTAGGCAGCAGTTTAGAAACCCTTTATATGCAAATTCTAAAATCAACATTTGCAGCAAAACACCAGCCTAAAAGAAGTAGCAGTAAGACTGCATCTATAACATAGAAGAAACGTTTTCTTCAAAATGCTCTGCTCTGTGTTCATTCACCTAAGAGTCTTGAGTATATGTTCAGATTCAGCGAGTAAGAAACACGTTTCTTCCAGGAGCTGCATTTGCATATTCCAGAGTGTACTGGAGTATAAGGTTTAAAGTGAAATATCTGGTTCTAAAACAAACACGGAGCCATCTAACAGAATGGTTGTCACTGTGTGCCTTCAGCTTATTGAGATAAACTGTTGTTTCTATGCAGCAGTTTAGAAAAGATTTTTGTGCAGATTCTAAAACAGACATTCCCAGCAAAATACCGGCCTCTAAGAAATAGCAATAAGACTGCGTCTAAAACTCAAATAAAACATTTCTTTCAAACTGCTGTGCTGTGTGTTCGTTCACCTAAGGGAGTTGAATCTATGTTGAGATTCAGCGACTTAGAAACACGTCTATTCTGGGAGCTGCGTTTGGCTATTCCAGAATGAATGGGAGTATATGCTGTAACTAGAAACACAGGCTTCTAAAACCAAAACGGAGCTAGCTAACAGAATGATTGTGAATGAGGGCATTCAACTTAACGAATTAAACTGCTCCACTTAAGCAGCAGTTTACAAACCATTTATATGGAAATTCTAAAACCAACATTTCCAGGAAAACACCAGCTTAAAAGCAATAGAAGTAACAGTGCATCTATAACATGGAAGAAATGTTTTTTTCAAACTCCTGTGCTGTGTGTTCATTCACCTAAGAGACTTCAATATACGCTCAGATTCAGCGAGTTACAAACACGTTTCTTCCAGGAGCTGCGAATGCATATATCAGAGTGTACTGGGGTACAAGATGTAAAGAGAAATATCTCATTATACTTAGAAACCCGTTTCTTTTAGGAGCTGCGTTTGGATATTCCAGAGTGAATGAGAGTATATGCTGTAAGGAGAAATAACTGCTTCTAAAACCAAAAGGCAGCTCTATCTAACTGAATGGTTGTCAATGCGTGCACTCAACTTCCAGAGATAAACCCGTGTGGGGATTCAGCAGTCTGCAAACACTTTCTCTGCAGAGTCCCAAAACAGGCGTTTTCAGCCCATTACCGGCATATGGAAGAAACAGCAGTAAGCCCAGGGAAATATCTGCTTCTAAATCCAAAACGCAGCTATCTAACAGAACGGTTGTCAATGTGTGCACTCAACTTCCAGAGTTAAACCCGTGTGTGGATTCAGCAGTCTGCAAACACTTTCTCTGCAGAGTCCCAAAACAGGCGTTTTGAGCCCATTACCGGCATATGGAAGAAACAGCAGTAAGCCCAGGGAAATATCTGCTTCTAAATCCAAAACGCAGCTATCTAACAGAACGGTTGTCAATGTGTGCACTCAACTTCCAGAGTTAAACCCGTGTGTGGATTCAGCAGTCTGCAAACACTTTCTCTGCAGAGTCCCAAAACAGGCGTTTTCAGCCCATTACCGGCATATGGAAGAAACAGCAGTAAGCACAGGGAAATATCTGCTTCTAAATCCAAAACGCAGCTATCTAACAGAACGGTTGTCAATGTGTGCACTCAACTTCCAGAGTTAAACCCGTGTGTGGATTCAGCAGTCTGCAAACACTTTCTCTGCAGAGTCCCAAAACAGGCGTTTTCAACCCATTACCGGCATACGGAAGAAACAGCAGTAAGCCCAGGGAAATATCTGCTTCTAAATCCAAAACGCAGCTATCTAACAGAACGGTTGTCAATGTGTGCACTCAACTTCCAGAGTTAAACCCGTGTGTGGATTCAGCAGTCTGCAAACACTTTCTCTGCAGAGTCCCAAAACAGGCGTTTTCAGCCCATTACCGGCATATGGAAGAAACAGCAGTAAGCACAGGGAAATATCTGCTTCTAAATGCAAAACGCAGCTATCTAACAGAACGGTTGTCAATGTGTGCACTCAACTTCCAGAGTTAAACGCGTGTGTGGATTCAGCAGTCTGCAAACGGTTTCTCTGCAGAGTCCCAAAACAGGCGTTTTCAGCCCATTACCGGCATATGGAAGAAACAGCAGTAAGCACAGGGAAATATCTGCTTCTAAATCCAAAACGCAGCTATCTAACAGAACGGTTGTCAATGTGTGCACTCAACTTCCGGAGTTAAACCCGTGTGTGGATTCAGCAGTCTGCAAACACTTTCTCTGCAGAGTCCGAAAACAGGCGTTTTCCTCCCATTACAGGCATATGGAAGAAACAGCAGTAAGCACAGGGAAATATCTGCTTCTAAATCCAAAACGCAGCTATCTAACAGAACGGTTGTCAATGTGTGCACTCAACTTCCAGAGTTAAACCCGTGTGTGGATTCAGCAGTCTGCAAACGCTTTCTCTGCAGAGTCCAAAACAGGCGTTTTGAGCCCATTACCGGCATATGGAAGAAACAGCAGTAAGCACAGGGAAATATCTGCTTCTAAATCCAAAACGCAGCTATCTAACAGAACGGTTGTCAATGTGTGCACTCCACTTCCAGAGTTAAACCCGTGTGTGGATTCAGCAGTCTGCAAACACTTTCTCTGCAGAGTCCGAAAACAGGCGTTTTCCTCCCATTACCGGCATATGGAAGAAACAGCAGTAAGCCCAGGGAAATATCTGCTTCTAAATCCAAAACGCAGCTATCTAACAGAACGGTTGTCAATGTGTGCACTCAACTTCCAGAGTTAAACCCGTGTGGGGATTCAGCAGTCTGCAAACGCTTTCTCTGCAGAGTCCAAAACAGGCGTTTTGAGCCCATTACCGGCATATGGAAGAAACAGCAGAAAGCACAGGGAAATATCTGCTTCTAAATCCAAAACGCAGCTATCTAACAGAACGGTTGTCAATGTGTGCACTCCACTTCCAGAGTTAAACCCGTGTGTGGATTCAGCAGTCTGCAAACACTTTCTCTGCAGAGTCCCAAAACAGGCGTTTTCAGCCCATTACCGGCATATGGAAGAAACAGCAGTAAGCACAGGGAAATATCTGCTTCTAAATCCAAAACGCAGCTATCTAACAGAACGGTTGTCAATGTGTGCACTCAACTTCCAGAGTTAAACCCGTGTGTGGATGCAGCAGTCTGCAAACACTTTCTCTGCAGAGTCCCAAAACAGGCGTTTTCAGCCCATTACCGGCATATGGAAGAAACAGCAGTAAGCACAGGGAAATATCTGCTTCTAAATCCAAAACCCAGCTATATAACAGTACGGTTGTCAATGTGTGCACTCAACTTCCAGAGTTAAACCCGTGTGTGGATTCAGCAGTCTGCAAACACTTTCTGTGCAGGGTCTCAAAACAGGCCTTCCGGCCCAGTACCGGCATGTATAAGAAAGAGCATTAAGACTGCGTCTAAAACTCAGAAGAAACGTTTCTTTCAATCTGCTCGGCCATGTGTTCTTTGACCTAAGGGAGTTGAATCTATGTTTAGATTCAGCGAGATAGAAACACGTTTATTCTAGGAGCTGTCTTTGGATATTCCAGAATGAATGGGAGTATACGCTGTAATGAGAAATATCTGTTTCTAAAACCAAAATGGATCTATCTAGCAGAGTGGTTGTGAATGTGTGCCTTCGGCTTAAAGAGGTAAACTGCTCTTCTCATGCAGCACTTTAGAAACCCTTTATATGCAAATTCTCATACAGTCCTTTCCAGCAAAACACCAGCCTATAGGAAATAGCAGTAAGACTGAATCTTTAACATGGAAGAAACTGTTTTCAAACTGCTTTGCTGTGTGTTCATTCATATAAGAGACTTGAATATATGTTCAGATTCAGCTAGTTAGCAACACGTTTCTTCCAGGAGCTGTGTTTGCCTATTCCAGAGTATACTGGAGTATAAGATGTAAAGACAAATGTCTCGTTCCAAAAGAAAAACGGATGATCTAATGGAATGGTTGTCAATGTGTGCATTCAACTTACTGAGCTAAACTGCTGTTTGTATGCAGCAGTTTAGAAAACATTTCTGTGTAGATTCTCAAACAGACATTTCCAGCAAAATACCGGCCTATAAGAAATAGCAGTAAGACTGCGTCTAAAACTCAGAGGGAACGTTTCTTTCAAACTGCTCTGCAGTGTGTTCGTTCACCAAAGGTCGTTGAATCTATGTTTGGATTCAGCGAGTTTGAAACACGTTTATTCTAGGAGCTGCATTTCGATATACCAGAGTGTATGGGAGTAAATGCTGTAAAGAGAAATATCTGTTTCTAAAACCAAAACGGAGCTATCTAACAGAATGGTTGTGAATGTGTGCATTCAACTTAAAGGGTTAATCTGCTCTTCTTAGGCAGCAGTTTAGAAACCCTTTATATGCAAATTCTAAAATCAACATTTGCAGCAAAACACCAGCCTAAAAGAAGTAGCAGTAAGACTGCATCTATAACATAGAAGAAACGTTTTCTTCAAAATGCTCTGCTCTGTGTTCATTCACCTAAGAGTCTTGAGTATATGTTCAGATTCAGCGAGTAAGAAACACGTTTCTTCCAGGAGCTGCATTTGCATATTCCAGAGTGTACTGGAGTATAAGGTTTAAAGTGAAATATCTGGTTCTAAAACAAACACGGAGCCATCTAACAGAATGGTTGTCACTGTGTGCCTTCAGCTTATTGAGATAAACTGTTGTTTCTATGCAGCAGTTTAGAAAAGATTTTTGTGCAGATTCTAAAACAGACATTCCCAGCAAAATACCGGCCTCTAAGAAATAGCAATAAGACTGCGTCTAAAACTCAAATAAAACATTTCTTTCAAACTGCTGTGCTGTGTGTTCGTTCACCTAAGGGAGTTGAATCTATGTTGAGATTCAGCGACTTAGAAACACGTCTATTCTGGGAGCTGCGTTTGGCTATTCCAGAATGAATGGGAGTATATGCTGTAACTAGAAACACAGGCTTCTAAAACCAAAACGGAGCTAGCTAACAGAATGATTGTGAATGAGGGCATTCAACTTAACGAATTAAACTGCTCCACTTAAGCAGCAGTTTACAAACCATTTATATGGAAATTCTAAAACCAACATTTCCAGGAAAACACCAGCTTAAAAGCAATAGAAGTAACAGTGCATCTATAACATGGAAGAAATGTTTTTTTCAAACTCCTGTGCTGTGTGTTCATTCACCTAAGAGACTTCAATATATGCTCAGATTCAGCGAGTTACAAACACGTTTCTTCCAGGAGCTGCGAATGCATATATCAGAGTGTACTGGGGTACAAGATGTAAAGAGAAATATCTCATTATACTTAGAAACCCGTTTCTTTTAGGAGCTGCGTTTGGATATTCCAGAGTGAATGAGAGTATATGCTGTAAGGAGAAATAACTGCTTCTAAAACCAAAAGGCAGCTCTATCTAACTGAATGGTTGTCAATGCGTGCACCCAACTTCCAGAGATAAACCCGTGTGGGGATTCAGCAGTCTGCAAACACTTTCTCTGCAGAGTCCCAAAACAGGCGTTTTCAGCCCATTACCGGCATATGGAAGAAACAGCAGTAAGCCCAGGGAAATATCTGCTTCTAAATCCAAAACGCAGCTATCTAACAGAACGGTTGTCAATGTGTGCACTCAACTTCCAGAGTTAAACACGTGTGTGGATTCAGCAGTCTGCAAACACTTTCTCTGCAGAGTCCCAAAACAGGCGTTTTCAGCCCATTACCGGCATATGGAAGAAACAGCAGTAAGCACAGGGAAATATCTGCTTCTAAATCCAAAACGCAGCTATCTAACAGAACGGTTGTCAATGTGAGCACTCAACTTCCAGAGTTAAACCCGTGTGTGGATTCAGCGGTCTGCAAACACTTTCTCTGCAGAGTCCCAAAACAGGCGTTTTCAGCCCATTACCGGCATATGGAAGAAACAGCAGTAAGCCCAGGGAAATATCTGCTTCTAAATCCAAAACGCAGCTATCTAACAGAACGGTTGTCAATGTGTGCACTCAACTTCCAGAGTTAAACCCGTGTGTGGATTCAGCAGTCTGCAAACACTTTCTCTGCAGAGTCCCAAAACAGGCGTTTTCAGCCCATTACCGGCATATGGAAGAAACAGCAGTAAGCCCAGGGAAATATCTGCTTCTAAATCCAAAACGCAGCTATCTAACAGAACGGTTGTCAATGGGTGCACTCAACTTCCAGAGTTAAACCCGTGTGTGGATTCAGCAGTCTGCAAACGCTTTCTCTGCAGAGTCCCAAAACAGGCGTTTTCAGCCCATTACCGGCATATGGAAGAAACAGCAGTAAGCACAGGGAAATATCTTCTTCTAAATCCAAAACGCAGCTATCTAACAGAACGGTTGTCAATGTGTGCACTCAACTTCCAGAGTTAAACCCGTGTGTGGATTCAGCAGTCTGCAAACACTTTCTCTGCAGAGTCCCAAAACAGGCGTTTTCCGCCCATTACCGGCATATGGAAGAAACAGCAGTAAGCACAGGGAAATATCTGCTTCTAAATCCAAAACGCAGCTATCTAACAGAACGGTTGTCAATGTGTGCACTCAACTTCCAGAGTTAAACCCGTGTGTGGATTCAGCAGTCTGCAAACACATTCTCTGCAGAGTCCCAAAACAGGCGTTTTCAGCCCATTACCGGCATAAGGAAGAAGCAGCAGTAAGCCCAGGGAAATAGCTGCTTCTAAATCCAAAACGCAGCTATCTAACAGAACGGTTGTCAATGTGTGCACTCAACTTCCAGAGTTAAACCCGTGTGTGGATTCAGCAGTCTGCAAACACTTTCTCTGCAGAGTCCCAAAACAGGCGTTTTCAGCCCATTACCTGCATATGGAAGAAACAGCAGTAAGCCCAGGGAAATATCTGCTTCTAAATCCAAAACGCAGCTATCTAACAGAACGGTTGTCAATGTGTGCATTGAACTTCCAGAGTTAAACCCGTGTGTGGATTCAGCAGTCTGCAAACACTTTCTCTGCAGAGTCGCAAAACAGGTGTTTTCAGCCCATTACCTGCATATGGAAGAAACAGCAGTAAGCACAGGGAAATATCTGCTTCTAAATCCAAAACGCAGCTATCTAACAGAACGGTTGTCAATGTGTGCACTCAACTTCCAGAGTTAAACCCGTGTGTGGATTCAGCAGTCTGCAAACACTTTCTCTGCAGAGTCCGAAAACAGGCGTTTTCAACCCATTACCGGCATAGGGAAGAAACAGCAGTAAGCCCAGGGAAATATCTGCTTCTAAATCCAAAACGCAGCTATCTAACAGAACGGTTGTCAATGTGTGCACTGAACTTCCAGAGTTAAACCCGTGTGTGGATTCAGCAGTCTGCAAACACTTTCTCTGCAGAGTCCCAAAACAGGCGTTTTCAGCCCATTACCGGCATATGGAAGAAACAGCAGTAAGCACAGGGAAATATCTGCTTCTAAATGCAAAACGCAGCTATCTAACAGAACGGTTGTCAATGTGTGCACTCAACTTCCAGAGTTAAACGCGTGTGTGGATTCAGCAGTCTGCAAACGGTTTCTCTGCAGAGTCCCAAAACAGGCGTTTTCAGCCCATTACCGGCATATGGAAGAAACAGCAGTAAGCACAGGGAAATATCTGCTTCTAAATCCAAAACGCAGCTATCTAACAGAACGGTTGTCAATGTGTGCACTCCACTTCCGGAGTTAAACCCGTGTGTGGATTCAGCAGTCTGCAAACACTTTCTCTGCAGAGTCCGAAAACAGGCGTTTTCCTCCCATTACCGGCATATGGAAGAAACAGCAGTAAGCCCAGGGAAATATCTGCTTCTAAATCCAAAACGCAGCTATCTAACAGAACGGTTGTCAATGTGTGCACTCAACTTCCAGAGTTAAACCCGTGTGTGGATTCAGCAGTCTGCAAACGCTTTCTCTGCAGAGTCCAAAACAGGCGTTTTGAGCCCATTACCGGCATATGCAAGAAACAGCAGAAAGCACAGGGAAATATCTGCTTCTAAATCCAAAACGCAGCTATCTAACAGAACGGTTGTCAATGTGTGCACTCCACTTCCAGAGTTAAACCCGTGTGTGGATTCAGCAGTCTGCAAACACTTTCTCTGCAGAGTCCCAAAACAGGCGTTTTCAGCCCATTACCGGCATATGGAAGAAACAGCAGTAAGCCCAGGGAAATATCTGCTTCTAAATCCAAAACGCAGCTATCTAACAGAACGGTTGTCAATGTGTGCACTCAACTTCCAGAGTTAAACCCGTGTGTGGATGCAGCAGTCTGCAAACACTTTCTCTGCAGAGTCCCAAAACAGGCGTTTTCAGCCCTTTACCGGCATATGGAAGAAACAGCAGTAAGCACAGGGAAATATCTGCTTCTAAATCCAAAACCCAGCTATATAACAGTACGGTTGTCAATGTGTGCACTCAACTTCCAGAGTAAAACCCGTGTGTGGATTCAGCAGTCTGCAAACACTTTCTGTGCAGGGTCTCAAAACAGGCCTTCCGGCCCAGTACCGGCATGTATAAGAAAGAGCATTAAGACTGCGTCTAAAACTCAGAAGAAACGTTTCTTTCAAACTGCTCGGCCATGTGTTCTTTGACCTAAGGGAGTTGAATCTATGTTTAGATTCAGCGAGATAGAAACACGTTTATTCTAGGAGCTGTCTTTGGATATTCCAGAATGAATGGGAGTATACGCTGTAATGAGAAATATCTGTTTCTAAAACCAAAATGGATCTATCTAGCAGAGTGGTTGTGAATGTGTGCCTTCGGCTTAAAGAGGTAAACTGCTCTTCTCATGCAGCACTTTAGAAACCCTTTATATGCAAATTCTCATACAGTCCTTTCCAGCAAAACACCAGCCTATAGGAAATAGCAGTAAGACTGAATCTTTAACATGGAAGAAACTGTTTTCAAACTGCTTTGCTGTGTGTTCATTCATATAAGAGACTTGAATATATGTTCAGATTCAGCTAGTTAGCAACACGTTTCTTCCAGGAGCTGTGTTTGCCTATTCCAGAGTATACTGGAGTATAAGATGTAAAGACAAATGTCTCGTTCCAAAAGAAAAACGGATGATCTAATGGAATGGTTGTCAATGTGTGCATTCAACTTACTGAGCTAAACTGCTGTTTGTATGCAGCAGTTTAGAAAACATTTCTGTGTAGATTCTCAAACAGACATTTCCAGCAAAATACCGGCCTATAAGAAATAGCAGTAAGACTGCGTCTAAAACTCAGAGGGAACGTTTCTTTCAAACTGCTCTGCAGTGTGTTCGTTCACCAAAGGTCGTTGAATCTATGTTTGGATTCAGCGAGTTTGAAACACGTTTATTCTAGGAGCTGCATTTCGATATACCAGAGTGTATGGGAGTAAATGCTGTAAAGAGAAATATCTGTTTCTAAAACCAAAAC
The DNA here is from genome assembly GCF_030222135.1 of Aotus nancymaae. Classification (NCBI taxonomy): domain Eukaryota; kingdom Metazoa; phylum Chordata; class Mammalia; order Primates; family Aotidae; genus Aotus; species Aotus nancymaae. The sequence goes on from NW_026988607.1 coordinate 252,365, forward strand.
GGAGCTATCTAACAGAATGGTTGTGAATGTGTGCATTCAACTTAAAGGGTTAATCTGCTCTTCTTAGGCAGCAGTTTAGAAACCCTTTATATGCAAATTCTAAAATCAACATTTGCAGCAAAACACCAGCCTAAAAGAAGTAGCAGTAAGACTGCATCTATAACATAGAAGAAACGTTTTCTTCAAAATGCTCTGCTCTGTGTTCATTCACCTAAGAGTCTTGAGTATATGTTCAGATTCAGCGAGTAAGAAACACGTTTCTTCCAGGAGCTGCATTTGCATATTCCAGAGTGTACTGGAGTATAAGGTTTAAAGTGAAATATCTGGTTCTAAAACAAACACGGAGCCATCTAACAGAATGGTTGTCACTGTGTGCCTTCAGCTTATTGAGATAAACTGTTGTTTCTATGCAGCAGTTTAGAAAAGATTTTTGTGCAGATTCTAAAACAGACATTCCCAGCAAAATACCGGCCTCTAAGAAATAGCAATAAGACTGCGTCTAAAACTCAAATAAAACATTTCTTTCAAACTGCTGTGCTGTGTGTTCGTTCACCTAAGGGAGTTGAATCTATGTTGAGATTCAGCGACTTAGAAACACGTCTATTCTGGGAGCTGCGTTTGGCTATTCCAGAATGAATGGGAGTATATGCTGTAACTAGAAACACAGGCTTCTAAAACCAAAACGGAGCTAGCTAACAGAATGATTGTGAATGAGGGCATTCAACTTAACGAATTAAACTGCTCCACTTAAGCAGCAGTTTACAAACCATTTATATGGAAATTCTAAAACCAACATTTCCAGGAAAACACCAGCTTAAAAGCAATAGAAGTAACAGTGCATCTATAACATGGAAGAAATGTTTTTTTCAAACTCCTGTGCTGTGTGTTCATTCACCTAAGAGACTTCAATATATGCTCAGATTCAGCGAGTTACAAACACGTTTCTTCCAGGAGCTGCGAATGCATATATCAGAGTGTACTGGGGTACAAGATGTAAAGAGAAATATCTCATTATACTTAGAAACCCGTTTCTTTTAGGAGCTGCGTTTGGATATTCCAGAGTGAATGAGAGTATATGCTGTAAGGAGAAATAACTGCTTCTAAAACCAAAAGGCAGCTCTATCTAACTGAATGGTTGTCAATGCGTGCACTCAACTTCCACAGATAAACCCGTGTGGGGATTCAGCAGTCTGCAAACACTTTCCCTGCAGAGTCCCAAAACAGGCGTTTTCAGCCCATTACCGACATATGGAAGAAACAGCAGTAATCCCAGGGAAATATCTGCTTCTAAATCCAAAACGCAGCTATCTAACAGAACGGTTGTCAATGTGTGCACTCAACTTCCAGAGTTAAACCCGTGTGTGGATTCAGCAGTCTGCAAACACTTTCTCTGCAGAGTCCCAAAACAGGCGTTTTCAGCCCATTACCGGCATATGGAAGAAACAGCAGTAAGCACAGGGAAATATCTGCTTCTAAATCCAAAACGCAGCTATCTAACAGAACGGTTGTCAATGTGTGCACTCAACTTCCAGAGTTAAACCCGTGTGTGGATTCAGCGGTCTGCAAACACTTTCTCTGCAGAGTCCGAAAACAGGCGTTTTCAGCCCATTACCGGCATATGGAAGAAACAGCAGTAAGCCCAGGGAAATATCTGCTTCTAAATCCAAAACGCAGCTATCTAACAGAACGGTTGTCAATGTGTGCACTCAACTTCCAGAGTTAAACCCGTGTGTGGATTCAGCAGTCTGCAAACACTTTCTCTGCAGAGTCCCAAAACAGGCGTTTTCAGCCCATTACCGGCATATGGAAGAAACAGCAGTAAGCCCAGGGAAATATCTGCTTCTAAATCCAAAACGCAGCTATCTAACAGAACGGTTTTCAATGTGTGCACTGAACTTCCAGAGTTAAACCCGTGTGTGGATTCAGCAGTCTGCAAACACTTTCTCTGCAGAGTCGCAAAACAGGTGTTTTCAGCCCATTACCTGCATATGGAAGAAACAGCAGTAAGCACAGGGAAATATCTGCTTCTAAATCCAAAACGCAGCTATCTAACAGAACGGTTGTCAATGTGTGCACTCAACTTCCAGAGTTAAACCCGTGTGTGGATTCAGCAGTCTGCAAACACTTTCTCTGCAGAGTCCCAAAACAGGCGTTTTCAGCCCATTACCGGCATATGGAAGAAACAGCAGTAAGCCCAGGGAAATATCTGCTTCTAAATCCAAAACGCAGCTATCTAACAGAACGGTTGTCAATGTGTGCACTCAGCTTCCAGAGTTAAACCCGTGTGTGGATTCAGCAGTCTGCAAACACTTTCTCTGCAGAGTCCCAAAACAGGCGTTTTCAGCCCATTACCGGCATATGGAAGAAACAGCAGTAAGCACAGGGAAATATCTGCTTCTAAATCCAAAACGCAGCTATCTAACAGAACGGTTGTCAATGTGTGCACTCAACTTCCAGAGTTAAACCCGTGTGTGGATTCAGCGGTCTGCAAACACTTTCTCTGCAGAGTCCGAAAACAGGCGTTTTCAGCCCATTACCGGCATATGGAAGAAACAGCAGTAAGCCCAGGGAAATATCTGCTTCTAAATCCAAAACGCAGCTATCTAACAGAACGGTTGTCAATGTGTGCACTCAACTTCCAGAGTTAAACCCGTGTGTGGATTCAGCAGTCTGCAAACACTTTCTCTGCAGAGTCCCAAAACAGGCGTTTTCAGCCCATTACCGGCATAAGGAAGAAACAGCAGTAAGCCCAGGGAAATATCTGCTTCTAAATCCAAAACGCAGCTATCTAACAGAACGGTTGTCAATGTGTGCACTCAGCTTCCAGAGTTAAACCCGTGTGTGGATTCAGCAGTCTGCAAACACTTTCTCTGCAGAGTCCCAAAACAGGCGTTTTCAGCCCATTACCGGCATAAGGAAGAAACAGCAGTAAGCACAGGGAAATATCTGCTTCTAAATCCAAAACGCAGCTATCTAACAGAACGGTTGTCAATGTGTGCACTCAACTTCCAGAGTTAAACCCGTGTGTGGATTCAGCAGTCTGCAAACACTTTCTCTGCAGAGTCCCAAAACAGGCGTTTTCAACCAATTACCAGCATATGGAAGAAACAGCAGTAAGCCCAGGGAAATATCTGCTTCTAAATCCAAAACGCAGCTATCTAACAGAACGGTTGTCAATGTGTGCACTCAACTTCCAGAGTTAAACCCGTGTGTGGATTCAGCAGTCTGCAAACACATTCTCTGCAGAGTCCCAAAACAGGCGTTTTCAGCCCATTACCGGCATAAGGAAGAAACAGCAGTAAGCCCAGGGAAATAGCTGCTTCTAAATCCAAAACGCAGCTATCTAACAGAACGGTTGTCAATGTGTGCACTCAACTTCCAGAGTTAAACCCGTGTGTGGATTCAGCAGTCTGCAAACACTTTCTCTGCAGAGTCCCAAAACAGGCGTTTTCAGCCCATTACCTGCATATGGAAGAAACAGCAGTAAGCCCAGGGAAATATCTGCTTCTAAATCCAAAACGCAGCTATCTAACAGAACGGTTTTCAATGTGTGCACTGAACTTCCAGAGTTAAACCCGTGTGTGGATTCAGCAGTCTGCAAACACTTTCTCTGCAGAGTCGCAAAACAGGTGTTTTCAGCCCATTACCTACATATGGAAGAAACAGCAGTAAGCACAGGGAAATATCTGCTTCTAAATCCAAAACGCAGCTATCTAACAGAACGGTTGTCAATGTGTGCACTCAACTTCCAGAGTTAAACCCGTGTGTGGATTCAGCAGTCTGCAAACACTTTCTCTGCAGAGTCCCAAAACAGGCGTTTTCAGCCCATTACCGGCATATGGAAGAAACAGCAGTAAGCCCAGGGAAATATCTGCTTCTAAATCCAAAACGCAGCTATCTAACAGAACGGTTGTCAATGTGTGCACTCAGCTTCCAGAGTTAAACCCGTGTGTGGATTCAGCAGTCTGCAAACACTTTCTCTGCAGAGTCCCAAAACAGGCGTTTTCAGCCCATTACCGGCATATGGAAGAAACAGCAGTAAGCACAGGGAAATATCTGCTTCTAAATCCAAAACGCAGCTATCTAACAGAACGGTTGTCAATGTGTGCACTCAACTTCCAGAGTTAAACCCGTGTGTGGATTCAGCAGTCTGCAAACACTTTCTCTGCAGAGTCCCAAAACAGGCGTTTTCAACCCATTACCGGCATATGGAAGAAACAGCAGTAAGCCCAGGGAAATATCTGCTTCTAAATCCAAAACGCAGCTATCTAACAGAACGGTTGTCAAGGTGTGCACTCAACTTCCAGAGTTAAACCCGTGTGTGGATTCAGCAGTCTGCAAACACTTTCTCTGCAGAGTCCCAAAACAGGCGTTTTCAGCCCTTTACCGGCATATGGAAGAAACAGCAGTAAGCACAGGGAAATACCTGCTTCTAAATGCAAAACGCAGCTATGTAACAGAACGGTTGTCAATGTGTGCACTCAACTTCCAGAGTTAAACGCGTGTGTGGATTCAGCAGCCTGCAAACGGTTTCTCTGCAGAGTCCCAAAACAGGCGTTTTCAGCCCATTACCGGCATATGGAAGAAACAGCAGTAAGCACAGGGAAATATCTGCTTCTAAATCCAAAACGCAGCTATCTAACAGAACGGTTGTCAATGTGTGCACTCCACTTCCGGAGTTAAACCCGTGTGTGGATTCAGCAGTCTGCAAACACTTTCTCTGCAGAGTCCGAAAACAGGCGTTTTCCTCCCATTACCGGCATATGGAAGAAACAGCAGTAAGCCCAGGGAAATATCTGCTTCTAAATCCAAAACGCAGCTATCTAACAGAACGGTTGTCAATGTGTGCACTCAACTTCCAGAGTTAAACCCGTGTGTGGATTCAGCAGTCTGCAAACGCTTTCTCTGCAGAGTCCAAAACAGGCGTTTTGAGCCCATTACCGGCATATGCAAGAAACAGCAGAAAGCACAGGGAAATATCTGCTTCTAAATCCAAAACGCAGCTATCTAACAGAACGGTTGTCAATGTGTGCACTCCACTTCCAGAGTTAAACCCGTGTGTGGATTCAGCAGTCTGCAAACACTTTCTCTGCAGAGTCCCAAAACAGGCGTTTTCAGCCCATTACCGGCATATGGAAGAAACAGCAGTAAGCCCAGGGAAATATCTGCTTCTAAATCCAAAACGCAGCTATCTAACAGAACGGTTGTCAATGTGTGCACTCAACTTCCAGAGTTAAACCCGTGTGTGGATGCAGCAGTCTGCAAACACTTTCTCTGCAGAGTCCCAAAACAGGCGTTTTCAGCCCTTTACCGGCATATGGAAGAAACAGCAGTAAGCACAGGGAAATATCTGCTTCTAAATCCAAAACCCAGCTATATAACAGTACGGTTGTCAATGTGTGCACTCAACTTCCAGAGTAAAACCCGTGTGTGGATTCAGCAGTCTGCAAACACTTTCTGTGCAGGGTCTCAAAACAGGCCTTCCGGCCCAGTACCGGCATGTATAAGAAAGAGCATTAAGACTGCGTCTAAAACTCAGAAGAAACGTTTCTTTCAAACTGCTCGGCCATGTGTTCTTTGACCTAAGGGAGTTGAATCTATGTTTAGATTCAGCGAGATAGAAACACGTTTATTCTAGGAGCTGTCTTTGGATATTCCAGAATGAATGGGAGTATACGCTGTAATGAGAAATATCTGTTTCTAAAACCAAAATGGATCTATCTAGCAGAGTGGTTGTGAATGTGTGCCTTCGGCTTAAAGAGGTAAACTGCTCTTCTCATGCAGCACTTTAGAAACCCTTTATATGCAAATTCTCATACAGTCCTTTCCAGCAAAACACCAGCCTATAGGAAATAGCAGTAAGACTGAATCTTTAACATGGAAGAAACTGTTTTCAAACTGCTTTGCTGTGTGTTCATTCATATAAGAGACTTGAATATATGTTCAGATTCAGCTAGTTAGCAACACGTTTCTTCCAGGAGCTGTGTTTGCCTATTCCAGAGTATACTGGAGTATAAGATGTAAAGACAAATGTCTCGTTCCAAAAGAAAAACGGATGATCTAATGGAATGGTTGTCAATGTGTGCATTCAACTTACTGAGCTAAACTGCTGTTTGTATGCAGCAGTTTAGAAAACATTTCTGTGTAGATTCTCAAACAGACATTTCCAGCAAAATACCGGCCTATAAGAAATAGCAGTAAGACTGCGTCTAAAACTCAGAGGGAACGTTTCTTTCAAACTGCTCTGCAGTGTGTTCGTTCACCAAAGGTCGTTGAATCTATGTTTGGATTCAGCGAGTTTGAAACACGTTTATTCTAGGAGCTGCATTTCGATATACCAGAGTGTATGGGAGTAAATGCTGTAAAGAGAAATATCTGTTTCTAAAACCAAAACGGAGCTATCTAACAGAATGGTTGTGAATGTGTGCATTCAACTTAAAGGGTTAATCTGCTCTTCTTAGGCAGCAGTTTAGAAACCCTTTATATGCAAATTCTAAAATCAACATTTGCAGCAAAACACCAGCCTAAAAGAAGTAGCAGTAAGACTGCATCTATAACATAGAAGAAACGTTTTCTTCAAAATGCTCTGCTCTGTGTTCATTCACCTAAGAGTCTTGAGTATATGTTCAGATTCAGCGAGTAAGAAACACGTTTCTTCCAGGAGCTGCATTTGCATATTCCAGAGTGTACTGGAGTATAAGGTTTAAAGTGAAATATCTGGTTCTAAAACAAACACGGAGCCATCTAACAGAATGGTTGTCACTGTGTGCCTTCAGCTTATTGAGATAAACTGTTGTTTCTATGCAGCAGTTTAGAAAAGATTTTTGTGCAGATTCTAAAACAGACATTCCCAGCAAAATACCGGCCTCTAAGAAATAGCAATAAGACTGCGTCTAAAACTCAAATAAAACATTTCTTTCAAACTGCTGTGCTGTGTGTTCGTTCACCTAAGGGAGTTGAATCTATGTTGAGATTCAGCGACTTAGAAACACGTCTATTCTGGGAGCTGCGTTTGGCTATTCCAGAATGAATGGGAGTATATGCTGTAACTAGAAACACAGGCTTCTAAAACCAAAACGGAGCTAGCTAACAGAATGATTGTGAATGAGGGCATTCAACTTAACGAATTAAACTGCTCCACTTAAGCAGCAGTTTACAAACCATTTATATGGAAATTCTAAAACCAACATTTCCAGGAAAACACCAGCTTAAAAGCAATAGAAGTAACAGTGCATCTATAACATGGAAGAAATGTTTTTTTCAAACTCCTGTGCTGTGTGTTCATTCACCTAAGAGACTTCAATATATGCTCAGATTCAGCGAGTTACAAACACGTTTCTTCCAGGAGCTGCGAATGCATATATCAGAGTGTACTGGGGTACAAGATGTAAAGAGAAATATCTCATTATACTTAGAAACCCGTTTCTTTTAGGAGCTGCGTTTGGATATTCCAGAGTGAATGAGAGTATATGCTGTAAGGAGAAATAACTGCTTCTAAAACCAAAAGGCAGCTCTATCTAACTGAATGGTTGTCAATGCGTGCACTCAACTTCCACAGATAAACCCGTGTGGGGATTCAGCAGTCTGCAAACACTTTCCCTGCAGAGTCCCAAAACAGGCGTTTTCAGCCCATTACCGACATATGGAAGAAACAGCAGTAATCCCAGGGAAATATCTGCTTCTAAATCCAAAACGCAGCTATCTAACAGAACGGTTGTCAATGTGTGCACTCAACTTCCAGAGTTAAACCCGTGTGTGGATTCAGCAGTCTGCAAACACTTTCTCTGCAGAGTCCCAAAACAGGCGTTTTCAGCCCATTACCGGCATATGGAAGAAACAGCAGTAAGCACAGGGAAATATCTGCTTCTAAATCCAAAACGCAGCTATCTAACAGAACGGTTGTCAATGTGTGCACTCAACTTCCAGAGTTAAACCCGTGTGTGGATTCAGCGGTCTGCAAACACTTTCTCTGCAGAGTCCGAAAACAGGCGTTTTCAGCCCATTACCGGCATATGGAAGAAACAGCAGTAAGCCCAGGGAAATATCTGCTTCTAAATCCAAAACGCAGCTATCTAACAGAACGGTTGTCAATGTGTGCACTCAACTTCCAGAGTTAAACCCGTGTGTGGATTCAGCAGTCTGCAAACACTTTCTCTGCAGAGTCCCAAAACAGGCGTTTTCAGCCCATTACCGGCATATGGAAGAAACAGCAGTAAGCCCAGGGAAATATCTGCTTCTAAATCCAAAACGCAGCTATCTAACAGAACGGTTTTCAATGTGTGCACTGAACTTCCAGAGTTAAACCCGTGTGTGGATTCAGCAGTCTGCAAACACTTTCTCTGCAGAGTCGCAAAACAGGTGTTTTCAGCCCATTACCTGCATATGGAAGAAACAGCAGTAAGCACAGGGAAATATCTGCTTCTAAATCCAAAACGCAGCTATCTAACAGAACGGTTGTCAATGTGTGCACTCAACTTCCAGAGTTAAACCCGTGTGTGGATTCAGCAGTCTGCAAACACTTTCTCTGCAGAGTCCCAAAACAGGCGTTTTCAGCCCATTACCGGCATATGGAAGAAACAGCAGTAAGCCCAGGGAAATATCTGCTTCTAAATCCAAAACGCAGCTATCTAACAGAACGGTTGTCAATGTGTGCACTCAGCTTCCAGAGTTAAACCCGTGTGTGGATTCAGCAGTCTGCAAACACTTTCTCTGCAGAGTCCCAAAACAGGCGTTTTCAGCCCATTACCGGCATATGGAAGAAACAGCAGTAAGCACAGGGAAATATCTGCTTCTAAATCCAAAACGCAGCTATCTAACAGAACGGTTGTCAATGTGTGCACTCAACTTCCAGAGTTAAACCCGTGTGTGGATTCAGCGGTCTGCAAACACTTTCTCTGCAGAGTCCGAAAACAGGCGTTTTCAGCCCATTACCGGCATATGGAAGAAACAGCAGTAAGCCCAGGGAAATATCTGCTTCTAAATCCAAAACGCAGCTATCTAACAGAACGGTTGTCAATGTGTGCACTCAACTTCCAGAGTTAAACCCGTGTGTGGATTCAGCAGTCTGCAAACACTTTCTCTGCAGAGTCCCAAAACAGGCGTTTTCAGCCCATTACCGGCATATGGAAGAAACAGCAGTAAGCCCAGGGAAATATCTGCTTCTAAATCCAAAACGCAGCTATCTAACAGAACGGTTTTCAATGTGTGCACTGAACTTCCAGAGTTAAACCCGTGTGTGGATTCAGCAGTCTGCAAACACTTTCTCTGCAGAGTCGCAAAACAGGTGTTTTCAGCCCATTACCTGCATATGGAAGAAACAGCAGTAAGCCCAGGGAAATATCTGCTTCTAAATCCAAAACGCAGCTATCTAACAGAACGGTTGTCAATGTGTGCACTCAACTTCCAGAGTTAAACCCGTGTGTGGATTCAGCAGTCTGCAAACACTTTCTCTGCAGAGTCCCAAAACAGGCGTTTTCAGCCCATTACCGGCATATGGAAGAAACAGCAGTAAGCCCAGGGAAATATCTGCTTCTAAATCCAAAACGCAGCTATCTAACAGAACGGTTGTCAATGTGTGCACTCAGCTTCCAGAGTTAAACCCGTGTGTGGATTCAGCAGTCTGCAAACACTTTCTCTGCAGAGTCCCAAAACAGGCGTTTTCAGCCCATTACCGGCATAAGGAAGAAACAGCAGTAAGCACAGGGAAATATCTGCTTCTAAATCCAAAACGCAGCTATCTAACAGAACGGTTGTCAATGTGTGCACTCAACTTCCAGAGTTAAACCCGTGTGTGGATTCAGCAGTCTGCAAACACTTTCTCTGCAGAGTCCCAAAACAGGCGTTTTCAACCCATTACCGGCCTAGGGAAGAAACAGCAGTAAGCCCAGGGAAATATCTGCTTCTAAATCCAAAACCCAGCTATCTAACAGAACGGTTGTCAATGTGTGCACTCAACTTCCAGAGTTAAACCCGTGTGTGGATTCAGCAGTCTGCAAACACTTTCTCTGCAGAGTCCCAAAACAGGCGTTTTCAGCCCATTACCGGCATATGGAAGAAACAGCAGTAAGCACAGGGAAATATCTGCTTCTAAATCCAAAACGCAGCTATCTAACAGAACGGTTGTCAATGTGTGCAATCAACTTCCAGAGTTAAACGCGTGTGTGGATTCAGCAGTCTGCAAACGGTTTCTCTGCAGAGTCCCAAAACAGGCGTTTTCAGCCCATTACCGGCATATGGAAGAAACAGCAGTAAGCACAGGGAAATATCTGCTTCTAAATCCAAAACGCAGCTATCTAACAGAACGGTTGTCAATGTGTGCACTCCACTTCCGGAGTTAAACCCGTTTGTGGATTCAGCAGTCTGCAAACACTTTCTCTGCAGAGTCCGAAAACAGGCGTTTTCCTCCCATTACCGGCATATGGAAGAAACAGCAGTAAGCCCAGGGAAATATCTGCTTCTAAATCCAAAACGCAGCTATCTAACAGAACGGTTGTCAATGTGTGCACTCAACTTCCAGAGTTAAACCCGTGTTTGGATTCAGCAGTCTGCAAACGCTTTCTCTGCAGAGTCCAAAACAGGCGTTTTGAGCCCATTACCGGCATATGGAAGAAACAGCAGAAAGCACAGGGAAATATCTGCTTCTAAATCCAAAACGCAGCTATCTAACAGAACGGTTGTCAATGTGTGCACTCCACTTCCAGAGTTAAACCCGTGTGTGGATTCAGCAGTCTGCAAACACTTTCTCTGCAGAGTCCCAAAACAGGCGTTTTCAGCCCATTACCGGCATATGGAAGAAACAGCAGTAAGCCCAGGGAAATATCTGCTTCTAAATCCAAAACGCAGCTATCTAACAGAACGGTTGTCAATGTGTGCACTCAACTTCCAGAGTTAAACCCGTGTGTGGATGCAGCAGTCTGCAAACACTTTCTCTGCAGAGTCCCTAAACAGGCGTTTTCAGCCCATTACCGGCATATGGAAGAAACAGCAGTAAGCACAGGGAAATATCTGCTTCTAAATCCAAAACCCAGCTATATAACAGTACGGTTGTCAATGTGTGCACTCAACTTCCAGAGTTAAACCCGTGTGTGGATTCAGCAGTCTGCAAACACTTTCTGTGCAGGGTCTCAAAACAGGCCTTCCGGCCCAGTACCGGCATGTATAAGAAAGAGCATTAAGACTGCGTCTAAAACTCAGAAGAAACGTTTCTTTCAAACTGCTCGGCCATGTGTTCTTTGACCTAAGGGAGTTGAATCTATGTTTAGATTCAGCGAGATAGAAACACGTTTATTCTAGGAGCTGTCTTTGGATATTCCAGAATGAATGGGAGTATACGCTGTAATGAGAAATATCTGTTTCTAAAACCAAAATGGATCTATCTAGCAGAGTGGTTGTGAATGTGTGCCTTCGGCTTAAAGAGGTAAACTGCTCTTCTCATGCAGCACTTTAGAAACCCTTTATATGCAAATTCTCATACAGTCCTTTCCAGCAAAACACCAGCCTATAGGAAATAGCAGTAAGACTGAATCTTTAACATGGAAGAAACTGTTTTCAAACTGCTTTGCTGTGTGTTCATTCATATAAGAGACTTGAATATATGTTCAGATTCAGCTAGTTAGCAACACGTTTCTTCCAGGAGCTGTGTTTGCCTATTCCAGAGTATACTGGAGTATAAGATGTAAAGACAAATGTCTCGTTCCAAAAGAAAAACGGATGATCTAATGGAATGGTTGTCAATGTGTGCATTCAACTTACTGAGCTAAACTGCTGTTTGTATGCAGCAGTTTAGAAAACATTTCTGTGTAGATTCTCAAACAGACATTTCCAGCAAAATACCGGCCTATAAGAAATAGCAGTAAGACTGCGTCTAAAACTCAGAGGGAACGTTTCTTTCAAACTGCTCTGCAGTGTGTTCGTTCACCAAAGGTCGTTGAATCTATGTTTGGATTCAGCGAGTTTGAAACACGTTTATTCTAGGAGCTGCATTTCGATATACCAGAGTGTATGGGAGTAAATGCTGTAAAGAGAAATATCTGTTTCTAAAACCAAAACGGAGCTATCTAACAGAATGGTTGTGAATGTGTGCATTCAACTTAAAGGGTTAATCTGCTCTTCTTAGGCAGCAGTTTAGAAACCCTTTATATGCAAATTCTAAAATCAACATTTGCAGCAAAACACCAGCCTAAAAGAAGTAGCAGTAAGACTGCATCTATAACATAGAAGAAACGTTTTCTTCAAAATGCTCTGCTCTGTGTTCATTCACCTAAGAGTCTTGAGTATATGTTCAGATTCAGCGAGTAAGAAACACGTTTCTTCCAGGAGCTGCATTTGCATATTCCAGAGTGTACTGGAGTATAAGGTTTAAAGTGAAATATCTGGTTCTAAAACAAACACGGAGCCATCTAACAGAATGGTTGTCACTGTGTGCCTTCAGCTTATTGAGATAAACTGTTGTTTCTATGCAGCAGTTTAGAAAAGATTTTTGTGCAGATTCTAAAACAGACATTCCCAGCAAAATACCGGCCTCTAAGAAATAGCAATAAGACTGCGTCTAAAACTCAAATAAAACATTTCTTTCAAACTGCTGTGCTGTGTGTTCGTTCACCTAAGGGAGTTGAATCTATGTTGAGATTCAGCGACTTAGAAACACGTCTATTCTGGGAGCTGCGTTTGGCTATTCCAGAATGAATGGGAGTATATGCTGTAACTAGAAACACAGGCTTCTAAAACCAAAACGGAGCTAGCTAACAGAATGATTGTGAATGAGGGCATTCAACTTAACGAATTAAACTGCTCCACTTAAGCAGCAGTTTACAAACCATTTATATGGAAATTCTAAAACCAACATTTCCAGGAAAACACCAGCTTAAAAGCAATAGAAGTAACAGTGCATCTATAACATGGAAGAAATGTTTTTTTCAAACTCCTGTGCTGTGTGTTCATTCACCTAAGAGACTTCAATATATGCTCAGATTCAGCGAGTTACAAACACGTTTCTTCCAGGAGCTGCGAATGCATATATCAGAGTGTACTGGGGTACAAGATGTAAAGAGAAATATCTCATTATACTTAGAAACCCGTTTCTTTTAGGAGCTGCGTTTGGATATTCCAGAGTGAATGAGAGTATATGCTGTAAGGAGAAATAACTGCTTCTAAAACCAAAAGGCAGCTCTATCTAACTGAATGGTTGTCAATGCGTGCACTCAACTTCCAGAGATAAACCCGTGTGGGGATTCAGCAGTCTGCAAACACTTTCTCTGCAGAGTCCCAAAACAGGCGTTTTCAGCCCATTACCGGCATATGGAAGAAACAGCAGTAAGCCCAGGGAAATATCTGCTTCTAAATCCAAAACGCAGCTATCTAACAGAACGGTTGTCAATGTGTGCACTCAACTTCCAGAGTTAAACCCGTGTGTGGATTCAGCAGTCTGCAAACACTTTCTCTGCAGAGTCCCAAAACAGGCGTTTTCAGCCCATTACCGGCATATGGAAGAAACAGCAGTAAGCACAGGGAAATATCTGCTTCTAAATCCAAAACGCAGCTATCTAACAGAACGGTTGTCAATGTGTGCACTCAACTTCCAGAGTTAAACCCGTGTGTGGATTCAGCGGTCTGCAAACACTTTCTCTGCAGAGTCCCAAAACAGGCGTTTTCAGCCCATTACCGGCATATGGAAGAAACAGCAGTAAGCCCAGGGAAATATCTGCTTCTAAATCCAAAACGCAGCTATCTAACAGAACGGTTGTCAATGTGTGCACTCAACTTCCAGAGTTAAACCCGTGTGTGGATTCAGCAGTCTGCAAACACTTTCTCTGCAGAGTCCCAAAACAGGCGTTTTCAGCCCATTACCGGCATATGGAAGAAACAGCAGTAAGCCCAGGGAAATATCTGCTTCTAAATCCAAAACGCAGCTATCTAACAGAACGGTTGTCAATGGGTGCACTCAACTTCCAGAGTTAAACCCGTGTGTGGATTCAGCAGTCTGCAAACGCTTTCTCTGCAGAGTCCCAAAACAGGCGTTTTCAGCCCATTACCGGCATATGGAAGAAACAGCAGTAAGCACAGGGAAATATCTGCTTCTAAATCCAAAACGCAGCTATCTAACAGAACGGTTGTCAATGTGTGCACTCAGCTTCCAGAGTTAAACCCGTGTGTGGATTCAGCAGTCTGCAAACACTTTCTCTGCAGAGTCCCAAAACAGGCGTTTTCAGCCCATTACCGGCATAAGGAAGAAACAGCAGTAAGCACAGGGAAATATCTGCTTCTAAATCCAAAACGCAGCTATCTAACAGAACGGTTGTCAATGTGTGCACTCAACTTCCAGAGTTAAACCCGTGTGTGGATTCAGCAGTCTGCAAACACATTCTCTGCAGAGTCCCAAAACAGGCGTTTTCAGCCCATTACCGGCATAAGGAAGAAACAGCAGTAAGCCCAGGGAAATAGCTGCTTCTAAATCCAAAACGCAGCTATCTAACAGAACGGTTGTCAATGTGTGCACTCAACTTCCAGAGTTAAACCCGTGTGTGGATTCAGCAGTCTGCAAACACTTTCTCTGCAGAGTCCCAAAACAGGCGTTTTCAGCCCATTACCTGCATATGGAAGAAACAGCAGTAAGCCCAGGGAAATATCTGCTTCTAAATCCAAAACGCAGCTATCTAACAGAACGGTTTTCAATGTGTGCACTGAACTTCCAGAGTTAAACCCGTGTGTGGATTCAGCAGTCTGCAAACACTTTCTCTGCAGAGTCGCAAAACAGGTGTTTTCAGCCCATTACCTGCATATGGAAGAAACAGCAGTAAGCACAGGGAAATATCTGTTTCTAAATCCAAAACGCAGCTATCTAACAGAACGGTTGTCAATGTGTGCACTCAACTTCCAGAGTTAAACCCGTGTGTGGATTCAGCAGTCTGCAAACACTTTCTCTGCAGAGTCCCAAAACAGGCGTTTTCAGCCCATTACCGGCATATGGAAGAAACAGCAGTAAGCCCAGGGAAATATCTGCTTCTAAATCCAAAACGCAGCTATCTAACAGAACGGTTGTCAATGTGTGCACTCAGCTTCCAGAGTTAAACCCGTGTGTGGATTCAGCAGTCTGCAAACACTTTCTCTGCAGATTCCCAAAACAGGCGTTTTCAGCCCATTACCGGCATAAGGAAGAAACAGCAGTAAGCACAGGGAAATATCTGCTTCTAAATCCAAAACGCAGCTATCTAACAGAACGGTTGTCAATGTGTGCACTCAACTTCCAGAGTTAAACCCGTGTGTGGATTCAGCAGTCTGCAAACACTTTCTCTGCAGAGTCCCAAAACAGGCGTTTTCAACCCATTACCGGCATATGGAAGAAACAGCAGTAAGCCCAGGGAAATATCTGCTTCTAAATCCAAAACGCAGCTATCTAACAGAACGGTTGTCAATGTGTGCACTCAACTTCCAGAGTTAAACCCGTGTGTGGATTCAGCAGTCTGCAAACACATTCTCTGCAGAGTCCCAAAACAGGCGTTTTCAGCCCATTACCGGCATAAGGAAGAAACAGCAGTAAGCCCAGGGAAATAGCTGCTTCTAAATCCAAAACGCAGCTATCTAACAGAACGGTTGTCAATGTGTGCACTCAACTTCCAGAGTTAAACCCGTGTGTGGATTCAGCAGTCTGCAAACACTTTCTCTGCAGAGTCCCAAAACAGGCGTTTTCAACCCATTACCGGCATATGGAAGAAACAGCAGTAAGCCCAGGGAAATAGCTGCTTCTAAATCCAAAACGCAGCTATCTAACAGAACGGTTGTCAATGTGTGCACTCAACTTCCAGAGTTAAACCCGTGTGTGGATTCAGCAGTCTGCAAACACTTTCTCTGCAGAGTCCCAAAAGAGGCGTTTTCAGCCCATTACCTGCATATGGAAGAAACAGCAGTAAGCCCAGGGAAATATCTGCTTCTAAATCCAAAACGCAGCTATCTAACAGAACGGTTTTCAATGTGTGCACTGAACTTCCAGAGTTAAACCCGTGTGTGGATTCAGCAGTCTGCAAACACTTTCTCTGCAGAGTCGCAAAACAGGTGTTTTCAGCCCATTACCTGCATATGGAAGAAACAGCAGTAAGCACAGGGAAATATCTGTTTCTAAATCCAAAACGCAGCTATCTAACAGAACGGTTGTCAATGTGTGCACTCAACTTCCAGAGTTAAACCCGTGTGTGGATTCAGCAGTCTGCAAACACTTTCTCTGCAGAGTCCCAAAACAGGCGTTTTCAGCCCATTACCGGCATATGGAAGAAACAGCAGTAAGCCCAGGGAAATATCTGCTTCTAAATCCAAAACGCAGCTATCTAACAGAACGGTTGTCAATGTGTGCACTCAGCTTCCAGAGTTAAACCCGTGTGTGGATTCAGCAGTCTGCAAACACTTTCTCTGCAGATTCCCAAAACAGGCGTTTTCAGCCCATTACCGGCATAAGGAAGAAACAGCAGTAAGCACAGGGAAATATCTGCTTCTAAATCCAAAACGCAGCTATCTAACAGAACGGTTGTCAATGTGTGCACTCAACTTCCAGAGTTAAACCCGTGTGTGGATTCAGCAGTCTGCAAACACTTTCTCTGCAGAGTCCCAAAACAGGCGTTTTCAACCCATTACCGGCATATGGAAGAAACAGCAGTAAGCCCAGGGAAATATCTGCTTCTAAATCCAAAACGCAGCTATCTAACAGAACGGTTGTCAATGTGTGCACTCAACTTCCAGAGTTAAACCCGTGTGTGGATTCAGCAGTCTGCAAACACATTCTCTGCAGAGTCCCAAAACAGGCGTTTTCAGCCCATTACCGGCATAAGGAAGAAACAGCAGTAAGCCCAGGGAAATAGCTGCTTCTAAATCCAAAACGCAGCTATCTAACAGAACGGTTGTCAATGTGTGCACTCAACTTCCAGAGTTAAACCCGTGTGTGGATTCAGCAGTCTGCAAACACTTTCTCTGCAGAGTCCCAAAACAGGCGTTTTCAGCCCATTACCTGCATATGGAAGAAACAGCAGTAAGCCCAGGGAAATATCTGCTTCTAAATCCAAAACGCAGCTATCTAACAGAACGGTTTTCAATGTGTGCACTGAACTTCCAGAGTTAAACCCGTGTGTGGATTCAGCAGTCTGCAAACACTTTCTCTGCAGAGTCGCAAAACAGGTGTTTTCAGCCCATTACCTGCATATGGAAGAAACAGCAGTAAGCACAGGGAAATATCTGCTTCTAAATCCAAAACGCAGCTATCTAACAGAACGGTTGTCAATGTGTGCACTCAACTTCCAGAGTTAAACCCGTGTGTGGATTCAGCAGTCTGCAAACACTTTCTCTGCAGAGTCCCAAAACAGGCGTTTTCAGCCCATTACCGGCATATGGAAGAAACAGCAGTAAGCCCAGGGAAATATCTGCTTCTAAATCCAAAACGCAGCTATCTAACAGAACGGTTGTCAATGTGTGCACTCAGCTTCCAGAGTTAAACCCGTGTGTGGATTCAGCAGTCTGCAAACACTTTCTCTGCAGAGTCCCAAAACAGGCGTTTTCAGCCCATTACCGGCATATGGAAGAAACAGCAGTAAGCACAGGGAAATATCTGCTTCTAAATCCAAAACGCAGCTATCTAACAGAACGGTTGTCAATGTGTGCACTCAACTTCCAGAGTTAAACCCGTGTGTGGATTCAGCAGTCTGCAAACACTTTCTCTGCAGAGTCCCAAAACAGGCGTTTTCAACCCATTACCGGCATATGGAAGAAACAGCAGTAAGCCCAGGGAAATATCTGCTTCTAAATCCAAAACGCAGCTATCTAACAGAACGGTTGTCAATGTGTGCACTCAACTTCCAGAGTTAAACCCGTGTGTGGATTCAGCAGTCTGCAAACACTTTCTCTGCAGAGTCCCAAAACAGGCGTTTTCAGCCCATTACCGGCATATGGAAGAAACAGCAGTAAGCACAGGGAAATATCTGCTTCTAAATGCAAAACGCAGCTATGTAACAGAACGGTTGTCAATGTGTGCACTCAACTTCCAGAGTTAAACGCGTGTGTGGATTCAGCAGTCTGCAAACGGTTTCTCTGCAGAGTCCCAAAACAGGCGTTTTCAGCCCATTACCGGCATATGGAAGAAACAGCAGTAAGCACAGGGAAATATCTGCTTCTAAATCCAAAACGCAGCTATCTAACAGAACGGTTGTCAATGTGTGCACTCAACTTCCGGAGTTAAACCCGTGTGTGGATTCAGCAGTCTGCAAACACTTTCTCTGCAGAGTCCCAAAACAGGCGTTTTCAGCCCATTACAGGCATATGGAAGAAACAGCAGTAAGCCCAGGGAAATATCTGCTTCTAAATCCAAAACGCAGCTATCTAACAGAACGGTTGTCAATGTGTGCACTCAACTTCCAGAGTTAAACCCGTGTGTGGATTCAGCAGTCTGCAAACACTTTCTCTGCAGAGTCCCAAAACAGGCGTTTTCAGCCCATTACCGGCATATGGAAGAAAGAGCAGTAAGCACAGGGAAATATCTGCTTCTAAATCCAAAACGCAGCTATCTAACAGAACGGTTGTCAATGTGTGCACTCAACTTCCAGAGTTAAACCCGTGTGTGGATTCAGCAGTCTGCAAACACTTTCTCTGCAGAGTCCCAAAACAGGCGTTTTCAACCCATTACCGGCATATGGAAGAAACAGCAGTAAGCCCAGGGAAATATCTGCTTCTAAATCCAAAACGCGGCTATCTAACAGAACGGTTGTCAATGTGTGCACTCAACTTCCAGAGTTAAACCCGTGTGTGGATTCAGCAGTCTGCAAACACTTTCTCTGCAGAGTCCCAAAACAGGCGTTTTCAGCCCATTACCGGCATATGGAAGAAACAGCAGTAAGCACAGGGAAATATCTGCTTCTAAATGCAAAACGCAGCTATCTAACAGAACGGTTGTCAATGTGTGCACTCAACTTCCAGAGTTAAACGCGTGTGTGGATTCAGCAGTCTGCAAACGGTTTCTCTGCAGAGTCCCAAAACAGGCGTTTTCAGCCCATTACCGGCATATGGAAGAAACAGCAGTAAGCACAGGGAAATATCTGCTTCTAAATCCAAAACGCAGCTATCTAACAGAACGGTTGTCAATGTGTGCACTCCACTTCCGGAGTTAAACCCGTGTGTGGATTCAGCAGTCTGCAAACACTTTCTCTGCAGAGTCCGAAAACAGGCGTTTTCCTCCCATTACCGGCATATGGAAGAAACAGCAGTAAGCCCAGGGAAATATCTGCTTCTAAATCCAAAACGCAGCTATCTAACAGAACGGTTGTCAATGTGTGCACTCAACTTCCAGAGTTAAACCCGTGTGTGGATGCAGCAGTCTGCAAACACTTTCTCTGCAGAGTCCCAAAACAGGCGTTTTCAGCCCATTACCGGCATATGGAAGAAACAGCAGTGAGCACAGGGAAATATCTGCTTCTAAATCCAAAACCCAGCTATATAACAGTACGGTTGTCAATGTGTGCACTCAACTTCCAGAGTAAAACCCGTGTGTGGATTCAGCAGTCTGCAAACACTTTCTGTGCAGGGTCTCAAAACAGGCCTTCCGGCCCATTACCGGCATGTATAAGAAAGAGCATTAAGACTGCGTCTAAAACTCAGAAGAAACGTTTCTTTCAAACTGCTCGGCCATGTGTTCTTTGACCTAAGGGAGTTGAATCTATGTTTAGCTTCAGCGAGATAGAAACACGTTTATTCTAGGAGCTGTCTTTGGATATTCCAGAATGAATGGGAGTATACGCTGTAATGAGAAATATCTGTTTCTAAAACCAAAATGGATCTATCTAGCAGAGTGGTTGTGAATGTGTGCCTTCGGCTTAAAGAGGTAAACTGCTCTTCTCATGCAGCACTTTAGAAACCCTTTATATGCAAATTCTCATACAGTCCTTTCCAGCAAAACACCAGCCTATAGGAAATAGCAGTAAGACTGAATCTTTAACATGGAAGAAACTGTTTTCAAACTGCTTTGCTGTGTGTTCATTCATATAAGAGACTTGAATATATGTTCAGATTCAGCTAGTTAGCAACACGTTTCTTCCAGGAGCTGTGTTTGCCTATTCCAGAGTATACTGGAGTATAAGATGTAAAGACAAATGTCTCGTTCCAAAAGAAAAACGGATGATCTAATGGAATGGTTGTCAATGTGTGCATTCAACTTACTGAGCTAAACTGCTGTTTGTATGCAGCAGTTTAGAAAACATTTCTGTGTAGATTCTCAAACAGACATTTCCAGCAAAATACCGGCCTATAAGAAATAGCAGTAAGACTGCGTCTAAAACTCAGAGGGAACGTTTCTTTCAAACTGCTCTGCAGTGTGTTCGTTCACCAAAGGTCGTTGAATCTATGTTTGGATTCAGCGAGTTTGAAACACGTTTATTCTAGGAGCTGCATTTCGATATACCAGAGTGTATGGGAGTAAATGCTGTAAAGAGAAATATCTGTTTCTAAAACCAAAACGGAGCTATCTAACAGAATGGTTGTGAATGTGTGCATTCAACTTAAAGGGTTAATCTGCTCTTCTTAGGCAGCAGTTTAGAAACCCTTTATATGCAAATTCTAAAATCAACATTTGCAGCAAAACACCAGCCTAAAAGAAGTAGCAGTAAGACTGCATCTATAACATAGAAGAAACGTTTTCTTCAAAATGCTCTGCTCTGTGTTCATTCACCTAAGAGTCTTGAGTATATGTTCAGATTCAGCGAGTAAGAAACACGTTTCTTCCAGGAGCTGCATTTGCATATTCCAGAGTGTACTGGAGTATAAGGTTTAAAGTGAAATATCTGGTTCTAAAACAAACACGGAGCCATCTAACAGAATGGTTGTCACTGTGTGCCTTCAGCTTATTGAGATAAACTGTTGTTTCTATGCAGCAGTTTAGAAAAGATTTTTGTGCAGATTCTAAAACAGACATTCCCAGCAAAATACCGGCCTCTAAGAAATAGCAATAAGACTGCGTCTAAAACTCAAATAAAACATTTCTTTCAAACTGCTGTGCTGTGTGTTCGTTCACCTAAGGGAGTTGAATCTATGTTGAGATTCAGCGACTTAGAAACACGTCTATTCTGGGAGCTGCGTTTGGCTATTCCAGAATGAATGGGAGTATATGCTGTAACTAGAAACACAGGCTTCTAAAACCAAAACGGAGCTAGCTAACAGAATGATTGTGAATGAGGGCATTCAACTTAACGAATTAAACTGCTCCACTTAAGCAGCAGTTTACAAACCATTTATATGGAAATTCTAAAACCAACATTTCCAGGAAAACACCAGCTTAAAAGCAATAGAAGTAACAGTGCATCTATAACATGGAAGAAATGTTTTTTTCAAACTCCTGTGCTGTGTGTTCATTCACCTAAGAGACTTCAATATATGCTCAGATTCAGCGAGTTACAAACACGTTTCTTCCAGGAGCTGCGAATGCATATATCAGAGTGTACTGGGGTACAAGATGTAAAGAGAAATATCTCATTATACTTAGAAACCCGTTTCTTTTAGGAGCTGCGTTTGGATATTCCAGAGTGAATGAGAGTATATGCTGTAAGGAGAAATAACTGCTTCTAAAACCAAAAGGCAGCTCTATCTAACTGAATGGTTGTCAATGCGTGCACTCAACTTCCAGAGATAAACCCGTGTGGGGATTCAGCAGTCTGCAAACACTTTCTCTGCAGAGTCCCAAAACAGGCGTTTTCAGCCCATTACCGGCATATGGAAGAAACAGCAGTAAGCCCAGGGAAATATCTGCTTCTAAATCCAAAACGCAGCTATCTAACAGAACGGTTGTCAATGTGTGCACTCAACTTCCAGAGTTAAACCCGTGTGTGGATTCAGCAGTCTGCAAACACTTTCTCTGCAGAGTCCCAAAACAGGCGTTTTCAGCCCATTACCGGCATATGGAAGAAACAGCAGTAAGCACAGGGAAATATCTGCTTCTAAATCCAAAACGCAGCTATCTAACAGAACGGTTGTCAATGTGTGCACTCAACTTCCAGAGTTAAACCCGTGTGTGGATTCAGCAGTCTGCAAACACTTTCTCTGCAGAGTCGCAAAACAGGTGTTTTCAGCCCATTACCGGCATATGGAAGAAACAGCAGTAAGCACAGGGAAATATCTGCTTCTAAATCCAAAACGCAGCTATCTAACAGAACGGTTGTCAATGTGTGCACTCAACTTCCAGAGTTAAACCCGTGTGTGGATTCAGCAGTTTGCAAACACTTTCTCTGCAGAGTCCCAAAACAGGCGTTTTCAGCCCATTACCGGCATATGGAAGAAACAGCAGTAAGCCCAGGAAAATATCTGCTTCTAAATTCAAAACGCAGCTATCTAACAGAACGGTTGTCAATGTGTTCACTCAACTTCCAGAGTTAAACCCGTGTGTGGATTCAGCAGTCTGCAAACACTTTCTCTCCAGAGTCCCAAAACAGGCGTTTTCAGCCCATTACCGGCATATGGAAGAAACAGCAGTAAGCCCAGGGAAATATCTTCTTCTATATCCAAAACGCAGCTATCTAACAGAAAGGTTGTCAATGTGTGCACTCAACTTCCAGAGTTAAACCCGTGTTTGTATTCAGCAGTCTGCAAACACATTCTCTGCAGAGTCCCAAAACAGGCGTTTTCAGCCCATTACCGGCATATGGAAGAAACAGCAGTAAGCCCAGGGAAATATCTGCTTCTAAATCCAAAACGCAGCTATCTAACAGAACGGTTGTCAATGGGTGCACTCAACTTCCAGAGTTAAACCCGTGTGTGGATTCAGCAGTCTGCAAACGCTTTCTCTGCAGAGTCCCAAAACAGGCGTTTTCAGCCCATTACCGGCATATGGAAGAAACAGCAGTAAGCACAGGGAAATATCTGCTTCTAAATCCAAAACGCAGCTATCTAACAGAACGGTTGTCAATGTGTGCACTCCACTTCCAGAGTTAAACCCGTGTGTGGATTCAGCAGTCTGCAAACACTTTCTCTGCAGAGTCCCAAAACAGGCGTTTTCAGCCCATTACCGGCATATGGAAGAAACAGCAGTAAGCCCAGGGAAATATCTGCTTCTAAATCCAAAACGCAGCTATCTAACAGAACGGTTGTCAATGTGTGCACTCAACTTCCAGAGTTAAACCCGTGTGTGGATGCAGCAGTCTGCAAACACTTTCTCTGCAGAGTCCCAAAAGAGGCGTTTTCAGCCCATTACCGGCATATGGAAGAAACAGCAGTAAGCACAGGGAAATATCTGCTTCTAAATCCAAAACCCAGCTATATAACAGTACGGTTGTCAATGTGTGCACTCAACTTCCAGAGTTAAACCCGTGTGTGGATTCAGCAGTCTGCAAACACTTTCTGTGCAGGGTCTCAAAACAGGCCTTCCGGCCCAGTACCGGCATGTATAAGAAAGAGCATTAAGACTGCGTCTAAAACTCAGAAGAAACGTTTCTTTCAAACTGCTCGGCCATGTGTTCTTTGACCTAAGGGAGTTGAATCTATGTTTAGATTCAGCGAGATAGAAACACGTTTATTCTAGGAGCTGTCTTTGGATATTCCAGAATGAATGGGAGTATACGCTGTAATGAGAAATATCTGTTTCTAAAACCAAAATGGATCTATCTAGCAGAGTGGTTGTGAATGTGTGCCTTCGGCTTAAAGAGGTAAACTGCTCTTCTCATGCAGCACTTTAGAAACCCTTTATATGCAAATTCTCATACAGTCCTTTCCAGCAAAACACCAGCCTATAGGAAATAGCAGTAAGACTGAATCTTTAACATGGAAGAAACTGTTTTCAAACTGCTTTGCTGTGTGTTCATTCATATAAGAGACTTGAATATATGTTCAGATTCAGCTAGTTAGCAACACGTTTCTTCCAGGAGCTGTGTTTGCCTATTCCAGAGTATACTGGAGTATAAGATGTAAAGACAAATGTCTCGTTCCAAAAGAAAAACGGATGATCTAATGGAATGGTTGTCAATGTGTGCATTCAACTTACTGAGCTAAACTGCTGTTTGTATGCAGCAGTTTAGAAAACATTTCTGTGTAGATTCTCAAACAGACATTTCCAGCAAAATACCGGCCTATAAGAAATAGCAGTAAGACTGCGTCTAAAACTCAGAGGGAACGTTTCTTTCAAACTGCTCTGCAGTGTGTTCGTTCACCAAAGGTCGTTGAATCTATGTTTGGATTCAGCGAGTTTGAAACACGTTTATTCTAGGAGCTGCATTTCGATATACCAGAGTGTATGGGAGTAAATGCTGTAAAGAGAAATATCTGTTTCTAAAACCAAAACGGAGCTATCTAACAGAATGGTTGTGAATGTGTGCATTCAACTTAAAGGGTTAATCTGCTCTTCTTAGGCAGCAGTTTAGAAACCCTTTATATGCAAATTCTAAAATCAACATTTGCAGCAAAACACCAGCCTAAAAGAAGTAGCAGTAAGACTGCATCTATAACATAGAAGAAACGTTTTCTTCAAAATGCTCTGCTCTGTGTTCATTCACCTAAGAGTCTTGAGTATATGTTCAGATTCAGCGAGTAAGAAACACGTTTCTTCCAGGAGCTGCATTTGCATATTCCAGAGTGTACTGGAGTATAAGGTTTAAAGTGAAATATCTGGTTCTAAAACAAACACGGAGCCATCTAACAGAATGGTTGTCACTGTGTGCCTTCAGCTTATTGAGATAAACTGTTGTTTCTATGCAGCAGTTTAGAAAAGATTTTTGTGCAGATTCTAAAACAGACATTCCCAGCAAAATACCGGCCTCTAAGAAATAGCAATAAGACTGCGTCTAAAACTCAAATAAAACATTTCTTTCAAACTGCTGTGCTGTGTGTTCGTTCACCTAAGGGAGTTGAATCTATGTTGAGATTCAGCGACTTAGAAACACGTCTATTCTGGGAGCTGCGTTTGGCTATTCCAGAATGAATGGGAGTATATGCTGTAACTAGAAACACAGGCTTCTAAAACCAAAACGGAGCTAGCTAACAGAATGATTGTGAATGAGGGCATTCAACTTAACGAATTAAACTGCTCCACTTAAGCAGCAGTTTACAAACCATTTATATGGAAATTCTAAAACCAACATTTCCAGGAAAACACCAGCTTAAAAGCAATAGAAGTAACAGTGCATCTATAACATGGAAGAAATGTTTTTTTCAAACTCCTGTGCTGTGTGTTCATTCACCTAAGAGACTTCAATATATGCTCAGATTCAGCGAGTTACAAACACGTTTCTTCCAGGAGCTGCGAATGCATATATCAGAGTGTACTGGGGTACAAGATGTAAAGAGAAATATCTCATTATACTTAGAAACCCGTTTCTTTTAGGAGCTGCGTTTGGATATTCCAGAGTGAATGAGAGTATATGCTGTAAGGAGAAATAACTGCTTCTAAAACCAAAAGGCAGCTCTATCTAACTGAATGGTTGTCAATGCGTGCACTCAACTTCCAGAGATAAACCCGTGTGGGGATTCAGCAGTCTGCAAACACTTTCTCTGCAGAGTCCCAAAACAGGCGTTTTCAGCCCATTACCGGCATATGGAAGAAACAGCAGTAAGCCCAGGGAAATATCTGCTTCTAAATCCAAAACGCAGCTATCTAACAGAACGGTTGTCAATGTGTGCACTCAACTTCCAGAGTTAAACCCGTGTGTGGATTCAGCAGTCTGCAAACACTTTCTCTGCAGAGTCCCAAAACAGGCGTTTTCAGCCCATTACCGGCATATGGAAGAAACAGCAGTAAGCACAGGGAAATATCTGCTTCTAAATCCAAAACGCAGCTATCTAACAGAACGGTTGTCAATGTGTGCACTCAACTTCCAGAGTTAAACCCGTGTGTGGATTCAGCAGTCTGCAAACACTTTCTCTGCAGAGTCGCAAAACAGGTGTTTTCAGCCCATTACCGGCATATGGAAGAAACAGCAGTAAGCACAGGGAAATATCTGCTTCTAAATCCAAAACGCAGCTATCTAACAGAACGGTTGTCAATGTGTGCACTCAACTTCCAGAGTTAAACCCGTGTGTGGATTCAGCAGTTTGCAAACACTTTCTCTGCAGAGTCCCAAAACAGGCGTTTTCAGCCCATTACCGGCATATGGAAGAAACAGCAGTAAGCCCAGGAAAATATCTGCTTCTAAATTCAAAACGCAGCTATCTAACAGAACGGTTGTCAATGTGTTCACTCAACTTCCAGAGTTAAACCCGTGTGTGGATTCAGCAGTCTGCAAACACTTTCTCTCCAGAGTCCCAAAACAGGCGTTTTCAGCCCATTACCGGCATATGGAAGAAACAGCAGTAAGCCCAGGGAAATATCTTCTTCTATATCCAAAACGCAGCTATCTAACAGAAAGGTTGTCAATGTGTGCACTCAACTTCCAGAGTTAAACCCGTGTTTGTATTCAGCAGTCTGCAAACACATTCTCTGCAGAGTCCCAAAACAGGCGTTTTCAGCCCATTACCGGCATATGGAAGAAACAGCAGTAAGCCCAGGGAAATATCTGCTTCTAAATCCAAAACGCAGCTATCTAACAGAACGGTTGTCAATGGGTGCACTCAACTTCCAGAGTTAAACCCGTGTGTGGATTCAGCAGTCTGCAAACGCTTTCTCTGCAGAGTCCCAAAACAGGCGTTTTCAGCCCATTACCGGCATATGGAAGAAACAGCAGTAAGCACAGGGAAATATCTGCTTCTAAATCCAAAACGCAGCTATCTAACAGAACGGTTGTCAATGTGTGCACTCCACTTCCAGAGTTAAACCCGTGTGTGGATTCAGCAGTCTGCAAACACTTTCTCTGCAGAGTCCCAAAACAGGCGTTTTCAGCCCATTACCGGCATATGGAAGAAACAGCAGTAAGCCCAGGGAAATATCTGCTTCTAAATCCAAAACGCAGCTATCTAACAGAACGGTTGTCAATGTGTGCACTCAACTTCCAGAGTTAAACCCGTGTGTGGATGCAGCAGTCTGCAAACACTTTCTCTGCAGAGTCCCAAAAGAGGCGTTTTCAGCCCATTACCGGCATATGGAAGAAACAGCAGTAAGCACAGGGAAATATCTGCTTCTAAATCCAAAACCCAGCTATATAACAGTACGGTTGTCAATGTGTGCACTCAACTTCCAGAGTTAAACCCGTGTGTGGATTCAGCAGTCTGCAAACACTTTCTGTGCAGGGTCTCAAAACAGGCCTTCCGGCCCAGTACCGGCATGTATAAGAAAGAGCATTAAGACTGCGTCTAAAACTCAGAAGAAACGTTTCTTTCAAACTGCTCGGCCATGTGTTCTTTGACCTAAGGGAGTTGAATCTATGTTTAGATTCAGCGAGATAGAAACACGTTTATTCTAGGAGCTGTCTTTGGATATTCCAGAATGAATGGGAGTATACGCTGTAATGAGAAATATCTGTTTCTAAAACCAAAATGGATCTATCTAGCAGAGTGGTTGTGAATGTGTGCCTTCGGCTTAAAGAGGTAAACTGCTCTTCTCATGCAGCACTTTAGAAACCCTTTATATGCAAATTCTCATACAGTCCTTTCCAGCAAAACACCAGCCTATAGGAAATAGCAGTAAGACTGAATCTTTAACATGGAAGAAACTGTTTTCAAACTGCTTTGCTGTGTGTTCATTCATATAAGAGACTTGAATATATGTTCAGATTCAGCTAGTTAGCAACACGTTTCTTCCAGGAGCTGTGTTTGCCTATTCCAGAGTATACTGGAGTATAAGATGTAAAGACAAATGTCTCGTTCCAAAAGAAAAACGGATGATCTAATGGAATGGTTGTCAATGTGTGCATTCAACTTACTGAGCTAAACTGCTGTTTGTATGCAGCAGTTTAGAAAACATTTCTGTGTAGATTCTCAAACAGACATTTCCAGCAAAATACCGGCCTATAAGAAATAGCAGTAAGACTGCGTCTAAAACTCAGAGGGAACGTTTCTTTCAAACTGCTCTGCAGTGTGTTCGTTCACCAAAGGTCGTTGAATCTATGTTTGGATTCAGCGAGTTTGAAACACGTTTATTCTAGGAGCTGCATTTCGATATACCAGAGTGTATGGGAGTAAATGCTGTAAAGAGAAATATCTGTTTCTAAAACCAAAACGGAGCTATCTAACAGAATGGTTGTGAATGTGTGCATTCAACTTAAAGGGTTAATCTGCTCTTCTTAGGCAGCAGTTTAGAAACCCTTTATATGCAAATTCTAAAATCAACATTTGCAGCAAAACACCAGCCTAAAAGAAGTAGCAGTAAGACTGCATCTATAACATAGAAGAAACGTTTTCTTCAAAATGCTCTGCTCTGTGTTCATTCACCTAAGAGTCTTGAGTATATGTTCAGATTCAGCGAGTAAGAAACACGTTTCTTCCAGGAGCTGCATTTGCATATTCCAGAGTGTACTGGAGTATAAGGTTTAAAGTGAAATATCTGGTTCTAAAACAAACACGGAGCCATCTAACAGAATGGTTGTCACTGTGTGCCTTCAGCTTATTGAGATAAACTGTTGTTTCTATGCAGCAGTTTAGAAAAGATTTTTGTGCAGATTCTAAAACAGACATTCCCAGCAAAATACCGGCCTCTAAGAAATAGCAATAAGACTGCGTCTAAAACTCAAATAAAACATTTCTTTCAAACTGCTGTGCTGTGTGTTCGTTCACCTAAGGGAGTTGAATCTATGTTGAGATTCAGCGACTTAGAAACACGTCTATTCTGGGAGCTGCGTTTGGCTATTCCAGAATGAATGGGAGTATATGCTGTAACTAGAAACACAGGCTTCTAAAACCAAAACGGAGCTAGCTAACAGAATGATTGTGAATGAGGGCATTCAACTTAACGAATTAAACTGCTCCACTTAAGCAGCAGTTTACAAACCATTTATATGGAAATTCTAAAACCAACATTTCCAGGAAAACACCAGCTTAAAAGCAATAGAAGTAACAGTGCATCTATAACATGGAAGAAATGTTTTTTTCAAACTCCTGTGCTGTGTGTTCATTCACCTAAGAGACTTCAATATATGCTCAGATTCAGCGAGTTACAAACACGTTTCTTCCAGGAGCTGCGAATGCATATATCAGAGTGTACTGGGGTACAAGATGTAAAGAGAAATATCTCATTATACTTAGAAACCCGTTTCTTTTAGGAGCTGCGTTTGGATATTCCAGAGTGAATGAGAGTATATGCTGTAAGGAGAAATAACTGCTTCTAAAACCAAAAGGCAGCTCTATCTAACTGAATGGTTGTCAATGCGTGCACTCAACTTCCAGAGATAAACCCGTGTGGGGATTCAGCAGTCTGCAAACACTTTCTCTGCAGAGTCCCAAAACAGGCGTTTTCAGCCCATTACCGGCATATGGAAGAAACAGCAGTAAGCCCAGGGAAATATCTGCTTCTAAATCCAAAACGCAGCTATCTAACAGAACGGTTGTCAATGTGTGCACTCAACTTCCAGAGTTAAACCCGTGTGTGGATTCAGCAGTCTGCAAACGCTTTCTCTGCAGAGTCCCAAAACAGGCGTTTTCAGCCCATTACCGGCATATGGAAGAAACAGCAGTAAGCACAGGGAAATATCTGCTTCTGAATCCAAAACGCAGCTATCTAACAGAACGGTTGTCAATGTGTGCACTCAACTTCCAGAGTTAAACCCGTGTGTGGATTCAGCAGTCTGCAAAAACTTTCTCTGCAGAGTCGCAAAACAGGTGTTTTCAGCCCATTACCTGCATATGGAAGAAACAGCAGTAAACACAGGGAAATATCTGCTTCTAAATCCAAAACGCAACTATCTAACAGAACGGTTGTCAATGTGTGCACTCAACTTCCAGAGTTAAAACCGTGTGTGGATTCAGCAGTCTGCAAACACTTTCTCTGCAGAGTCCCAAAACAGGCGTTTTCAGCCCATTACCGGCATATGGAAGAAACAGCAGTAAGCCCAGGAAAATATCTGCTTCTAAATTCAAAACGCAGCTATCTAACAGAACGGTTGTCAATGTGTTCACTCAACTTCCAGAGTTAAACCCGTGTGTGGATTCAGCAGTCTGCAAACACTTTCTCTCCAGAGTCCCAAAACAGGCGTTTTCAGCCCATTACCGGCATATGGAAGAAACAGCAGTTAGGTCAGTGAAATATCTGCTTCTAAATCCAAAACGCAGCTATCTAACAAAACGGTTGTCAATGTGTGCACTCAACTTCCAGAGTTAAACCCGTGTGTGGATTCAGCAGTCTGCAAACGCTTTCTCTGCAGAGTCCCAAAACAGGCGTTTTCAGCCCATTACCGGCATATGGAAGAAACAGCAGTTAGGTCAGTGAAATATCTGCTTCTAAATCCAAAACGAGGCTATCTAACAGAACGGTTGTCAATGTGTGCACTCAACTTCCAGAGTTAAACCCGTGTGTGGATTCAGCAGTCTGCAAACACTTTCTCTGCAGAGTCCCAAAACAGGCGTTTTCAGCCCATTACCGACATATGGAAGAAACAGCAATAAGCCCAGAGAAATATCTGCTTCTAAATCCAAAACGCAGCTATCTAACAGAACGGTTGTCAATGTGTGCACTCAACTTCCAGAGTAAACCCGTGTGTGGATTCAGCAGTCTGCAAACACTTTCTCTGCAGAGTCCCAAAAGAGGCGTTTTCAGCCCATTACCGGCATATGGAAGAAACAGCAGTAAGCCCAGGGAAATAGCTGCTTCTAAATCCAAAACGCAGCTATCTAACAGAACGGTTGTCAATGTGTGCACTCAACTTCCAGAGTTAAACCCGTGTGTGGATTCAGCAGTCTGCAAACATTTTCTCTGCAGAGTCCCAAAACAGGCGTTTTCAGCCCATTACCGGCATATGGAAGAAACAGCAGTAAGCACAGGGAAATATCTGCTTCTAAATCCAAAACGCAGCTATCTAACAGAACGGTTGTCAATGTGTGCACTCAACTTCCAGAGTTAAACCCGTGTGTGGATTCAGCAGTCTGCAAACACTTTCTCTGCAGAGTCCCAAAACAGGCGTTTTCAGCCCATTACCGGCATATGGAAGAAACAGCAGTAAGCCCAGGGAAATATCTGCTTCTAAATCCAAAACGCAGCTATCTAACAGAACGGTTGTCAATGGGTGCACTCAACTTCCAGAGTTAAACCAGTGCGTGGATTCAGCCGTCTGCAAACGCTTTCTCTGCAGAGTCCCAAAACAGGCGTTTTCAGCCCATTACCGGCATATGGAAGAAACAGAAGTAAGCACAGGGAAATATCTGCTTCTAAATCCAAAACGCAGCTGTCTAACAGAACGGTTGTCAATGTGTGCACTTAACTTCCAGAGTTAAACCCGTGTGTGGATTCAGCAGTCTGCAAACACTTTCTCTGCAGAGTCCCAAAACAGGCGTTTTCAGCCCATTACAGGCATATGGAAGAAACAGCAGTAAGCCCAGGGAAATATCTGCTTCTAAATCCAAAACGCAGCTATCTAACAGAACGGTTGTCAATGTGTGCACTCAACTTCCAGAGTTAAACCCGTGTGTGGATTCAGCAGTCTGCAAACACTTTCTCTGCAGAGTCCCAAAACAGGCGTTTTCAGCCCATTACCGGCATATGGAAGAAACAGCAGTAAGCCCAGGGAAATATCTGCTTCTAAATTAAAAACGCAGCTATCTAACAGAACGGTTGTCAATGGGTGCACTCAACTTCCAGAGTTAAACCCGTGTGTGGATTCAGCAGTCTGCAAACACTTTCTCTGCAGAGTCCCAAAACAGGCGTTTTCAGCCCATTACCGGCATAAGGAAGAAACAGCAGTAAGCACAGGGAAATATCTGCTTCTAAATCCAAAACGCAGCTATCTAACAGAACGGTTGTCAATGTGTGCACTCAACTTCCAGAGTTAAACCCGTGTGTGGATTCAGCAGTCTGCAAACACTTTCTCTGCAGAGTCCCAAAACAGGCGTTTTCAGCCCATTACCGACATATGGAAGAAACAGCAGTAAGCCCAGGGAAATATCTGCTTCTAAATCCAAAACGCAGCTATCTAACAGAACGGTTGTCAATGTGTGCACTCAACTTCCAGAGTAAACCCGTGTGTGGATTCAGCAGTCTGCAAACACTTTCTCTGCAGAGTCCCAAAAGAGGCGTTTTCAGCCCATTACCGGCATATGGAAGAAACAGCAGTAAGCCCAGGGAAATAGCTGCTTCTAAATCCAAAACGCAGCTATCTAACAGAACGGTTGTCAATGTGTGCACTCAACTTCCAGAGTTAAACCCGTGTGTGGATTCAGCAGTCTGCAAACACTTTCTCTGCAGAGTCCCAATACAGGCGTTTTCAGCCCATTACCGGCATATGGAAGAAACAGCAGTTAGATCAGTGAAATATCTGCTTCTAAATCCAAAACGCAGCTATCTAACAGAACGGTTGTCAATGTGTGCACTCAACTTCCAGAGTTAAACCAGTGTGTGGATTCAGCAGTCTGCAAACACTTTCTCTGCAGACTCCCAAAACAGGCGTTTTCAGCCCATTACCGACATATGGAAGAAACAGCAGTAAGCCCAGGGAAATATCTGCTTCTAAATCCAAAACGCAGCTATCTAACAGAACGGTTGTCAATGTGTGCACTCAACTTCCAGAGTAAACCCGTGTGTGGATTCAGCAGTCTGCAAACACTTTCTCTGCAGAGTCCCAAAAGAGGCGTTTTCAGCCCATTACCGGCATATGGAAGAAACAGCAGTAAGCCCAGGGAAATAGCTGCTTCTAAATCCAAAACGCAGCTATCTAACAGAACGGTTGTCAATGTGTGCACTCAACTTCCAGAGTTAAACCCGTGTGTGGATTCAGCAGTCTGCAAACACTTTCTCTGCAGAGTCCCAAAACAGGCGTTTTCAGCCCATTACCGGCATATGGAAGAAAAAGCAGTAAGCCCAGGGAAATATCTGCTTCTAAATCCAAAACGCAGCTATCTAACAGAACGGTTGTCAATGTGTGCACTCAACTTCCAGAGTTAAACCCGTGTGTGGATTCAGCAGTCTGCAAACACTTTCTCTGCAGAGTCCCAAAACAGGCGTTTTCAGCCCATTACCGGCATATGGAAGAAACAGCAGTAAGCACAGGGAAATATCTGCTTCTAAATCCAAAACGCAGCTATCTAACAGAACGGTTGTCAATGTGTGCACTCAACTTCCAGAGTTAAACCCGTGTGTGGATTCAGCAGTCTGCAAACACTTTCTCTGCAGAGTCCCAAAACAGGCGTTTTCAGCCCATTACCGGCATATGGAAGAAACAGCAGTAAGCCCAGGGAAATATCTGCTTCTAAATCCAAAACGCAGCTATCTAACAGAACGGTTGTCAATGGGTGCACTCAACTTCCAGAGTTAAACCCGTGTGTGGATTCAGCAGTCTGCAAACGCTTTCTCTGCAGAGTCCCAAAACAGGCGTTTTCAGCCCATTACCGGCATATGGAAGAAACAGCAGTAAGCACAGGGAAATATCTGCTTCTAAATCCAAAACGCAGCTATCTAACAGAACGGTTGTCAATGTGTGCACTCAACTTCCAGAGTTAAACCCGTGTGTGGATTCAGCAGTCTGCAAACACTTTCTCTGCAGAGTCCCAAAACAGGCGTTTTCAGCCCATTACAGGCATATGGAAGAAACAGCAGTAAGCCCAGGGAAATATCTGCTTCTAAATCCAAAACGCAGCTATCTAACAGAAGGGTTGTCAATGTGTGCACTCAACTTCCAGAGTTAAACCCGTGTGTGGATTCAGCAGTCTGCAAACACTTTCTCTGCAGAGTCCTAAAACAGGCGTTTTCAGCCCATTACCGGCATATGGAAGAAACAGCAGTAAGCCCAGGGAAATATCTGCTTCTAAATCCAAAACGCAGCTATCTAACAGAACGGTTGTCAATGGGTGCACTCAACTTCCAGAGTTAAACCCGTGTGTGGATTCAGCAGTCTGCAAACGCTTTCTCTGCAGAGTCCCAAAACAGGCGTTTTCAGCCCATTACCGGCATATGGAAGAAACAGCAGTAAGCACAGGGAAATATCTGCTTCTAAATCCAAAACGCACCTATCTAGCAGAACGGTTGTCAATGTGTGCACTCAACTTCCAGAGTTAAACCCGTGTGTGGATTCAGCAGTCTGCAAACACTTTCTCTGCAGAGTCCCAAAACAGGCGTTTTCAGCCCATTACCGGCATATGGAAGAAACAGCAGTAAGCACAGGGAAATATCTGCTTCTAAATCCAAAACGCAGCTATCTAACAGAACGGTTGTCAATGTGTGCACTCAACTTCCAGAGTTAAACCCGTGTGTGGATTCAGCAGTCTGCAAACACTTTCTCTGCAGAGTCCCAAAACAGGCGTTTTCAACCCATTACCGGCATATGGAAGAAACAGCAGTAAGCCCAGGGAAATATCTGCTTCTAAATCCAAAACGCAGCTATCTAACGGAACGGTTGTCAATGTGTGCACTCAACTTCCAGAGT
The DNA here is from genome assembly GCF_030222135.1 of Aotus nancymaae. Lineage (NCBI taxonomy): Eukaryota > Metazoa > Chordata > Mammalia > Primates > Aotidae > Aotus > Aotus nancymaae. Next base: position 286,795 of record NW_026988607.1, read on the forward strand.
TAAACCCGTGTGTGGATTCAGCAGTCTGCAAACACTTTCTCTGCAGAGTCCCAAAACAGGCGTTTTCAGCCCATTACCGGCATATGGAAGAAACAGCAGTAAGCACAGGGAAATATCTGCTTCTAAATGCAAAACGCAGCTATGTAACAGAACGGTTGTCAATGTGTGCACTCAACTTCCAGAGTTAAACGCGTTTGTGGATTCAGCAGTCTGCAAACGGTTTCTCTGCAGAGTCCCAAAACAGGCGTTTTCAGCCCATTACCGGCATATGGAAGAAACAGCAGTAAGCACAGGGAAATATCTGCTTCTGAATCCAAAACGCAGCTATCTAACAGAACGGTTGTCAATGTGTGCACTCAACTTCCGGAGTTAAACCCGTGTGTGGATTCAGCAGTCTGCAAACACTTTCTCTGCAGAGTCCCAAAACAGGCGTTTTCCTCCCATTACAGGCATATGGAAGAAACAGCAGTAAGCCCAGGGAAATATCTGCTTCTAAATCCAAAACGCAGCTATCTAACAGAACGGTTGTCAATGTGTGCACTCAACTTCCAGTGTTAAACCCTTGTGTGGATTCAGCAGTCTGCAAACACTTTCTCTGCAGAGTCCCAAAACAGGCGTTTTCAGTCCGTTACCGGCATATGGAAGAAACAGCAGTAAGCACAGGGAAATATCTGCTTCTAAATCCAAAACGCAGCTATCTAACAGAACGGTTGTCAATGTGTGCACTCAACTTCCAGAGTTAAACCCGTGTGTGGATTCAGCAGTCTGCAAACACTTTCTCTGCAGAGTCCCAGAACAGGCGTTTTCAGCCCATTACCGGCATATGGAAGAAACAGCAGTAAGCACAGGGAAATATCTGCTTCTAAATCCAAAACGCAGCTATCTAACAGAACGGTTGTCAATGTGTGCACTCAACTTCCGGAGTTAAACCCGTGTGTGGATTCAGCAGTCTGCAAACACTTTCTCTGCAGAGTCCCAAAACAGGCGTTTTCAGCCCATTACCGGCATATGGAAGAAACAGCAGTAAGCCCAGGGAAATATCTGCTTCTAAATCCAAAACGCAGCTATCTAACAGAACGGTTGTCAATGTGTGCACTCAACTTCCAGAGTTAAACCCGTGTGTGGATTCAGCAGTCTGCAAACACTTTCTCTGCAGAGTCCCAAAACAGGCGTTTTCAACCCATTACCGGCATATGGAAGAAACAGCAGTAAGCACAGGGAAATATCTGCTTCTAAATCCAAAACCCAGCTATATAACAGTACGGTTGTCAATGTGTGCACTCAACTTCCAGAGTTAAACCCGTGTGTGGATTCAGCAGTCTGCAAACACTTTCTGTGCAGGGTCTCAAAACAGGCCTTCCGGCCCAGTACCGACATGTATAAGAAAGAGCATTAAGACTGCGTCTAAAACTCAGAAGAAACGTTTCTTTCAAACTGCTCGGCCATGTGTTCTTTGACCTAAGGGAGTTGAATCTATGTTTAGATTCAGCGAGATAGAAACACGTTTATTCTAGGAGCTGTCTTTGGATATTCCAGAATGAATGGGAGTATACGCTGTAATGAGAAATATCTGTTTCTAAAACCAAAATGGATCTATCTAGCAGAGTGGTTGTGAATGTGTGCCTTCGGCTTAAAGAGGTAAACTGCTCTTCTCATGCAGCACTTTAGAAACCCTTTATATGCAAATTCTCATACAGTCCTTTCCAGCAAAACACCAGCCTATAGGAAATAGCAGTAAGACTGAATCTTTAACATGGAAGAAACTGTTTTCAAACTGCTTTGCTGTGTGTTCATTCATATAAGAGACTTGAATATATGTTCAGATTCAGCTAGTTAGCAACACGTTTCTTCCAGGAGCTGTGTTTGCCTATTCCAGAGTATACTGGAGTATAAGATGTAAAGACAAATGTCTCGTTCCAAAAGAAAAACGGATGATCTAATGGAATGGTTGTCAATGTGTGCATTCAACTTACTGAGCTAAACTGCTGTTTGTATGCAGCAGTTTAGAAAACATTTCTGTGTAGATTCTCAAACAGACATTTCCAGCAAAATACCGGCCTATAAGAAATAGCAGTAAGACTGCGTCTAAAACTCAGAGGGAACGTTTCTTTCAAACTGCTCTGCAGTGTGTTCGTTCACCAAAGGTCGTTGAATCTATGTTTGGATTCAGCGAGTTTGAAACACGTTTATTCTAGGAGCTGCATTTCGATATACCAGAGTGTATGGGAGTAAATGCTGTAAAGAGAAATATCTGTTTCTAAAACCAAAACGGAGCTATCTAACAGAATGGTTGTGAATGTGTGCATTCAACTTAAAGGGTTAATCTGCTCTTCTTAGGCAGCAGTTTAGAAACCCTTTATATGCAAATTCTAAAATCAACATTTGCAGCAAAACACCAGCCTAAAAGAAGTAGCAGTAAGACTGCATCTATAACATAGAAGAAACGTTTTCTTCAAAATGCTCTGCTCTGTGTTCATTCACCTAAGAGTCTTGAGTATATGTTCAGATTCAGCGAGTAAGAAACACGTTTCTTCCAGGAGCTGCATTTGCATATTCCAGAGTGTACTGGAGTATAAGGTTTAAAGTGAAATATCTGGTTCTAAAACAAACACGGAGCCATCTAACAGAATGGTTGTCACTGTGTGCCTTCAGCTTATTGAGATAAACTGTTGTTTCTATGCAGCAGTTTAGAAAAGATTTTTGTGCAGATTCTAAAACAGACATTCCCAGCAAAATACCGGCCTCTAAGAAATAGCAATAAGACTGCGTCTAAAACTCAAATAAAACATTTCTTTCAAACTGCTGTGCTGTGTGTTCGTTCACCTAAGGGAGTTGAATCTATGTTGAGATTCAGCGACTTAGAAACACGTCTATTCTGGGAGCTGCGTTTGGCTATTCCAGAATGAATGGGAGTATATGCTGTAACTAGAAACACAGGCTTCTAAAACCAAAACGGAGCTAGCTAACAGAATGATTGTGAATGAGGGCATTCAACTTAACGAATTAAACTGCTCCACTTAAGCAGCAGTTTACAAACCATTTATATGGAAATTCTAAAACCAACATTTCCAGGAAAACACCAGCTTAAAAGCAATAGAAGTAACAGTGCATCTATAACATGGAAGAAATGTTTTTTTCAAACTCCTGTGCTGTGTGTTCATTCACCTAAGAGACTTCAATATATGCTCAGATTCAGCGAGTTACAAACACGTTTCTTCCAGGAGCTGCGAATGCATATATCAGAGTGTACTGGGGTACAAGATGTAAAGAGAAATATCTCATTATACTTAGAAACCCGTTTCTTTTAGGAGCTGCGTTTGGATATTCCAGAGTGAATGAGAGTATATGCTGTAAGGAGAAATAACTGCTTCTAAAACCAAAAGGCAGCTCTATCTAACTGAATGGTTGTCAATGCGTGCACTCAACTTCCAGAGATAAACCCGTGTGGGGATTCAGCAGTCTGCAAACACTTTCTCTGCAGAGTCCCAAAACAGGCGTTTTCAGCCCATTACCGGCATATGGAAGAAACAGCAGTAAGCACAGGGAAATATCTGCTTCTAAATCCAAAACGCAGCTATCTAACAGAACGGTTGTCAATGTGTGCACTCAACTTCCAGAGTAAACCCGTGTGTGGATTCAGCAGTCTGCAAACACTTTCTCTGCAGAGTCCCAAAAGAGGCGTTTTCAGCCCATTACCGGCATATGGAAGAAACAGCAGTAAGCCCAGGGAAATAGCTGCTTCTAAATCCAAAACGCAGCTATCTAACAGAACGGTTGTCAATGTGTGCACTCAACTTCCAGAGTTAAACCCGTGTGTGGATTCAGCAGTCTGCAAACATTTTCTCTGCAGAGTCCCAAAACAGGCGTTTTCAGCCCATTACCGGCATATGGAAGAAACAGCAGTAAGCACAGGGAAATATCTGCTTCTAAATCCAAAACGCAGCTATCTAACAGAACGGTTGTCAATGTGTGCACTCAACTTCCAGAGTTAAACCCGTGTGTGGATTCAGCAGTCTGCAAACACTTTCTCTGCAGAGTCCCAAAACAGGCGTTTTCAGCCCATTACCGGCATATGGAAGAAACAGCAGTAAGCCCAGGGAAATATCTGCTTCTAAATCCAAAACGCAGCTATCTAACAGAACGGTTGTCAATGGGTGCACTCAACTTCCAGAGTTAAACCAGTGCGTGGATTCAGCCGTCTGCAAACGCTTTCTCTGCAGAGTCCCAAAACAGGCGTTTTCAGCCCATTACCGGCATATGGAAGAAACAGAAGTAAGCACAGGGAAATATCTGCTTCTAAATCCAAAACGCAGCTGTCTAACAGAACGGTTGTCAATGTGTGCACTTAACTTCCAGAGTTAAACCCGTGTGTGGATTCAGCAGTCTGCAAACACTTTCTCTGCAGAGTCCCAAAACAGGCGTTTTCAGCCCATTACAGGCATATGGAAGAAACAGCAGTAAGCCCAGGGAAATATCTGCTTCTAAATCCAAAACGCAGCTATCTAACAGAACGGTTGTCAATGTGTGCACTCAACTTCCAGAGTTAAACCCGTGTGTGGATTCAGCAGTCTGCAAACACTTTCTCTGCAGAGTCCCAAAACAGGCGTTTTCAGCCCATTACCGGCATATGGAAGAAACAGCAGTAAGCACAGGGAAATATCTGCTTCTAAATTAAAAACGCAGCTATCTAACAGAACGGTTGTCAATGGGTGCACTCAACTTCCAGAGTTAAACCCGTGTGTGGATTCAGCAGTCTGCAAACACTTTCTCTGCAGAGTCCCAAAACAGGCGTTTTCAGCCCATTACCGGCATAAGGAAGAAACAGCAGTAAGCACAGGGAAATATCTGCTTCTAAATCCAAAACGCAGCTATCTAACAGAACGGTTGTCAATGTGTGCACTCAACTTCCAGAGTTAAACCCGTGTGTGGATTCAGCAGTCTGCAAACACTTTCTCTGCAGAGTCCCAAAACAGGCGTTTTCAGCCCATTACCGACATATGGAAGAAACAGCAGTAAGCCCAGGGAAATATCTGCTTCTAAATCCAAAACGCAGCTATCTAACAGAACGGTTGTCAATGTGTGCACTCAACTTCCAGAGTAAACCCGTGTGTGGATTCAGCAGTCTGCAAACACTTTCTCTGCAGAGTCCCAAAAGAGGCGTTTTCAGCCCATTACCGGCATATGGAAGAAACAGCAGTAAGCCCAGGGAAATAGCTGCTTCTAAATCCAAAACGCAGCTATCTAACAGAACGGTTGTCAATGTGTGCACTCAACTTCCAGAGTTAAACCCGTGTGTGGATTCAGCAGTCTGCAAACACTTTCTCTGCAGAGTCCCAATACAGGCGTTTTCAGCCCATTACCGGCATATGGAAGAAACAGCAGTTAGATCAGTGAAATATCTGCTTCTAAATCCAAAACGCAGCTATCTAACAGAACGGTTGTCAATGTGTGCACTCAACTTCCAGAGTTAAACCAGTGTGTGGATTCAGCAGTCTGCAAACACTTTCTCTGCAGAGTCCCAAAACAGGCGTTTTCAGCCCATTACCGACATATGGAAGAAACAGCAGTAAGCCCAGGGAAATATCTGCTTCTAAATCCAAAACGCAGCTATCTAACAGAACGGTTGTCAATGTGTGCACTCAACTTCCAGAGTAAACCCGTGTGTGGATTCAGCAGTCTGCAAACACTTTCTCTGCAGAGTCCCAAAAGAGGCGTTTTCAGCCCATTACCGGCATATGGAAGAAACAGCAGTAAGCCCAGGGAAATAGCTGCTTCTAAATCCAAAACGCAGCTATCTAACAGAACGGTTGTCAATGTGTGCACTCAACTTCCAGAGTTAAACCCGTGTGTGGATTCAGCAGTCTGCAAACACTTTCTCTGCAGAGTCCCAAAACAGGCGTTTTCAGCCCATTACCGGCATATGGAAGAAAAAGCAGTAAGCCCAGGGAAATATCTGCTTCTAAATCCAAAACGCAGCTATCTAACAGAACGGTTGTCAATGTGTGCACTCAACTTCCAGAGTTAAACCCGTGTGTGGATTCAGCAGTCTGCAAACACTTTCTCTGCAGAGTCCCAAAACAGGCGTTTTCAGCCCATTACCGGCATATGGAAGAAACAGCAGTAAGCACAGGGAAATATCTGCTTCTAAATCCAAAACGCAGCTATCTAACAGAACGGTTGTCAATGTGTGCACTCAACTTCCAGAGTTAAACCCGTGTGTGGATTCAGCAGTCTGCAAACACTTTCTCTGCAGAGTCCCAAAACAGGCGTTTTCAGCCCATTACCGGCATATGGAAGAAACAGCAGTAAGCCCAGGGAAATATCTGCTTCTAAATCCAAAACGCAGCTATCTAACAGAACGGTTGTCAATGGGTGCACTCAACTTCCAGAGTTAAACCCGTGTGTGGATTCAGCAGTCTGCAAACGCTTTCTCTGCAGAGTCCCAAAACAGGCGTTTTCAGCCCATTACCGGCATATGGAAGAAACAGCAGTAAGCACAGGGAAATATCTGCTTCTAAATCCAAAACGCAGCTATCTAACAGAACGGTTGTCAATGTGTGCACTCAACTTCCAGAGTTAAACCCGTGTGTGGATTCAGCAGTCTGCAAACACTTTCTCTGCAGAGTCCCAAAACAGGCGTTTTCAGCCCATTACAGGCATATGGAAGAAACAGCAGTAAGCCCAGGGAAATATCTGCTTCTAAATCCAAAACGCAGCTATCTAACAGAAGGGTTGTCAATGTGTGCACTCAACTTCCAGAGTTAAACCCGTGTGTGGATTCAGCAGTCTGCAAACACTTTCTCTGCAGAGTCCTAAAACAGGCGTTTTCAGCCCATTACCGGCATATGGAAGAAACAGCAGTAAGCCCAGGGAAATATCTGCTTCTAAATCCAAAACGCAGCTATCTAACAGAACGGTTGTCAATGGGTGCACTCAACTTCCAGAGTTAAACCCGTGTGTGGATTCAGTAGTCTGCAAACGCTTTCTCTGCAGAGTCCCAAAACAGGCGTTTTCAGCCCATTACCGGCATATGGAAGAAACAGCAGTAAGCACAGGGAAATATCTGCTTCTAAATCCAAAACGCACCTATCTAGCAGAACGGTTGTCAATGTGTGCACTCAACTTCCAGAGTTAAACCCGTGTGTGGATTCAGCAGTCTGCAAACACTTTCTCTGCAGAGTCCCAAAACAGGCGTTTTCAGCCCATTACCGGCATATGGAAGAAACAGCAGTAAGCACAGGGAAATATCTGCTTCTAAATCCAAAACGCAGCTATCTAACAGAACGGTTGTCAATGTGTGCACTCAACTTCCAGAGTTAAACCCGTGTGTGGATTCAGCAGTCTGCAAACACTTTCTCTGCAGAGTCCCAAAACAGGCGTTTTCAACCCATTACCGGCATATGGAAGAAACAGCAGTAAGCCCAGGGAAATATCTGCTTCTAAATCCAAAACGCAGCTATCTAACGGAACGGTTGTCAATGTGTGCACTCAACTTCCAGAGTTAAACCGGTGTGTGGATTCAGCAGTCTGCAAACACTTTCTCTGCAGAGTCCCAAAACAGGCGTTTTCAGCCCATTACCGGCATATGGAAGAAACAGCAGTAAGCACAGGGAAATATCTGCTTGTAAATGCAAAACGCAGCTATGTAACAGAACGGTTGTCAATGTGTGCACTCAACTTCCAGAGTTAAACGCGTTTGTGGATTCAGCAGTCTGCAAACGGTTTCTCTGCAGAGTCCCAAAACAGGCGTTTTCAGCCCATTACCGGCATATGGAAGAAACAGCAGTAAGCACAGGGAAATATCTGCTTCTGAATCCAAAACGCAGCTATCTAACAGAACGGTTGTCAATGTGTGCACTCAACTTCCGGAGTTAAACCCGTGTGTGGATTCAGCAGTCTGCAAACACTTTCTCTGCAGAGTCCCAAAACAGGCGTTTTCCTCCCATTACAGGCATATGGAAGAAACAGCAGTAAGCCCAGGGAAATATCTGCTTCTAAATCCAAAACGCAGCTATCTAACAGAACGGTTGTCAATGTGTGCACTCAACTTCCAGTGTTAAACCCTTGTGTGGATGCAGCAGTCTGCAAACACTTTCTCTGCAGAGTCCCAAAACAGGCGTTTTCAGTCCGTTACCGGCATATGGAAGAAACAGCAGTAAGCACAGGGAAATATCTGCTTCTAAATCCAAAACGCAGCTATCTAACAGAACGGTTGTCAATGTGTGCACTCAACTTCCAGAGTTAAACCCGTGTGTGGATTCAGCAGTCTGCAAACACTTTCTCTGCAGAGTCCCAGAACAGGCGTTTTCAGCCCATTACCGGCATATGGAAGAAACAGCAGTAAGCACAGGGAAATATCTGCTTCTAAATCCAAAACGCAGCTATCTAACAGAACGGTTGTCAATGTGTGCACTCAACTTCCGGAGTTAAACCCGTGTGTGGATTCAGCAGTCTGCAAACACTTTCTCTGCAGAGTCCCAAAACAGGCGTTTTCAGCCCATTACCGGCATATGGAAGAAACAGCAGTAAGCCCAGGGAAATATCTGCTTCTAAATCCAAAACGCAGCTATCTAACAGAACGGTTGTCAATGTGTGCACTCAACTTCCAGAGTTAAACCCGTGTGTGGATTCAGCAGTCTGCAAACACTTTCTCTGCAGAGTCCCAAAACAGGCGTTTTCAACCCATTACCGGCATATGGAAGAAACAGCAGTAAGCACAGGGAAATATCTGCTTCTAAATCCAAAACCCAGCTATATAACAGTACGGTTGTCAATGTGTGCACTCAACTTCCAGAGTTAAACCCGTGTGTGGATTCAGCAGTCTGCAAACACTTTCTGTGCAGGGTCTCAAAACAGGCCTTCCGGCCCAGTACCGACATGTATAAGAAAGAGCATTAAGACTGCGTCTAAAACTCAGAAGAAACGTTTCTTTCAAACTGCTCGGCCATGTGTTCTTTGACCTAAGGGAGTTGAATCTATGTTTAGATTCAGCGAGATAGAAACACGTTTATTCTAGGAGCTGTCTTTGGATATTCCAGAATGAATGGGAGTATACGCTGTAATGAGAAATATCTGTTTCTAAAACCAAAATGGATCTATCTAGCAGAGTGGTTGTGAATGTGTGCCTTCGGCTTAAAGAGGTAAACTGCTCTTCTCATGCAGCACTTTAGAAACCCTTTATATGCAAATTCTCATACAGTCCTTTCCAGCAAAACACCAGCCTATAGGAAATAGCAGTAAGACTGAATCTTTAACATGGAAGAAACTGTTTTCAAACTGCTTTGCTGTGTGTTCATTCATATAAGAGACTTGAATATATGTTCAGATTCAGCTAGTTAGCAACACGTTTCTTCCAGGAGCTGTGTTTGCCTATTCCAGAGTATACTGGAGTATAAGATGTAAAGACAAATGTCTCGTTCCAAAAGAAAAACGGATGATCTAATGGAATGGTTGTCAATGTGTGCATTCAACTTACTGAGCTAAACTGCTGTTTGTATGCAGCAGTTTAGAAAACATTTCTGTGTAGATTCTCAAACAGACATTTCCAGCAAAATACCGGCCTATAAGAAATAGCAGTAAGACTGCGTCTAAAACTCAGAGGGAACGTTTCTTTCAAACTGCTCTGCAGTGTGTTCGTTCACCAAAGGTCGTTGAATCTATGTTTGGATTCAGCGAGTTTGAAACACGTTTATTCTAGGAGCTGCATTTCGATATACCAGAGTGTATGGGAGTAAATGCTGTAAAGAGAAATATCTGTTTCTAAAACCAAAACGGAGCTATCTAACAGAATGGTTGTGAATGTGTGCATTCAACTTAAAGGGTTAATCTGCTCTTCTTAGGCAGCAGTTTAGAAACCCTTTATATGCAAATTCTAAAATCAACATTTGCAGCAAAACACCAGCCTAAAAGAAGTAGCAGTAAGACTGCATCTATAACATAGAAGAAACGTTTTCTTCAAAATGCTCTGCTCTGTGTTCATTCACCTAAGAGTCTTGAGTATATGTTCAGATTCAGCGAGTAAGAAACACGTTTCTTCCAGGAGCTGCATTTGCATATTCCAGAGTGTACTGGAGTATAAGGTTTAAAGTGAAATATCTGGTTCTAAAACAAACACGGAGCCATCTAACAGAATGGTTGTCACTGTGTGCCTTCAGCTTATTGAGATAAACTGTTGTTTCTATGCAGCAGTTTAGAAAAGATTTTTGTGCAGATTCTAAAACAGACATTCCCAGCAAAATACCGGCCTCTAAGAAATAGCAATAAGACTGCGTCTAAAACTCAAATAAAACATTTCTTTCAAACTGCTGTGCTGTGTGTTCGTTCACCTAAGGGAGTTGAATCTATGTTGAGATTCAGCGACTTAGAAACACGTCTATTCTGGGAGCTGCGTTTGGCTATTCCAGAATGAATGGGAGTATATGCTGTAACTAGAAACACAGGCTTCTAAAACCAAAACGGAGCTAGCTAACAGAATGATTGTGAATGAGGGCATTCAACTTAACGAATTAAACTGCTCCACTTAAGCAGCAGTTTACAAACCATTTATATGGAAATTCTAAAACCAACATTTCCAGGAAAACACCAGCTTAAAAGCAATAGAAGTAACAGTGCATCTATAACATGGAAGAAATGTTTTTTTCAAACTCCTGTGCTGTGTGTTCATTCACCTAAGAGACTTCAATATATGCTCAGATTCAGCGAGTTACAAACACGTTTCTTCCAGGAGCTGCGAATGCATATATCAGAGTGTACTGGGGTACAAGATGTAAAGAGAAATATCTCATTATACTTAGAAACCCGTTTCTTTTAGGAGCTGCGTTTGGATATTCCAGAGTGAATGAGAGTATATGCTGTAAGGAGAAATAACTGCTTCTAAAACCAAAAGGCAGCTCTATCTAACTGAATGGTTGTCAATGCGTGCACTCAACTTCCAGAGATAAACCCGTGTGGGGATTCAGCAGTCTGCAAACACTTTCTCTGCAGAGTCCCAAAACAGGCGTTTTCAGCCCATTACCGGCATATGGAAGAAACAGCAGTAAGCACAGGGAAATATCTGCTTCTAAATCCAAAACGCAGCTATCTAACAGAACGGTTCTCAATGTGTGCACTCAACTTCCAGAGTTAAACCCGAGTGTGGATTCAGCAGTCTGCAAACACTTTCTCTGCAGAGTCCCAAAACAGGCGTTTTCAGCCCATTACCGGCATATGGAAGAAACAGCAGTAAGCCCAGGAAAATATCTGCTTCTAAATTCAAAACGCAGCTATCTAACAGAACGGTTGTCAATGTGTTCACTCAACTTCCAGAGTTAAACCCGTGTGTGGATTCAGCAGTCTGCAAACACTTTCTCTCCAGAGTCCCAAAACAGGCGTTTTCAGCCCATTACCGGCATATGGAAGAAACAGCAGTAAGCACAGGGAAATATCTGCTTCTAAATCCAAAACGCAGCTATCTAGCAGAACGGTTGTCAATGTGTGCACTCAACTTCCAGAGTTAAACCCGTGTGTGGATTCAGCAGTCTGCAAACACTTTCTCTGCAGAGTCCCAAAACAGGCGTTTTCAGCCCATTACCGGCATATGGAAGAAACAGCAGTAAGCACAGGGAAATATCTGCTTCTAAATCCAAAACGCAGCTATCTAACAGAACGGTTGTCAATGTGTGCACTCAACTTCCAGAGTTAAACCTGTGTGTGGATTCAGCAGTCTGCAAACACTTTCTCTGCAGAGTCCCAAAACAGGCGTTTTCAACCCATTACCGGCATATGGAAGAAACAGCAGTAAGCCCAGGGAAATATCTGCTTCTAAATCCAAAACGCAGCTATCTAACAGAACGGTTGTCAATGTGTGCACTCAACTTCCAGAGTTAAACCCGTGTGTGGATTCAGCAGTCTGCAAACACTTTCTCTGCAGAGTCCCAAAACAGGCGTTTTCAGCCCATTACCGGCATATGGAAGAAACAGCAGTAAGCACAGGGAAATATCTGCTTCTAAATGCAAAACGCAGCTATGTAACAGAACGGTTGTCAATGTGTGCACTCAACTTCCAGAGTTAAACGCGTTTGTGGATTCAGCAGTCTGCAAACGGTTTCTCTGCAGAGTCCCAAAACAGGCGTTTTCAGCCCATTACCGGCATATGGAAGAAACAGCAGTAAGCACAGGGAAATATCTGCTTCTAAATCCAAAACGCAGCTATCTAACAGAACGGTTGTCAATGTGTGCACTCAACTTCCGGAGTTAAACCCGTGTGTGGATTCAGCAGTCTGCAAACACTTTCTCTGCAGAGTCCCAAAACAGGCGTTTTCCTCCCATTACAGGCATATGGAAGAAACAGCAGTAAGCCCAGGGAAATATCTGCTTCTAAATCCAAAACGCAGCTATCTAACAGAACGGTTGTCAATGTGTGCACTCAACTTCCAGTGTTAAACCCTTGTGTGGATGCAGCAGTCTGCAAACACTTTCTCTGCAGAGTCCCAAAACAGGCGTTTTCAGTCCGTTACCGGCATATGGAAGAAACAGCAGTAAGCACAGGGAAATATCTGCTTCTAAATCCAAAACGCAGCTATCTAACAGAACGGTTGTCAATGTGTGCACTCAACTTCCGGAGTTAAACCCGTGTGTGGATTCAGCAGTCTGCAAACACTTTCTCTGCAGAGTCCCAAAACAGGCGTTTTCAGCCCATTACCGGCATATGGAAGAAACAGCAGTAAGCCCAGGGAAATATCTGCTTCTAAATCCAAAACGCAGCTATCTAACAGAACGGTTGTCAATGTGTGCACTCAACTTCCAGAGTTAAACCCGTGTGTGGATTCAGCAGTCTGCAAACACTTTCTCTGCAGAGTCCCAAAACAGGCGTTTTCAACCCATTACCGGCATATGGAAGAAACAGCAGTAAGCACAGGGAAATATCTGCTTCTAAATCCAAAACCCAGCTATATAACAGTACGGTTGTCAATGTGTGCACTCAACTTCCAGAGTTAAACCCGTGTGTGGATTCAGCAGTCTGCAAACACTTTCTGTGCAGGGTCTCAAAACAGGCCTTCCGGCCCAGTACCGACATGTATAAGAAAGAGCATTAAGACTGCGTCTAAAACTCAGAAGAAACGTTTCTTTCAAACTGCTCGGCCATGTGTTCTTTGACCTAAGGGAGTTGAATCTATGTTTAGATTCAGCGAGATAGAAACACGTTTATTCTAGGAGCTGTCTTTGGATATTCCAGAATGAATGGGAGTATACGCTGTAATGAGAAATATCTGTTTCTAAAACCAAAATGGATCTATCTAGCAGAGTGGTTGTGAATGTGTGCCTTCGGCTTAAAGAGGTAAACTGCTCTTCTCATGCAGCACTTTAGAAACCCTTTATATGCAAATTCTCATACAGTCCTTTCCAGCAAAACACCAGCCTATAGGAAATAGCAGTAAGACTGAATCTTTAACATGGAAGAAACTGTTTTCAAACTGCTTTGCTGTGTGTTCATTCATATAAGAGACTTGAATATATGTTCAGATTCAGCTAGTTAGCAACACGTTTCTTCCAGGAGCTGTGTTTGCCTATTCCAGAGTATACTGGAGTATAAGATGTAAAGACAAATGTCTCGTTCCAAAAGAAAAACGGATGATCTAATGGAATGGTTGTCAATGTGTGCATTCAACTTACTGAGCTAAACTGCTGTTTGTATGCAGCAGTTTAGAAAACATTTCTGTGTAGATTCTCAAACAGACATTTCCAGCAAAATACCGGCCTATAAGAAATAGCAGTAAGACTGCGTCTAAAACTCAGAGGGAACGTTTCTTTCAAACTGCTCTGCAGTGTGTTCGTTCACCAAAGGTCGTTGAATCTATGTTTGGATTCAGCGAGTTTGAAACACGTTTATTCTAGGAGCTGCATTTCGATATACCAGAGTGTATGGGAGTAAATGCTGTAAAGAGAAATATCTGTTTCTAAAACCAAAACGGAGCTATCTAACAGAATGGTTGTGAATGTGTGCATTCAACTTAAAGGGTTAATCTGCTCTTCTTAGGCAGCAGTTTAGAAACCCTTTATATGCAAATTCTAAAATCAACATTTGCAGCAAAACACCAGCCTAAAAGAAGTAGCAGTAAGACTGCATCTATAACATAGAAGAAACGTTTTCTTCAAAATGCTCTGCTCTGTGTTCATTCACCTAAGAGTCTTGAGTATATGTTCAGATTCAGCGAGTAAGAAACACGTTTCTTCCAGGAGCTGCATTTGCATATTCCAGAGTGTACTGGAGTATAAGGTTTAAAGTGAAATATCTGGTTCTAAAACAAACACGGAGCCATCTAACAGAATGGTTGTCACTGTGTGCCTTCAGCTTATTGAGATAAACTGTTGTTTCTATGCAGCAGTTTAGAAAAGATTTTTGTGCAGATTCTAAAACAGACATTCCCAGCAAAATACCGGCCTCTAAGAAATAGCAATAAGACTGCGTCTAAAACTCAAATAAAACATTTCTTTCAAACTGCTGTGCTGTGTGTTCGTTCACCTAAGGGAGTTGAATCTATGTTGAGATTCAGCGACTTAGAAACACGTCTATTCTGGGAGCTGCGTTTGGCTATTCCAGAATGAATGGGAGTATATGCTGTAACTAGAAACACAGGCTTCTAAAACCAAAACGGAGCTAGCTAACAGAATGATTGTGAATGAGGGCATTCAACTTAACGAATTAAACTGCTCCACTTAAGCAGCAGTTTACAAACCATTTATATGGAAATTCTAAAACCAACATTTCCAGGAAAACACCAGCTTAAAAGCAATAGAAGTAACAGTGCATCTATAACATGGAAGAAATGTTTTTTTCAAACTCCTGTGCTGTGTGTTCATTCACCTAAGAGACTTCAATATATGCTCAGATTCAGCGAGTTACAAACACGTTTCTTCCAGGAGCTGCGAATGCATATATCAGAGTGTACTGGGGTACAAGATGTAAAGAGAAATATCTCATTATACTTAGAAACCCGTTTCTTTTAGGAGCTGCGTTTGGATATTCCAGAGTGAATGAGAGTATATGCTGTAAGGAGAAATAACTGCTTCTAAAACCAAAAGGCAGCTCTATCTAACTGAATGGTTGTCAATGCGTGCACTCAACTTCCAGAGATAAACCCGTGTGGGGATTCAGCAGTCTGCAAACACTTTCTCTGCAGAGTCCCAAAACAGGCGTTTTCAGCCCATTACCGGCATATGGAAGAAACAGCAGTAAGCCCAGGGAAATATCTGCTTCTAAATCCAAAACGCAGCTATCTAACAGAACGGTTGTCAATGTGTGCACTCAACTTCCAGAGTTAAACCCGTGTGTGGATTCAGCAGTCTGCAAACGCTTTCTCTGCAGAGTCCCAAAACAGGCGTTTTCAGCCCATTACCGGCATATGGAAGAAACAGCAGTAAGCACAGGGAAATATCTGCTTCTAAATCCAAAACGCAGCTATCTAACAGAACGGTTGTCAATGTGTGCACTCAACTTCCAGAGTTAAACCCGTGTGTGGATTCAGCAGTCTGCAAACACTTTCTCTGCAGAGTCCCAAAACAGGCGTTTTCAGCCCATTACCGGCATATGGAAGAAACAGCAGTAAGCCCAGGGAAATATCTGCTTCTAAATCCAAAACGCAGCTATCTAACAGAACGGTTCTCAATGTGTGCACTCAACTTCCAGAGTTAAACCCGAGTGTGGATTCAGCAGTCTGCAAACACTTTCTCTGCAGAGTCCCAAAACAGGCGTTTTCAGCCCATTACCGGCATATGGAAGAAACAGCAGTAAGCCCAGGAAAATATCTGCTTCTAAATTCAAAACGCAGCTATCTAACAGAACGGTTGTCAATGTGTTCACTCAACTTCCAGAGTTAAACCCGTGTGTGGATTCAGCAGTCTGCAAACACTTTCTCTCCAGAGTCCCAAAACAGGCGTTTTCAGCCCATTACCGGCATATGGAAGAAACAGCAGTAAGCCCAGGGAAATATCTTCTTCTAAATCCAAAACGCAGCTATCTAACAGAAAGGTTGTCAATGTGTGCACTCAACTTCCAGAGTTAAACCCGTGTGTGGATTCAGAAGTCTGCAAACCCTTTCTCTGCAGAGTCCCAAAACAGGCGTTTTCAGCCCATTACCGGCATAAGGAAGAAACAGCAGTAAGCACAGGGAAATATCTGCTTCTAAATCCAAAACGCAGCTATCTAACAGAACGGTTGTCAATGTGTGCACTCAACTTCCAGAGTTAAACCCGTGTGTGGATTCAGCAGTCTGCAAACACTTTCTCTGCAGAGTCCCAAAACAGGCGTTTTCAGCCCATTACCGGCATATGGAAGAAACAGCAGTAAGCACAGGGAAATATCTGCTTCTAAATCCAAAACGCGGCTATCTAACAGAACGGTTGTCAATGTGTGCACTCAACTTCCAGAGTTAAACCCGTGTGTGGATTCAGCAGTCTGCAAACACTTTCTCTGCAGAGTCCCAAAACAGGCGTTTTCAGCCCATTACCGGCATATGGAAGAAACAGCAGTAAGACCAGGGAAATAGCTGCTTCTAAATCCAAAACGCAGCTATCTGACAGAACGGTTGTCAATGTGTGCACTCAACTTCCAGAGTTAAACCCGTGTGTGGATTCAGCAGTCTGCAAACACTTTCTCTGCAGAGTCCGAAAACAGGCGTTTTCAGCCCATTACCGGCATATGGAAGAAACAGCAGTAAGCACAGGGAAATATCTGCTTCTAAATCCAAAACGCAGCTATCTAACAGAACGGTTGTCAATGTGTGCACTCAACTTCCAGAGTTAAACCCGTGTGTGGATTCAGCAGTCTGCAAACACTTTCTCTGCAGAGTCCCAAAACAGGCGTTTTCAGCCCATTACCGGCATATGGAAGAAACAGCAGTAAGCACAGGGAAATATCTGCTTCTAAATCCAAAACGCAGCTATCTAACAGAACGGTTGTCAATGTGTGCACTCAACTTCCAGAGTTAAACCCGTGTGTGGATTCAGCAGTCTGCAAACACTTTCTCTGCAGAGTCCCAAAACAGGCGTTTTCAACCCATTACCGGCATATGGAAGAAACAGCAGTAAGCACAGGGAAATATCTGCTTCTAAATCCAAAACGCAGCTATCTAACAGAACGGTTGTCAATGTGTGCACTCAACTTCCAGAGTTAAACCCGTGTGTGGATTCAGCAGTCTGCAAACACTTTCTCTGCAGAGTCCCAAAACAGGCGTTTTCAGCCCATTACCGGCATATGGAAGAAACAGCAGTAAGCACAGGGAAATATCTGCTTCTAAATCCAAAACGCAGCTATCTAACAGAACGGTTGTCAATGTGTGCACTCAACTTCCAGAGTTAAACCCGTGTGTGGATTCAGCAGTCTGCAAACACTTTCTCTGCAGAGTCCCAAAACAGGCGTTTTCAGCCCATTACCGGCATATGGAAGAAACAGCAGTAAGCACAGGGAAATATCTGCTTCTAAATCCAAAACGCAGCTATCTAACCGAACGGTTGTCAATGGGTGCACTCAACTTCCAGAGTTAAACCCGTGTGTGGATTCAGCAGTCTGCAAACACTTTCTCTGCAGAGTCCCAAAACAGGCGTTTTCAGCCCATTACCGGCATATGGAAGAAACAGCAGTAAGCACAGGGAAATATCTGCTTCTAAATCCAAAACGCAGCTATCTAACAGAACGGTTGTCAATGTGTGCACTCAACTTCCAGAGTTAAACCCATGTGTGGATTCAGCAGTCTGCAAACACTTTCTCTGCCGAGTCCCAAAACAGGCGTTTTCAGCCCATTACCGGCATATGGAAGAAACAGCAGTAAGCCCAAGGAAATATCTGCTTCTAAATCCAAAACGCAGCTATCTAACAGAACGGTTGTCAATGTGTGCACTCAACTTCCAGAGTTAAACCCGTGTGTGGATTCAGCAGTCTGCAAACACTTTCTCTGCAGAGTCCCAAAACAGGCGTTTTCAACCCATTACCGGCATATGGAAGAAACAGCAGTAAGCCCAGGTAAATATCTGCTTCTAAATCCAAAACGCAGCTATCTAACAGAAAGGTTGTCAATGTGTGCACTCAACTTCCAGAGTTAAACCCGTGTGTGGATTCAGCAGTCTGCAAACACTTTCTCTGCAGAGTCCCAAAACAGGCGTTTTCAACCCATTACCGGCATATGGAAGAAACAGCAGTAAGCACAGGGAAATATCTGCTTCTAAATCCAAAACGCAGCTATCTAACAGAACGGTTGTCAATGTGTGCACTCAACTTCCAGAGTTAAACCCGTGTGTGGATTCAGCAGTCTGCAAACACTTTCTCTGCAGAGTCCCAAAACAGGCGTTTTCAGCCCATTACCGGCATATGGAAGAAACAGCAGTAAGAACAGGGAAATATCTGCTTCTAAATCCAAAACGCAGTTATCTAACAGAACGGTTGTCAATGTGTGCACTCAACTTCCAGAGTTAAACCCGTGTGTGGATTCAGCAGTCTGCAAACACTTTCTCTGCAGAGTCCCAAAACAGGCGTTTTCAGCCCATTACCGGCATATGGAAGAAACAGCAGTAAGCACAGGGAAATATCTGCTTCTAAATCCAAAACGCAGCTATCTAGCAGAACGGTTGTCAATGTGTGCACTCAACTTCCAGAGTTAAACCCGTGTGTGGATTCAGCAGTCTGCAAACACTTTCTCTGCAGAGTCCCAAAACAGGCGTTTTCAGCCCATTACCGGCATATGGAAGAAACAGCAGTAAGCCCAGGGAAATATCTGCTTCTAAATCCAAAACGCAGCTATCTAACAGAACGGTTGTCAATGTGTGCACTCAACTTCCAGAGTTAAACCCGTGTGTGGATTCAGCAGTCTGCAAACACTTTCTCTGCAGAGTCCCAAAACAGGCGTTTTCAGCCCATTACAGGCATATGGAAGAAACAGCAGTAAGCCCAGGGAAATATCTGCTTCTAAATCCAAAACGCAGCTATCTAACAGAACGGTTGTCAATGTGTGCACTCAACTTCCAGAGTTAAACCCGTGTGTGGATTCAGAAGTCTGCAAACCCTTTCTCTGCAGAGTCCCAAAACAGGCGTTTTCAGCCCATTACCGGCATAAGGAAGAAACAGCAGTAAGCACAGGGAAATATCTGCTTCTAAATCCAAAACGCGGCTATCTAACAGAACGGTTGTCAATGTGTGCACTCAACTTCCAGAGTTAAACCCGTGTGTGGATTCAGCAGTCTGCAAACACTTTCTCTGCAGAGTCCCAAAACAGGCGTTTTCAGCCCATTACCGGCATATGGAAGAAACAGCAGTAAGCCCAGGGAAATAGCTGCTTCTAAATCCAAAACGCAGCTATCTGACAGAACGGTTGTCAATGTGTGCACTCAACTTCCAGAGTTAAACCCGTGTGTGGATTCAGCAGTCTGCAAACACTTTCTCTGCAGAGTCCGAAAACAGGCGTTTTCAGCCCATTACCGGCATATGGAAGAAACAGCAGTAAGCACAGGGAAATATCTGCTTCTAAATCCAAAACGCAGCTATCTAACAGAACGGTTGTCAATGTGTGCACTCAACTTCCAGAGTTAAACCCGTGTGTGGATTCAGCAGTCTGCAAACACTTTCTCTGCAGAGTCCCAAAACAGGCGTTTTCAGCCCATTACCGGCATATGGAAGAAACAGCAGTAAGCACAGGGAAATATCTGCTTCTAAATCCAAAACGCAGCTATCTAACAGAACGGTTGTCAATGTGTGCACTCAACTTCCAGAGTTAAACCCGTGTGTGGATTCAGCAGTCTGCAAACACTTTCTCTGCAGAGTCCCAAAACAGGCGTTTTCAACCCATTACCGGCATATGGAAGAAACAGCAGTAAGCACAGGGAAATATCTGCTTCTAAATCCAAAACGCAGCTATCTAACAGAACGGTTGTCAATGTGTGCACTCAACTTCCAGAGTTAAACCCGTGTGTGGATTCAGCAGTCTGCAAACACTTTCTCTGCAGAGTCCCAAAACAGGCGTTTTCAGCCCATTACCGGCATATGGAAGAAACAGCAGTAAGCACAGGGAAATATCTGCTTCTAAATCCAAAACGCAGCTATCTAACAGAACGGTTGTCAATGTGTGCACTCAACTTCCAGAGTTAAACCCGTGTGTGGATTCAGCAGTCTGCAAACACTTTCTCTGCAGAGTCCCAAAACAGGCGTTTTCAGCCCATTACCGGCATATGGAAGAAACAGCAGTAAGCACAGGGAAATATCTGCTTCTAAATCCAAAACGCAGCTATCTAACCGAACGGTTGTCAATGGGTGCACTCAACTTCCAGAGTTAAACCCGTGTGTGGATTCAGCAGTCTGCAAACACTTTCTCTGCAGAGTCCCAAAACAGGCGTTTTCAGCCCATTACCGGCATATGGAAGAAACAGCAGTAAGCACAGGGAAATATCTGCTTCTAAATCCAAAACGCAGCTATCTAACAGAACGGTTGTCAATGTGTGCACTCAACTTCCAGAGTTAAACCCATGTGTGGATTCAGCAGTCTGCAAACACTTTCTCTGCCGAGTCCCAAAACAGGCGTTTTCAGCCCATTACCGGCATATGGAAGAAACAGCAGTAAGCCCAAGGAAATATCTGCTTCTAAATCCAAAACGCAGCTATCTAACAGAACGGTTGTCAATGTGTGCACTCAACTTCCAGAGTTAAACCCGTGTGTGGATTCAGCAGTCTGCAAACACTTTCTCTGCAGAGTCCCAAAACAGGCGTTTTCAACCCATTACCGGGCATATGGAAGAAACAGCAGTAAGCCCAGGTAAATATCTGCTTCTAAATCCAAAACGCAGCTATCTAACAGAAAGGTTGTCAATGTGTGCACTCAACTTCCAGAGTTAAACCCGTGTGTGGATTCAGCAGTCTGCAAACACTTTCTCTGCAGAGTCCCAAAACAGGCGTTTTCAACCCATTACCGGCATATGGAAGAAACAGCAGTAAGCACAGGGAAATATCTGCTTCTAAATCCAAAACGCAGCTATCTAACAGAACGGTTGTCAATGTGTGCACTCAACTTCCAGAGTTAAACCCGTGTGTGGATTCAGCAGTCTGCAAACACTTTCTCTGCAGAGTCCCAAAACAGGCGTTTTCAGCCCATTACCGGCATATGGAAGAAACAGCAGTAAGAACAGGGAAATATCTGCTTCTAAATCCAAAACGCAGTTATCTAACAGAACGGTTGTCAATGTGTGCACTCAACTTCCAGAGTTAAACCCGTGTGTGGATTCAGCAGTCTGCAAACACTTTCTCTGCAGAGTCCCAAAACAGGCGTTTTCAGCCCATTACCGGCATATGGAAGAAACAGCAGTAAGCACAGGGAAATATCTGCTTCTAAATCCAAAACGCAGCTATCTAGCAGAACGGTTGTCAATGTGTGCACTCAACTTCCAGAGTTAAACCCGTGTGTGGATTCAGCAGTCTGCAAACACTTTCTCTGCAGAGTCCCAAAACAGGCGTTTTCAGCCCATTACCGGCATATGGAAGAAACAGCAGTAAGCCCAGGGAAATATCTGCTTCTAAATCCAAAACGCAGCTATCTAACAGAACGGTTGTCAATGTGTGCACTCAACTTCCAGAGTTAAACCCGTGTGTGGATTCAGCAGTCTGCAAACACTTTCTCTGCAGAGTCCCAAAACAGGCGTTTTCAGCCCATTACAGGCATATGGAAGAAACAGCAGTAAGCCCAGGGAAATATCTGCTTCTAAATCCAAAACGCAGCTATCTAACAGAACGGTTGTCAATGTGTGCACTCAACTTCCAGAGTTAAACCCGTGTGTGGATTCAGCAGTCTGCAAACACTTTCTCTGCAGAGTCCCAAAACAGGCGTTTTCAGCCCATTACCGGCATATGGAAGAAACAGCAGTAAGCCCAGGGAAATATCTGCTTCTAAATCCAAAACGCAGCTATCTAACAGAACGGTTGTCAATGTGTGCACTCAACTTCCAGAGTTAAACCCGTGTGTGGATGCAGCAGTCTGCAAACACTTTCTCTGCAGGAGTACCAAAACAGGCGTTTTCAGTCCGTTACCGGCATATGGAAGAAACAGCAGTAAGCACAGGGAAATATCTGCTTCTAAATCCAAAACGCAGCTATCTAACAGAACGGTTGTCAATGTGTGCACTCAACTTCCAGAGTTAAACCCGTGTGTGGATTCAGCAGTCTGCAAACGCTTTCTCTGCAGAGTCCCAAAACAGGCGTTTTCAGCCCCAATTACCGGCATATGGAAGAAACAGCAGTAAGCACAGGGGAAATATCTGCTTCTAAATCCAAAACGCAGCTATCTAACAGAACGGTTGTCAATGTGTGCACTCAACTTCCAGAGTTTAACCCGTGTGTGGATTCAGCAGTCTGCAAACACTTTCTCTGCAGAGTCCCAAAACAGGCGTTTTCAGCCCATTACCGGCATATGGAAGAAACAGCAGTAAGCCCAGGGAAATATCTGCTTCTAAATCCAAAACGCAGCTATCTAACAGAACGGTTGTCAATGTGTGCACTCAACTTCCAGAGTTAAACCCGTGTGTGGATTCAGCAGTCTGCAAACACTTTCTCTGCAGAGTCCCAAAACAGGCGTTTTCAGCCCATTACCGGCATATGGAAGAAACAGCAGTAAGCCCAGGGAAATATCTGCTTCTAAATCCAAAACGCAGCTATCTAACAGAACGGTTGTCAATGTGTGCACTCAACTTCCAGAGTTAAACCCGTGTGTGGATTCAGAAGTCTGCAAACCCTTTCTCTGCAGAGTCCCAAAACAGGCGTTTTCAGCCCATTACCGGCATAAGGAAGAAACAGCAGTAAGCACAGGGAAATATCTGCTTCTAAATCCAAAACGCGGCTATCTAACAGAACGGTTGTTCAATGTGTGCACTCAACTTCCAGAGTTAAACCCGTGTGTGGATTCAGCAGTCTGCAAACACTTTCTCTGCAGAGTCCCAAAACAGGCGTTTTCAGCCCATTACCGGCATATGGAAGAAACAGCAGTAACCCCAGGGAAATAGCTGCTTCTAAATCCAAAAACGCAGCTATCTGACAGAACGGTTGTCAATGTGTGCACTCAACTTCCAGAGTTAAACCCGTGTGTGGATTCAGCAGTCTGCAAACACTTTCTCTGCAGAGTCCGAAAACAGGCGTTTTCAGCCCATTACCGGCATATGGAGAAACAGCAGTAAGCACAGGGAAATATCTGCTTCTAAATCCAAAACGCAGCTATCTAACAGAACGGTTGTCAATGTGTGCACTCAACTTCCAGAGTTAAACCCGTGTGTGGATTCAGCAGTCTGCAAACACTTTCTCTGCAGAGTCCCAAAACAGGCGTTTCAGCCCATTACCGGCATATGGAAAGAAAACAGCAGTAAGCACAGGGAAATATCTGCTTCTAAATCCAAAACGCAGCTATCTAACAGAACGGTTGTCAATGTGTGCACTCAACTTCCAGAGTTAAACCCGTGTGTGGATTCAGCAGTCTGCAAACACTTTCTCTGCAGAGTCCCAAAACAGGCGTTTTCAACCCATTACCGGCATATGGAAGAAACAGCAGTAAGCACAGGGAAAATATCTGCTTCTAAATCCAAAAACGCAGCTATCTAAACAGAACGGTTGTCAATGTTTGCACTCAACTTCCAGAGTTAAACCCGTGTGTGGATTCAGCAGTCTGCAAAACACTTTCTCTGCAGAGTCCCAAAACAGGCGTTTTCAGCCCATTACCGGCATATGGAAGAAACAGCAGTAAGCACAGGGAAATATCTGCTTCTAAATCCAAAACGCAGCTATCTAACAGAACGGTTGTCAATGTGTGCACTCAACTTCCAGAGTTAAACCCGTGTGTGGATTCAGCAGTCTGCAAACACTTTCTCTGCAGAGTCCCAAAACAGGCGTTTTCAGCCCATTACCGGCATATGGAAGAAACAGCAGTAAGCACAGGGAAATATCTGCTTCTAAATCCAAAACGCAGCTATCTAACCGAACGGTTGTCAATGGGTGCACTCAACTTCCAGAGTTAAACCCGTGTGTGGATTCAGCAGTCTGCAAACACTTTCTCTGCAGAGTCCCAAAACAGGCGTTTTCAGCCCATTACCGGCATATGGAAGAAACAGCAGTAAGCACAGGGAAATATCTGCTTCTAAATCCAAAACGCAGCTATCTAACAGAACGGTTGTCAATGTGTGCACTCAACTTCCAGAGTTAAACCCATGTGTGGATTCAGCAGTCTGCAAACACTTTCTCTGCAGAGTCCCAAAACAGGCGTTTTCAGCCCATTACCGGCATATGGAAGAAACAGCAAGTAAGCCCAAGGAAATATCTGCTTCTAAATCCAAAACGCAGCTATCTAACAGAACGGTTGTCAATGTGTGCACTCAACTTCCAGAGTTAAACCCGTGTGTGGATTCAGCAGTCTGCAAACACTTTCTCTGCAGAGTCCCAAAACAGGCGTTTTCAAACCCATTACCGGCATATGGAAGAAACAGCAGTAAGCCCAGGTAAATATCTGCCTTCTAAATCCAAAACGCAGCTATCTAACAGAAAGGTTGTCAATGTGTGCACTCAACTTCCAGAGTTAAACCCGTGTGTGGATTCAGCAGTCTGCAAACACTTTCTCTGCAGAGTCCCAAAACAGGCGTTTTCAACCCATTACCGGCATATGGAAGAAACAGCAGTAAGCACAGGGAAATATCTGCTTCTAAATCCAAAACGCAGCTATCTAACAGAACGGTTGTCAAGTGTGCACTCAACTTCCAGAGTTAAACCCGTGTGTGGATTCAGCAGTCTGCAAACACTTTCTCTGCAGAGTCCCAAAACAGGCGTTTTCAGCCCATTACCGGCATATGGAAGAAACAGCAGTAAGAACAGGGAAATATCTGCTTCTAAATCCAAAACGCAGTTATCTAACAGAACGGTTGTCAATGTGTGCACTCAACTTCCAGAGTTAAACCCGTGTGTGGATTCAGCAGTCTGCAAACACTTTCTCTGCAGAGTCCCAAAACAGGCGTTTTCAGCCCATTACCGGCATATGGAAGAAACAGCAGTAAGCACAGGGAAATATCTGCTTCTAAATCCAAAACGCAGCTATCTAGCAGAACGGTTGTCAATGTGTGCACTCAACTTCCAGAGTTAAACCCGTGTGGATTCAGCAGTCTGCAAACACTTTCTCTGCAGAGTCCCAAAACAGGCGTTTTCAGCCCATTACCGGCATATGGAAGAAACAGCAGTAAGCCCAGGGAAATATCTGCTTCTAATCCAAAACGCAGCTATCTAACAGAACGGTTGTCAATGTGTGCACTCAACTTCCAGAGTTAAACCCGTGTGTGGATTCAGCAGTCTGCAAACACTTTCTCTGCAGAGTCCCAAAACAGGCGTTTTCAGCCCATTACAGGCATATGGAAGAAACAGCAGTAAGCCCAGGGAAATATCTGCTTCTAAATCCAAAACGCAGCTATCTAACAGAACGGTTGTCCAATGTGTGCACTCAACTTCCAGAGTTAAACCCGTGTGTGGATTCAGCAGTCTGCAAACACTTTCTCTGCAGAGTCCCAAAACAGGCGTTTTCAGCCCATTACCGGCATATGGAAGAAACAGCAGTAAGCCCAGGGAAATATCTGCTTCTAAATCCAAAACGCAGCTATCTAACAGAACGGTTGTCAATGTGTGCACTCAACTTCCAGAGTTAAACCCGTGTTGTGGATGCAGCAGTCTGCAAACACTTTCTCTGCAGAGTACCAAAACAGGCGTTTTTCAGTCCGTTACCGGCATATGGAAGAAACAGCAGTAAGCACAGGGAAATATCTGCTTCTAAATCCAAAACGCAGCTATCTAACAGAACGGTTGTCAATGTGTGCACTCAACTTCCAGAGTTAAACCCGTGTGTGGATTCAGCAGTCTGCAAACGCTTTCTCTGCAGAGTCCCAAAACAGGCGTTTTCAGCCCATTACCGGCATATGGAAGAAACAGCAGTAAGCACAGGGAAATATCTGCTTCTAAATCCAAAACGCAGCTATCTAACAGAACGGTTGTCAATGTG